>NW_005842100.1:1379699-1389622 GCF_000455745.1 Alligator sinensis | reverse complement strand
AGGACTCTCTATAAAATAATATTAGATCTTGGCACTACAGGCCCAATTCTCCTCTTATTCCAGCTGAAGTAATTCTGGAGTAACTGTACAAAAATCAACAAAGCTAAACCAATGAAAAACTGGTGTGATGTGGGAGAAGAAACAGGCTCTATATGCTGTCATTTGGCATGCATGCTCAGACAGAAGAAAATTTAGCATGTAGATGATGGCTTCCCTCTCATTTACATGGCTGTAAATCAGAATTATGTATACTAAAGTCAGTGGAGTTACACTGGTATAAACACAAGGAGAATCTAGCCCTTATATAAAAAAAGATTATGTGTTAAATTTACCAGTGGTGTAAGTGCACACATCATAGATATCCATGGAGCCAAGCCTGTTTGCACCAGTGATGAGTTTGGATCATTTTCCTTTAAGGTTTTTTCCATTTTAAGTATACATCATGCAGACAGAATCAGGGGCTGGAATGGCTGCCCAGCTAGGTATTGAAGTGGTCATTTGGCCCTGGTTTGAGCAAAATGGTCTGTAATCATCCTCCACTTACAGTGCTCTCAAAAAGAAGTGTTCTTACTCTCCCTTGGCTTCATTATTTTCTGAGTCCATCTCAGCTCACTCACTTAAAATATAGTTCAAAGGATATTGTCCATTTATAGTCAGGTATAGGGTGGGCCTGTCCTATCCTGTGGAACCTGCAGCCACAGGGGGCCCTGTAGCCAAAGGGCCGTGCCCCGCTCTCCCCCTACCACCCACGCATTTTTAAAGGGCTTGATGCAGGCAGGGAGCCCCTTCCTAGCCAAGTTGGGGAGGAGTTCCTGGCTCTGCTCCTGCCCCAGCCCCAGTCCCGGGGAAGAAATCCAGGCATCCCCAGCACATGCTGGCCCCCTGTGCATCCCCTGCAGCGCAGCCCACGTGCACACAGCCTGGCTTCAACTATTTTATTTTAGTAAGTTTATACAGCAATTAACTGCAGTCTTGATTTTTTGATGGATCAGGGGGCCCCAAAACTATATCTTGCAGGGGACCCCAAAAAATTGTGAGCCAGCCCTGGTCAGGTATAGCAAAATATATTTCACACATCGTATCCATAGCCATATCTGTATCAGCTTGCAATTGTTTATAATAAACCCTCAGAAATTAGAAACTGGATGTCTTTGTCCCCATTTAGAGCATATAGAACCCTATTTTCAGAATGTATGAGCTCCCATTAAATGAAGATGGAACCATGCATATTTAGCTGCTTTGAAGATTATGTCTGAAAACTGTAGAACATTGTGCATGGCTAGCATGGCTACTGCTGGGCTGCTGCCACACACACACACACACACACACACATATACATATACATGTGTGTGTGTGTGTATACACACACACACACATATAGACACACACACACACACATATATATGCATAAGAATATGTATATCAATAAAAGGGGACACATTCCTTTGGCAGCATGCTGTCTGGCAGGGAACTCTGGTGCCAGCTCAGGAGGCACATCAGAGCCCCAGGCAAATCAGACTTTAGCAGCCCTGCCATTTGCAGTTGCTGTTTCAGAAGAGTTAATATTCAAGGTTTCACCTTTGCTTGAGAAGGCCTTTTTGAGTTTTGTCTGTTATTCTGAAAACATATTTCTAGAAGCCTAACATTGTCATCAGAAATTCTAGGTCTCCTGCTGCATTTCTCAGCAGCAAGGCACTTGAGGCATCTCAGACTTCATTTTAGGTTTGCATATGTAGGCAAACTGAACAGATATGAAGCAGCTGCTTTATTAAACAGAGGACTGTTGGTCTGGCCAGAGAGAGTATCCTGTAGTCTTTCTATGGACTCTTTCACCTGGGCAGCCACCTGTGATGGACAGAAAGGGCTTTGGTATAACATATCATTGAAGAAGAATGTATTGACCATTGCAGTTGAATGGAGTAATTCACTGTATAATATCAATATTTGCTGTGATGAATGCAAATTCTGGTTTCCAATGTAAACCTATGACTCTTTGACTAAGAGGCAAGTAGCTGCTGGTCCTAGTATTACCTACAAACGATTACAGCAGAGGTGACAGGAGACATGTAGGAGCTGGGTAACATATTATACAATAGACATTATAGAAGGTGTAATTGTTATAAGATCAAAAACTTTGGCCCTGATTCTGAGTGTCCTTACATTAGCTTTATATACTGGTATAACTTGATGGTCTAATTCAGCATAATATATTTAGTTTTCTATGGGACAGATTTTCTGGCTCAACTAAACTACCAGCAGTACAAGACAGGGCTGAGGAACCAAGGCTGCTTTAAATGGTGTGTGCTGCCAGCTGACCCATCTTTTAATTTGTTTGTGTAACATGTATCACGAAGTTCTGATCCATGACTGAGGCTCCTAGGCCCTACTACTACAATAATAATGATTACATGTTTTTTTCATTGGATGCTGTCACACTGGTGGCTGGATCTTTTGAATTCAACATGTCTGATTCTCTCAACTGGCTCTAGTGAAGTTCATCCTAATTTAGATTTATGCCAGTGAAAGAGGGATCAAGCCTGTTGCTTCAAAATGTGAAAGGGAATTAATATACTGATATAGTTTACTACGTAGATACTTGGCCAATTGGTTGTGCAGCAACTAGGTACACCATTGTTTCCAAAGTGAAGAATACATCTTTAGTTTTTGGTGAATGAGAGGCATATTCCAAATCAAACCAGATTATACTGTAGGGGGAAGCATGATGTTTCTACTCTGATTTTTAGCTTATTTCTACAGGGAGGTCAAAGATACAGAAACCTACCTGGCATTATTTCCCCTGAACATGTAGTTAGAGTTATGATCTCAGTCACTTCCTCATGTATCAGATATTTGATTTATGTATTTGTAACAGAGCTGGGAGGATGCTGAAGAAAAACTGTCCCATAAGCATGTATTTCCTTTTGTTTAAAAATTAATCTGTTTTGTGTAGCTTTGTGTGCTTGCCTTCCACAACATTGCAGCCATCACATTTTTATTGCACTAGTCCTTACAGAAAATGAATTTCCAGCTCTCACACACAAGTATTCATATTGGATGTGACACAGGTATGGGAACATTAGTCATTTCAATCCCACTGCAGTTCAGTTGCAGTTGGGCATCTAATTCCTTTAGGCTCCTTTGAAAATCCTAGCCATATTTTGCTTGGATGAGATACCACTTGGCACACAGGGATGGAAGGTGAGTGAGCGCAGCTTCATTCCAAAATCCCCCTTCCACACCCAGACGTTGGCACAGAAGCAGTTAAGGCCCTGAATCATCAAAGTTCAAAAGCCTTGAGTTTTGAGTTGAAGAGGTCAGTGGATGCTTCATGCCTGCTGCTTCCTCCTGGAGCTGGTGGGTGTGGAAGGGGAAGGGATGGGTAGATTAGTCAGTGAACATCCTCTGCCAGGAGAGGACTGGTTGGTAATTTGCTTTCTTCTCAAATAAAGCAATAGCTAAAACAACATGTAGATCACATGGTTCCTCTTCTTGTTAGCACAGGGTACAGTGTTTCATAGACCGCCAACAACTCTGTCTTTACTTTCTTAAGCCATTAAAATAAGTTTATTTCATTCTCATAATACATTTAGTATCAACTAAGCATTCTTCAGGTCTGATGAAGTTTTATTTTTATATAATTCTTGTAAGGCAGGGTAGAACATTCCAGTTCTGTAAAGGTAGTTTTAGACATTGAGGCAGATTTATACTCATTGAAGTAGGGAATTGTGCTATGAGTCATGGTTCTCTGATTTTCTGCCTGGCCCCAGATTACACCACATGTAAGACCAGGGTAGGCATGACTCTCACATGCAACAGCTAGCAAGAGATCATCAACCAACTAAAAATAGTGAGAACACAGCATACCCTGGCCTCTTTTCTCTGACCCTAACATTACCCATCTCATCCTTGATAGCTTCTCTATAGTGGGCACATCTACACATGTGCCTGACCGCGGAGTTGTTACTGCACAGTCACTTAGTACTTGCTTTAGCTGTACAGTCCTGGTGGTGCACGGATTCTTTCTGACCCTACTGTGCAGTAGCAATGAGCTACTGCGCAGTAGCATTGGCATCACAGTTTATGCCCGCCAACACTACGTCACTTTAGCAACGAGCTACATCTCCGTTGCTTATTGCTATAGTGATGTAGCATCTCTTGTAGACGTGCCCCGGGATCTACATTGAGGTGGTGTCTAAGCCAGCTATGTTGGCTCAGTGCCTGCTGTGGACTCTCCTACCTTAAGAATTATTTTCCGCTGTCTTTTTCTACTCAGTGGAATAGAGTGTTTCTGCATAATGAAACGTTGATCATGGCTGTCACTTAGTCAAAATGTCTATTGATTTAAAGAGCTATAGGTACCAGGCAAATGAATCAAGGATGATATTTCAGAAAGATGTCCTGGAAGATTGCATTTGTTTTTTGGGCATCAATACATAACCAGAATAACTTACCACTTAGTTATTTTTTCCAGCTCACTGCCCCAGATTTCTAAGACTCATGTGTACTTTGGGGGGATGGGAGTGGGGATTCATTCTAACCTATTGTACATACACCACAGCCATAGTATTCTGTTTACCTCTCCTTAACTACTCTCCATAAAATTATGATATTGCTAAATTAGTAGATTTTACTTAGAAGTTGTAAATAAGCCTGACTTTTAAAGAAGTATATGGCTCCAGACAAATGAAAACTACATGGAATTAAGCTAACAAAAGTATGTATCCTGTGCTCTAAATGATCATGAATGCATTTTCTAATTTAGTTTTGCTTTGATCTTGATAAGTCTATGGTCAATGAAAAAATAATGCAGACAAAATTGCCAGTATGAAAAGAAGCCATGATGCATATTGTGTGAAATTCCAAGAATCTTTAGTAAATATCCCAGGGACCAAGTATATTTGGCAGCAATTGTATGGGAAGCAGTGACTGAGATATGACTTCATAAGGTTGGGTGGTGTCCTTAGAACACTGCCTGGGATAAGGGGTGGAGAGCTCTACTACACGACTTCATGAACAACCCAGGGGTTCATAGATTTCATACATTTTTTTCATAGACTTTTTAGGGTCAGAAGGGACCTCAGTAGATCATCGAGCCCAACCCCCTGCTCTGGGCAGGAAAGAGCCCTGGGGTCAGATGGCCTCAGCCAGGGGCTTGTCCAGTCTCCTCTTAAAGACCTTCAAGGTAGGGGAAAGCAGCACCTCCCTTGGAAGCCCATTCCAGATTCTGGTAACCCTTACTGTAAAGAAGTTCTTCCTAATGTCTAATCTAAATCTGCTCTCTGTCAATTTGTGGCCATTGTTTCTAGTTACTCCAAGGGTTGCGGAGTTGCGGGTGGGGGTAAGGAGCTGCCTTCAGCAGTCCACAGTTCTGACTCTGTTTCCCCTTCTGTACTGGCCAGCAGGCCATAGATTTAGCCAGAATGCTATGTGTGGGAAAGGAAGAGCATGGAGCCACTACTCCACTGACTCCCCAAACAATACTCCAAAAAAAGAAGTAAGCAGATGTGTAATGGCTCTTTGCTTTTGTATACCTGACCAATATCCAGGCACCCTGCACAAAGGCATAAGTGGGAGAGTCATTTATATTGCCCATTTACTATACAGAATGCTGACTTTTCTCAATATATCATCATGGTGGGCAGATATCTAACAGAGGTAAGAGGTAGCCTCAGCTACCTCCCAGCAATGACTGATAGCCCCATATCCCTACCCATATCTGGAGCAACCAACAGACACTCCTGAACTCCTGGTTATAGGCTCATGGGTTATGACAATGAATGCAGGAATGGTGTGACTTTTATTAATCTTACAGGGGTTCTTCTCTGTGTTCTCAGTGCAAAAGATGAAGATGGTCCCAAACATTCCCTGGTAGACCACCAATTCCACTAGGACAGGGGTTGGTGACTTACAGCCTGTAGGCTGGATCTGTCCTAGTTAGTCATTGGATCTGGCCTGCAGAGCTGGGACTTCGGTGGTGTTCACTAGTGGGGGCTTCACTCATGCCACATCACAGCTGGCTAACAGGGAGAAGTGGTGATAGTGGCAGCTGTTTCCTAGCACCAGCTTGCCTCAGACCAGAACTAGGCCATTCTGACCCACTGACACAAAATATTTCTAACTGCTTCACTAGGAAATCCAGATTAGGCTAGTTTTGTTCAAAACCTATTATGATCCAAAGGCTGTTTGATGCCATGTATGAAGCAAGTCATACGACTATCATTTGTTTAGTGCCTCTCAGCTCTAAGAAATACATCTTTTAAAAAAAGATGAGAAAAGGCTACAAATATACCTACTTCCAGCTCTTTTTCCTAGGTCTATAACTTTAAGAGAAAATTGGTTGTGTGTGTAATTGCTGGGCTTGTGCATGGAAAGATTTGTACAACCGTTTGTACAAGATTCATGAGTCCAATTATCTTATCAAACAGCTTGAGCAAAAATTAAGTTTGATCTTCATCATAGGCATCAGTGCAAAGAATACATGCAATGCTAAAGCTCCAGGCAAGCCTGGAACACAGCACAGTAATGGAGCCTTCCAGGGGATGTGACATCATGATCAGGTCAAACTGACCAGGGATTCCCAGATTCCTAGTGGGATTATCTGCTTCATCTCATCTCTGAGTCACCAGGATGAAAAGGTCAGCCTGACAAAAGTTCACACTTCCACATTATATTCCCATGTAGAGTTCTGAGTTAAGGTTCCTAAACTTCATGATCCACCAAAGCAAACCAGACCCAGCAAATAAATAATTAGTTAATCCATTTGAGGATTCAGCTGTATGTTACTTTCATCAGCCTCAACTGGTTCCCAGGCATGGTGGATAGGCACATATCTCCACCCTTGTCTGGAACAGCCATCAAGCACCCCTGAACTCCATCATCTTTTACTGGTTGTAGGTTCACGAATTATGATGATGAATGCAGTGTTGGTGTGATGTTCATTAAACTCACCACATATGTCATTATATCAAAGCTTATAATTGACTGAAGTATAATGTCAAACTGCAAAGAGTGTAAGGTAAGTTTCTCTGTAAAGTTACATGAACATGTAAACTCTGTTAGTGACTGTTCTAATTTTGGGTTGAAATTTAGGGCAGAATAAAGAACTGATCTCTGTGTGTGTCTGTGTGTGCTAGCGTAATGCATTGATGGCTAGAAGTAAGGCTGGCTGTTGATTGTTACAAGACTAGAAATATAGGGGTGATGGAAGGGATGTAACTGAGGATGAGAAAGGGAAGTGATGAGTGGTCTGTGAATCAGTGTTGAGTGACTTAACTGCTTATTTCCTTGCCTTTTACAGTTTCTATTGATAGGACGTTCCGTCAAATGATAATGAAAGATGGAAAGTCAGTTTTCTTTATTACAGCCTGCTGACAGCTATGACTTAATGTTGTCAGAATTGATGCCCCCTTGGATTGTTTTATACTTTGTACTGTATGCCTCATTTCAGCCATAAAAATAATATTTACGTAATTCAATAAACACTAATGTCATCCTAGAGTTTTATATGCATTAAAAGAATATCTACATAGAGAAGAGTGGGAGAAGCAAGAGCTCCCACTGACCTGAGTTGGAATCAAGGGTGTTCAGCTCTTCTGACAATCAGGACTGATGTCTCTAAAGGAGAGCACTCAAAAAAGCAATGTACCCAGGAGAGTTTTGGAAAGTTTTCAGTCTTAACTGATCTATCTATGAAACAGTGATACTACTTCACAGGAGCATCATATGACTGAATTCATGAATGGCTGGGAGGTGCTCAGATGCTGCAGTAGTGAGGAACATAAAAAACAGATTATAAGCAAATAACTAGAGAGTTGGTGAGGAGTCCTTCTAAATTCAGCTGGTAACTGGCCTTCCAGGTGTAAAACCTGTAGCTACTTCATCATTACCATGTGACCACAATTATAGAGATAATCATTATTTAGAAGAAAGTAGAATTCATTTATAATCTGATCCCTCATTTACACCTCTGGAAACAAATGTTTGAAATGTGAGACTGGGATTTTCCAAGGGGCCTCCTAGCATTAGGTTCTAGTTCCTGTTGGTTCCTTAACACCCGGAAGGACCCCCGACCTAGACAATTAAATGGCTTTTCCTGTTATTACTGCTTCTCAGCAGAGTAGTTCTTTCATGGTCCATAAAGCTCTGTGATGAGACCAAGTGTTTATGACTTCACTGAAATATTATGTTATTAGTGAAGTGATATATCCAGGGCAAATACAAAACACTCTGGCTGAGCCACAGCTCAGAGGAGCGCTAATCCCCTGACATACGTGTACATGCACACACACACACACACACACACACACACACACACACAGTTTGTTAGAGAGTCTCTCAGCAGTACGTCCTTTATCCCCAATCTTCTTGAATCTCATCATTTTTATAAAGCACTTTCATAAAGAACTTAAGTGCCAAGAGAGGATGTGACCTGTCAAGGCAAATAATATATGGAAAACTGCAGCAGAAGACTGATGCCAGCCCTTTCAGTTTCAAAAGGATTATCCCTATAATTTAGTTGAACATGCTACCACATTCTCATTTCAACCTCCCCAAAAGCTGTAATGCATTTAAATGAAAGGAAAAGATGTACTGTTTGGTTTCCCTCTGATTTTCTATTCTAGTGTTTTCACATATGTAATTGCTTAAGGTTTGATTCTTCATTGCACTGGGCACGCTAGCCTGATCCGGCAAAATGCTTAAGCATATGTGTAGCTTTAAATGTGTGAATAGTGCAACTAGTCACCTGCTAAATTTAAAGCACACAGATGTTTATTTGGAACTGGACTAGAATGCTCACTACTGTGCAGGACTGAACTCTAAGGGACCAGTACATCAGCCTGAGTATATACATATCTTTATATAACATTGTGATTTATCTCTGTCCAGTACTATAATGACTTTAAAGGCCAGTCATGCATGTAAACCAACTTGCCATTGCGCTGTGTCTTGTACTTTGGCACAATAATAATACTACTTAAATACTTTGCAAACATTACAGTGTGATTATGGCCAGAAAATAATTACATACAAATTATGCCTTTTCGCTTAGCAGGTCTACAATATACATAATTGCTGCATGGAAAACACTTGGTATCAGCATTGAAAAGAATCATTTGTAGGAAATTACTTTGAATTTTGAAGATTAATTCCTCCCACTGAAATACATGGGAGGAATTAGATGTCAGCATCTATGAATCTTACAGAACACAGCAAATAGAAGGAATTGTAAAGGCACTTAGGCAGAATTGTTAAGCCTGAGTGCCCAAAGCTAGGTACAGAAAAGAAAAAGTAAAAAATTTCTAAAGGTACTGAGCATCTACAGTTGCCACTGACATTGCTTGGAGTTACAGGTAACTCTTTGTATTCCTAAGCTTTCTTAAGTGACAGCCTACTTTTCAGATGCTATGAATGGACTTGCAGAAAGCCTTTCTTTGAGAAGGGGCATATTTGAATTTGTTGTTTCCCTAATGTTATTACATTGCATATCTTTCCATTTGGGGCACATAATTGACCCCATTGTACTGTTCTGGATGTACAATGGACAGGAAATTGATTGTATCTGGCTAGCGAATTCCACTAGAGGGGGAGCTCTCCAGCAGGCTAAGATTGGTATTCCTACACCTTCCTGCTCTCCTTGCCAAAGGTGAAAGAGGAACCATGTTTGGAGAACTGCAGCATTCCAGCGGATTGCCCACTGATATAAACTAGAGCAGATCCCAGACTGCTCTAACTTTTTGTGGCTCCAGGGCTGAAGAGGCGCAGACTGAACAACTAAAGAGCTGTAACCATCTTTCTATTAATCCACTCCTTCTGCCCTGCATTCAGCGAGATCTAGATACAGGAGAGAATCCTATCCAGTTTTTCTACATTTTATAGTAGGCATATTTTTTCTTCTTTCACCAAGTGAACAAAGGCAAAACAGT
>NW_005842100.1:1377422-1379668 GCF_000455745.1 Alligator sinensis | reverse complement strand
CCCCCCCCCCAAAAAAACAAAACCGAAACAAAATCACACAGTCAGCTCATTTCCAATATGTCATACCAGTCTGTGCAACCCAGACAGGATTTCCAGGATACTCATCACATTTGATTATCTTATTAAAAATATTGTCTGGAGGTGGCCTTTAGATTTCTAAAGTTTAAGTCCAGTGGGAATCGTTATGACCCTTTAGACTGAATTCTTGCATAACTAAGGCCATACAATTTCTGTCATAGGTCTCAAGTGTTGTAGCTGTAATGGTCCAGGAAATTGTGTGAGGGGCAAGTATTTCTTTTTTTTTGTAATATCTTTTACTGGATCAACTGTGTGGTTGGGAGCTCTTGGACAAACTTTCACATAGCAAGTACCACTCAAGTACCACTTGCTCAGGTCATCTTTCCAGAGATTACATTGGGGAGAAAAAAGGGGCACACAGATATCCTTTCTTTTACCAGCACGGAATGAATTCCCCTTTCCTTCTCTTCCTTGAGGGAAGGGATAGTAAGTCTCATGCTTCAGGATTTAAGTCAGTCTTTAACTTTAAAAGATGAGGATGGAATTTAATATTAGTAGCCATTTTGCCTTCTTCCTCTGAAGTGTCAGCTGTCGGCCTCCACTGGAAACAGGAGACTGGACTGGATGGACCTCAAGTCTCAGCAGCATGGATGCTCTGATGTTTCAAAGATGGAAGGTGCAGAGTCAGTGGGTACACAGGGACCTGTGCTATCACATCAGCCCATCAAGTTAGTGAGGCTAAGCCAGTAACCTCACCAAGGCATGCTCCTTTTTCTTACTGCAACAAGCTGGAGGTGCTCCTCCAGATTCCTAGCAGACAGTGCCATAGCAGTGAAGTTTGGCACCCAGGGCAAAGACTGCAGTGGCAGCCCACCCTTGCCCCGCACACTGATCCAGGGGGCACATGCGCCCCCAATGCTTGCTCAGGAGTGCATGCAGCAGTGGGAGCTGCCCTTTCCCCATCCCCACCCCCACCCTGAAATGAGCTGTTCGCAGCTCCATCCAGTGCCCCGCTCTGGCTGTGCGGCGCCTGAAGGCATCCCTTCACTTCTGCGCCCAGGGTGGTCACCCTGCTCACCCCTCACTTTGCTACAGCACTGCTAGCAGAATGAAGCCTTTCATATACTCCCAACAAGCTAGGGGTGCTGCACAAAACACTTCACACCCCCGCACTCAGTCATCACAACATGCTAACCTTGGCAACCAAGTGACCTCCCAGGGAGCTGGGTTTTCACATCAGACCAGCTAGTTGGAGGTGCCAAGCCAGTAAGTGCATACTTGTGCCTCAGCGTTGTCTCAGCAAGCAAGGAGGAAAGAGCTATAGTACCCTCAGCACAGTCTCTGGGGTGTCTCCGTAGGCCCCAGAGCTTGGCACTATGTTGCCCCGAGGTAAATCAGAGCAGAATTTGGATGCTGGGTCTTCAGATTTTCCTAATAGGTTAAAAATACTTGCCTGGCCCCTAAACAGGGTTACAATTGGTGCACTCTGCCAATAGGGCAAGCCAGCGGGGGGTGCCCTCTGTTTCTCGAAAAGTTCTAATTACAGAAAAACCCTACAGAGCTGTTGGGCTCCTGGGACATGTAATTGTTTTCTGGAAAAATTTTCTAGACATTAATGACTACAATTTTATCTGGGCCTTTATCCAGTCCCTGTGTGTACCCACACATAATCGTGCGCGCATATATTGATGTCTGTGCACTGCAGGTGCAAGCCCTTCGACCCACATTGTAAAAAAATAAAAATAAAAAAATCCCCGCGCGGGCGCCTACGCTGTCAATTATCCGTCACCAGGTTTTTCTTGTCCTTTTGTTTTTTTTGTGGGGACGAATTTCAATCGGTACTCCGCACGGCTGGAAGGTGAAGTGCTCGCCTGCGTGTGCTTGTGCCTACGAAGTACAAGCTGCTTTGTATGGGGGGGAGAGAGGCTTTGTGCTTGAAGACATGGGCTGAAGGATCGTTTTAACATAACCTAGGTATTTCTTTGGCCACGAGCATTGGGAAAGCACTTGGAGGCATTGCAGGAAAGCAAGGGGGCAAAGAAAAGGCCTGGCTGTGGGTGACATCACACCAGCCCCCGGTGGGTCTGGGAAGGCAGACGCCCTGTCTCATCATCATCGCGTCTCCGGGTGGGGAGTCCTCTATTGTCCCTGTTGTGCCCCGCTGTCCGCCTCTTTCGGTCCCTCTCAGGCGGGGCCCCCGGCTGCTCCGCGGGGCGTCCCCGCTGCTG
>NW_005842100.1:1376554-1377216 GCF_000455745.1 Alligator sinensis | reverse complement strand
GGGAGGCAGCCGCCCGCCGCCGGCCGCGCAGCGGGACTATGAAGAGGCGCCTCCGCCGCGTGCCGCCGGCCCCGCTCCGGCCCGGGGGACACGGGCGTCTTCCAGCCGCATGTGTGTAGCCGCCACGGGCTTTGCATAGCCCCCCCCCGCGCGTGTGTGTGTATACGTGTGTGCGAGTGTACTTAAACGTGTGCCCCGTGTGTGCGTGCGCGCACTTGTGCTGCGCGGTCGTGTGTGTGTGTGTGTGTGTGTGTGTACGGACACGTGTGCTGCGAGAGCCAGGGGTGCGCTGTTTGTGTGCATGCGTGTGCGCACACGTGTGCCGTGAGTGTGCACGCGTGTGCGGCGAGTGTGTGTGTACCTATCCGTGTGCTGCGAGTGTGCACCGTGTGCGTACATAGAGGTGCGCAGTGAGGGTGCACGCGTGTAGTGTGCGCGGTGAGTGTACACAGCCGTGTGCTGTGCGGACGTCCAGGTGTGCTGTGCGTGTGTACGGTGAGCGTGCGCTCCGTGTGTGTGTGTACATATACGCGTGGTGTGTGCGGTGAGCGTGCGCGGTGTGTGTGCATACGCGTGCTGTGTGTGGTGTGTGCGGTGAGTGTGTGTGTACATCCGTGTGCCGTGCGGGCGTGTGCTGCATGCGCGCGCGTGTGTGAGCGCGG
>NW_005842100.1:1342579-1376542 GCF_000455745.1 Alligator sinensis | reverse complement strand
GCGGGCGAGGCCCCCGCACCCCGCAAGCAGCAGGGCGTGAAGCGGCACCACCACAAGCACAACCTGAAGCACCGCTACGAGCTGCAGGAGACGCTGGGCAAGGGCACGTACGGCAAGGTCAAGCGGGCCCTCGAGCGCTTCTCGGGCCGAGTGGTAAGGGCCCCCGCGCCACACGTGTCCAGATGTGCAGGGTGTTTCTTATGCCCCAAGCCCTCGTGGGGGGGAGGGAGAAGAGAAAAAAAAATACAGTAGGGTGGATTGGGGGTTGTTTTTTGGGGTTTTTTTGGTGGTTTCCCACCTGTTCCCACCATTCGCAACCTCCCCACCCCCCAGCCCTTGCCCTGCTGAGCCCCATCCCCCTTCTGCCTCTTAGCAGGTTCTTCCCTCTGCCCTGCCCTGCTGGAGCTGCCTGCGGTGGCCTCAGCTTTGCTGACACCTGCAAATAACGCCCGGCCTGCCACGCAGCCCCATTGATTGCAGCCCAGTGCCTGGCTCAGCCGGGCAGGGCTGGCTCAAGTCCTAAAGCCAGCCCTGAAGTTGCTCTTTTAATAACTGAGTCGTGCTTGCTGGCACCTTGTACCATGTCTGGAATAACATGCAACCTAAGTGTGTTACTCCTAGTCTTTATTTTTCTCCCCCCACCTCACTGAAATGCATTAGGAAAGGGGTGGTATGAGATGTGGGGATTGCCTTAGGGATGGATGGCACAAAGAAGGGGATGCTTTCCCCAACATGCATCTTCATTTGGAAGTAGGCTGGTTGATCTGCAGTAGATGGGATACAAAAGCAAGACAGCGTCCCAGCCACAGGCAGGTTGTGTTTCATTTATCTTTTTGTTTTGGTTGTCTGCACACTCAGCACATACCCAGACGCAGAAGCAACAGTAAGAGAGAGGGAGAGAGAGAGAGAAACCTGCCAATGAGGTGGCTTTCATAATGGACATGGCTTTGCAACTGTATATCTTTGTGTCCGCAGTGAAAATGAGAGAGGTTCAGCCAAGTTGTAGAGTTGCATTATATATACTTTCATTTTATGAGCTCATTTGGAGGCCGGCTGCAGAGAAACCAGAGATGAACATCTCTGCACATGCTCACTCCGATTCATGATTTTTGGAGTTTGCTGCTTTGGCTGGTTCATACTTTCAGAGTAAGGAATGCTCATTGCTTACATAGAAACCTACTGATATTTAAAAGTATGCCTTTTCTGAATTGTATTTCAAAAGTGCACCCCTTCCCATAAGCAGACCTATTAAGCCCACAGGCAGAACTACTTTTTAAACACAAATAATTGAAAAATGACTAATTTTAAAACATGTTCAAGGAACTTTAATCAGATTTGGCTGGAGAGAAAGGCCTCTTCTGAATTGACTTTCTCTAGCTGAGGCAATAAAAGCTCAACAAAATAGGAAGAGAGTGTGAAAATCAAAACATAGATGGTTTTTAAAGGCAGATTGTATGCAACATTTTATTGTTTATTGTTATGTAGAATAAACTTATTTATAGGAGTATTTTTGTAATTTATGTTGTAGTAACATTACTCTTGCATATAGAAATACAGCATTTATATTAATTAGGCTACACTCAGGTTCTGACATAATGGTTTTTGTCTGAACCTTCATCATTGAGTGTGTGTAAAATATCTGCATTTTGGCTGTTCTTAGAGCTATTTACCATTGTCCTGAAGTTAATGGGACCTGAAGTTAAATAAGAATGACTTTTTTGCATTTTCCTACCTCACCTTATACTTGGACCCTCAATTTCTCACCGAGATCAATTCACACAGAAAAGGAGAATGCAGTAAAAGGAGGTTAGGGCAGGAGAGATTCAGGGTTTTCCTTCAACTTTTTCCTTCTTTTTCCTGGCTCACCCTCCAGTCTTACTTGTCACCAGCATTTATGCCATCATTGAAGTGGCTTGAATAGTATGGCCAGCAGGGGATGCACAGAGAGCGGTGTCAGGCACCATTCCTGTCACGACTTCAGTGCAAATTGTTAAACAACCAGAAGCTAGGAAGCAGGAGTCCCAAGGTCACTCTTTAACCTAGGTGTTTGCTTCCTGTCATACTAGTGGCATTGCTAATCTTTTTTTTTTTTTTAAACAACAACTCAATGGTATGTAAATATTTGAAGCTGTACTGCAACAGATTGCAAACCTGCCCCTTGGAAGCAACATCACATTCCCAGTAACCAGCCCTGTCCAAGTTATCTGAATATTTTGCCTTCCCAATTTTTGTGAGCTAAATTTGGGAGGCTAACAAAAAGTTCAACTACACAATGTTTTTGCTAAAGATTCTTGTATGATTGAAAAAAACCCTTTCATACACAACATGAGCTTTGCATTTTCTCCAGGGTATAGGGCAGTAATAAACAACAGAGGAGAAACTGGCAGGTTTGGCAAACTGAACCCATGATTCTGATCTCAATTTGCTGTAAACTAGAAATAACTCCATTAAAGTTAATGGAATGATACTAGTGTAAGAGGACAGTTAACTCCATTGTTTGTAAGCAACTCAGTGTTACTTCAATTAAAGTCAGTAGCAAGATTCTTGTGGACTTCAGGGGGAGTAGTATTTGGTTCACTTTTAATAGTTTATGGGTACTCTGTTTGCTATTGTGTTTTTATTTTCCTTCTTTCTGTTTTGCATCAAAACATGTCCATAAAGTGACCTGCAAGTAAAGCCATTACGCAGACTGTATATTTAGTTTGTTGTTGGAAACAATTATTTAAATGTGTGTACTAGTTACTACAGTTACTACATAAATTGTTGTTGTGCGTTGTATGAAACAGTGAAATTAATACCCACTACATGGTACATTGGGGCACCCTGTTCTCCAAACAAGATTTCCTTACTTAATACTGGCTGGGTATACCCTGTACATCTCATGACAGTTAAAGTAAAAGTGCCTGTAAGCGGAAGAAGGAAGAGATGATATAGAAAATGTGTGAGGTAGTGTATACATTGACATTTTGTGGGTGTTTTCTTCACTTACCCTCTTGCACATGTACAATAGCAGAACAAAGCTTTGCTCATGTATTGTAATCTGTTGGCATGTCTACATGGGATGCTATGTAGCATCTGTGGGCACAAACTGTGATGCCAATGCTACTGAGCAGTAGCAACAAGCTACTGTGCAGTAGGGTCGGAAAGGAGCTGTGTGCCACTGGGACTCACAGTAACGGCAGTCACTGCACAGTCATTTAGTACTTGTGCTAAAACAAGTGCTGTGCAGTTGGACATGCATGTAGACATGCCCCACAAATGCCTAATGAAGACATCCATTCCAGTCATATACCTTTAAGACACACTAAGTGCATCTACATGTGCACTTTACTGTGGAGCTGACTAATTAGCTACACCATCTACCTGTGCACTTGTATTAGGATACAGTAAATTAATTGTCCGGGACAAGTACTATCCTACAGCAGAGTTACATGTGCTGCAACGCACATGTAGATAGTGACTAAGGCTGGCTAGGGCATGAGGTTGCTGCAGTGCGGGGGCTGCCTGCTGGCTAGCCCCATAGTGTAGCAACCTTGTGTCCCATCCTGCCCCTCTATAACATGCTGAGCCAAGTCAGAGCAGCTCTGGGCTTGTAGGCTGATCCTCTGGACCCCCCACCAGCTGGGGATGCTGTGCCCTGGCTCAACATGCTGCGTTCTCAGGTGCACAGCCCAGGAGCAGTACATTCCCACTAAACACCACTAAGTCTTGTGTGTGATACATCATCAAAGTAGATGTTTCAAGATGCTCATGCAAAGAAACACTGTACTCCTGGTAATTTACTCTACACTGCTGAGAGGTCTTTTCAACTTTATCCCCATCTTAGTGTATTTTTATCTGGAATTACATACAAATTAGGGTACTGTGCTGATATTGTGCGTGTTTTGGTAACATGAGCAAAAAGGAGGTGTGGCTTTAATCATGGAAGGAATGCAGCTGAAAGCCTAATACTCAGCCTGATGCATCCAAAACAGAATATAATTTGCTTCTTCGAAAAGAAAACATATTAGGAGCCTCTGCAGATTTGGAGTCCTCCCTCTGTCATGTAGTCCTTTCTTTGCAGCCCAGCATATTAACTGTGGTTCTTGCTGTCCACTCTCCCAAGCAGTTTCACCCAGTCTCCCTCCATCTCAGCCTTTGTCCACAGTACAGATCTTTCTCTCTGCATGGTCTGGATCTTCTGTCTGTCTGTTTCTCTCTTTCTTTCTATCACAGGCAAGCTTAAGATAGCAGGAGCTGCAAGTGTAGATTTTTTTTCTTGGTTCAGTCCTGAGCCAGGGTTTCTTTTCTTCCTCCTGGCCAGCAGGGGGCAGGCAATACTATTTTTCTTTCCCTGCTCTTCTGACAAGTTTTATTATTCTGAGAATTGATGGCAAGCTGCAGCACAACATAAAACACAAGCATTTTGCACCTATCAATATAGATGTTTACAACCTATTTACTTTTCCAAGTAGAAATGCACAGTGCAGTGCTTAGGTATGATGGTGCTACCAATGGCAACATGATTCCAGATTTGCATTTCTTAAAAAACAAACTTTTGTGAAACCTTAAATCAATAGAAACACTTGCATAATTTAAAAAAAAATCAGTGAAAAACCTTGCTTTAAAACAAATCAGCTTCCCCCCAACTCCATGCTGAAAATGCAAACATTATTCCCAAGAACCTGAAAGTGGAACAGTCTCTTTTAAATATTTATGTTTAAAAAGGGGGGAGGGGGAACTGCCTTCACTGATTGTCACACTCCTTACACAGAGAAATGCAGAACACTAATAGTGAAAAGTAAATTGGATTTTTAAAGTTTTGTCATTTTAATAAATAAGGTCTTATTTCTAACACAGATAAATTGGTTTGTTGACAGCATGGCTTTTGTATGGAGAATGACCCAAGTTAGGAGACAGAGCAGATTTGTGAGTCATGAGGCATAGGCACAGCAGAGTAGGACCTCTGCGTTGGTTTTTCATCCTGCTGAACTGATTTCAGGATAGCTACGGACCATGTGTGTGTGGGAAATTGGCTGTGTACCGTTGAAACTTTTCAGCTTTCTTAACTCAGGGCCTCCTTAGCTTGCTATTGACTGTCCACACGTGTATCCTTCCATGTTCTGCCATCCTCTGTACACTGAGGACCAAGAAGGGACTGGTGCAGAGCTTTTAATTACATGATCATCCACCAGTTTCCACAGAACCCTTGCTTAATTCAGTGAGTGGGTGGCTATTCAGTATTGATTTATATTCTCACTATTCAGGGTAGGCTGCTGTGCATTATTTGCTGCATACTATCCAAACCCATGGGACTATCTGTTCTTTTCCTGTAATCAGGGGATTATGGGGGAGCTCAGGGGGGCTGAGTATGTGAGGTAGGAGTCCTTGAACAGCCACCTTCCTCACTACACAGTCCTGCTCCCTCCAGTCTGTCCCTCTGTTCTCTTCCCCCTTGGCTCTTGCCTCTGGCATCTCTTCCCTTTTTATTTCTTTCTTTGTACAGCCTGGATGTCAGGGAGTACTGGAGAGAGAGTTTCCTTGCTGTCAGTTCCTGTGCCCGTAGACAGCCTGGAGGAGTAGTTGCAGTCCTGCACATCCCCTGCATTCAAAGGATGAAGCATGCTCAATGAGTCCATGGAGGCATTTCATGGACACTCCAGTTATCACATAGGACCTGCAGTGGACTGGAGGTCACTCAGTGTAGATGGACCCTTTGGAGGATTTATCTTCCAAACTCTAACAAGTCTTTACTGAGCATGTGCAAACTGATTTCTTAGAGGCTTATAACTTAGTTACAGTGGGCAAATTTTCACAAGAATGGCACAGTCATATCCCTGATTGCAGGGCAACCCCTGCTAAATTTCAGCTCTCTTTTTACAAAGCATGGAGATGCTAGAACATCCTATGAAAAGATTGAAAGAATTATTATTTTTTTAAACAAAACAATGCATTTTTCCCTTTCCTTGTTCTTGGAAATGCCCAGACTGTTTCAGCTGAAAATTTCCAAATATATTCATCACGAGGCATACATACAGCATGGAAAATTTCAGTCAGAATCTTTTAAATTTACAAATTACAAACAACTGAAAAACAGCGTCTACTAATGGGAAATGCAATGGCATCTTAATGATAGGCATAGCTACCTCCACCATCTATAGGAAAGATGGGTTTGGGGTAGATTTGTTGTGCATTGGTTCTATTCCTAATTATTATGTAACTGTTCTGAAACGTTTGCATGACTGTTCTGATTAAATTCAGTGATGTATATTTTTTTTTTACCTAATGTCCTTCACAGCACAGCACCAGATATTTATTATGGAGGAAGCTCTCATGAGGTTGTATCAGATGGCTACAACTAGGGCAATGGTTACCAACCCAGAGATCCTAATCGACAGGTAGATCCCAGAGCCTCTTTGGGTCGATCCTGGGCTGGGGGGGACAGCTAGATGCGTGCGCATGTGCATACCTGCTGACCTCAGCCCCAGCAGGTCAATCTGTGGGGGAGGGAAAGGGCAGGGGCCAGATCAAGGCCCTCGTGGTGAGTGACTGACCGTGAGGCCCAGCCAGGAGCAAGGGAAGGTAAGTAGGGCCCCAGCCCAGCCAGGTGGTGGGAGGATTGGAGCCCGGGGGGCTCCTCCAGGAGTGCGAGAGAGGCTTCCTCCCCATCTCTGCGGGGGTGGAGGCAGCAGAGGCAGCTGCTACTGCATCTTGAGTCCCGCTGCAGCTGGCCACGTGGGCACAGCTCAGGTCAGTAGCGGGGACTCACGTGGGGGTAGCCCTGACATGGCTGGGTCTGAGAAGGTTTGGTCATCCCGGGATGCATGGGGGTGCTCCTGCTGCTGGGCGCATCCCGGCGGAGGCTTCAGGGGCCTGTGTCCCCCACACCTGTGCTCTAGGCACAGCGGGGCCCAGACTGTTTCAGCTGAAAATTTCCAAATATATTCATCACGAGGCATACATACAGCATGGAAAATTTCAGTCAGAATCTTTTAAATTTACAAATTACAAACAACTGAAAAACAGCGTCTACTAATGGGAAATGCAATGGCATCTTAATGATAGGCATAGCTACCTCCACCATCTATAGGAAAGATGGGTTTGGGGTAGATTTGTTGTGCATTGGTTCTATTCCTAATTATTATGTAACTGTTCTGAAACGTTTGCATGACTGTTCTGATTAAATTCAGTGATGTATATTTTTTTTTTACCTAATGTCCTTCACAGCACAGCACCAGATATTTATTATGGAGGAAGCTCTCATGAGGTTGTATCAGATGGCTACAACTAGGGCAATGGTTACCAACCCAGAGATCCTAATCGACAGGTAGATCCCAGAGCCTCTTTGGGTCGATCCTGGGCTGGGGGGGACAGCTAGATGCGTGCGCATGTGCATACCTGCTGACCTCAGCCCCAGCAGGTCAATCTGTGGGGGAGGGAAAGGGCAGGGGCCAGATCAAGGCCCTCGTGGTGAGTGACTGACCGTGAGGCCCAGCCAGGAGCAAGGGAAGGTAAGTAGGGCCCCAGCCCAGCCAGGTGGTGGGAGGATTGGAGCCCGGGGGGCTCCTCCAGGAGTGCGAGAGAGGCTTCCTCCCCATCTCTGCGGGGGTGGAGGCAGCAGAGGCAGCTGCTACTGCATCTTGAGTCCCGCTGCAGCTGGCCACGTGGGCACAGCTCAGGTCAGTAGCGGGGACTCACGTGGGGGTAGCCCTGACATGGCTGGGTCTGAGAAGGTTTGGTCATCCAGGGATGCATGGGGGTGCTCCTGCTGCTGGGCGCATCCCGGCGGAGGCTTCAGGGGCCTGTGTCCCCCACACCTGTGCTCTAGGCACAGCGGGCAGACAGCAGCAGCAGTAGCCTCCTCCCGGAGCACAGGTGAGGGGGGCACAGGCACCGGGCTGCACTCAGTGGTGGGAACCACCTTCACGCGGCCCTGGACCGTGGAGAGTCCCAGACCCAGCCGCCAGGCGCTATGTTCATCCGGCTGCCAGGCAGGCGTGGCTCAGTGAAGCTGCAGCACAGAAGTGGGATTGGGTCTGGCTGGGTCTGGGACACTCTGCGGTTCAGGGGTGCATGGGGCGGGGCAGGGGAGGTGCAGTAGATCCTGGGGTGCCCCTTACTTCCAAAAAGTGATCTTCACCATAAAAAGATTGGAGACCACTGAACTAGGGCTATATCCTGTTTTACCTTGACATGCCTAAATGGCACATAGGTAGTTGCACAAGTGTAATTTTTGTCACCTACCACAGGATTCTATTCTGGATTCTATTTCCATTTGCATTACTACACTTACCCTGCCTTTCTTTTCTGAACATGCTAAGAAGGCTACACTATGTCTCTGTAGGTCCTGGGGCAGAATACAATTGCCTGGGTACCTGCATAATGCTGTGTCAGTCCCACAACTCTGATCACAGAAAGTTTGACAATAGGCTAGGCATTGCACAGAGTGTTTTCATTTTGAAACTGGTCACTTGGTAGCCAAGGGGAGAAGATGTGTGTGTGGCCAGAGGAAGGAGAATACACTAGAAGGAGCATGGTTCAGTGAGATGGATGCATCCATGGCAAGGAGGGGCCCCATATTCTGGCCCTACCCCTATCCCTATTCCTATCCCTGGTTTTTCTGCACCATGCATTTAAGATTTATGGGATAAAATGATTGAATGGTAGAGGGATAGTTTCTGCCCTATTAGCACAATAATGGTGTAAGAGCCTGTATCAATGAGTACCCAAAAGGGAGTGGTCTCATATTCGTTTTTAATCTTTTAATTAAATCAAAGAATGAAATGCTAGCTTTGTTTCTTGGGTAGGTATCAGGTGATGTTCACTGGAGGACCTTGGATCCTTAAAGGAATTGATTACAGTAGTGGTTTTCAACCTTTGGTCCATGGACCCCTGGGGTTCCACAGACTGTGAAAGATAACTATGATCAATGAAAAGTATGTGAATACCCACAGTTACAATTCAGAGGGGTCTGCACCTCCATTTGAAATATTTTAGGTGTCCGCAAGTGAAAAAAAGTTGCAAACCACTGGATTACAGAATGCCTGGATTCTGTTCCTGCATCATTTAACCTTTCTGTCTCTTCTCTGAGCAGGGACAATACTAGTTGATGCAAAGATGTTATGTAAATGAATTGGCCAAACTCTACCTTGTTTTATGCCCCATGCCATACGGTTGAATTCATGGTATAATTTGATCCAATCTTTATATGATATTTTGTCCTTAAAGAAGTCCACAGTTAAAAGCACTGTAAAACTTCTAAATGTTATTAGTAATGGTTTCAAAACACCACATATGTGAGAAAACACAACAAAATACATATTGGTTGTAAAAATTCTCTTTCCTTATATATTGATCAGCTGTACTGTGTTACTGGCCGTGTGTGATTACTTTTTACTTTTAAGAATCACAATTAGGATACGACGTGGAGACAATTATCATGTATATTGTAATTTGGGGTGATATATGTTGGATAGACTATTTGGAACATGCAGTTCCTACTGAAGAGTGCTTATTCTTTATAGAATTATAATAGTCTATGTTTTGTCTGGTAAATAAATAATTAGAAAGTCTTTGCTGAATTCAAGACCCATTAAGTGGCATGTGGCAGCCATAACAATACCAGAAGAGAAAGCCATATATGGGTTAAAAACATGGACAGTATTTGGCAGATGCATGAACCTTGGTCACATCCAGATTAACATGCAGAGCCATGAAAATCAATGTCAAAAGACTATGGGAAACGTTCCAGTACCCTTACAGCATACATAGATCGGCTGACATTTTCTCTTGCACTCTCTGCCCCCTCCCAGCCATTCCCAACACATGAGCCAGAATTGGGCTCTAAATTGCTAGGGCATGCCCCTCACTCTACAAAAAAATATTCTTGTTACACCTCTGATGGAACAATGTACCAGCTATAGTTGGTGTTCCCAGGAAAATCGGCCTCAAATTACTACTCCTGTTACTAAATATGTAAGCAGTATTTATCAGTGTATCCTTAGCTATCTTTTAGCAGCTGTGGATACCATGTGGGTCCATTTAATAAAATAAACTAAAAACAATTTCCACTTTGCTAGATATACGGGCAGTAGTGGAAGGGAAAAACTACAAAGCAAGGTAAAAACTGCATATGTGTGTTGTTATATTTGATGACCAATTCATTAAAGCCATAAGTGTATCCAGGCTTTCAATAGTGTTCTCCTGCTGTTGCTTCCTGTACTCCCTGGCTATAGAATCAGGCTCTATGGCTCTGATTTGTCTAACCCACATGAAAGCCTTTGAGCATCTGTAAGTTATGATTTGAGAAGTATCTGCTTTTAAACAGAACATATTTATCACCATGTCTGCCCAGACAACATTGTACATTGTATAAATTAGAGAATCCTAGACCTTTGAGCACCAGGGGGCTGGGTGAGATATTCCATGAGACTATGGTGTCTGGCCATACTGATCAAACATCCTGGCCCCACACCAAAATACCAGATGTTTAATACATGTAGAGGCCCTTCTGTAACCTTTAACTGCACGGTAAAATGGGAAAAATGCCTGAATGCAATCATCCCTTGTTGAAATGTTGTCTGAATTTCTGGTTGCAACTTAATGTAATTTTTATACCAATCACTTTGAGTACAAAGCAGGCAGTTCTTAAATCATGTTAGTAAACTAATATATATTATTAATATTTGTAATATCCTGGCTTTCAGAAGGCATATAACATTTGCTACTAGTTTTGATGGTTCACACAAGATATCAACCCTTAAAACTGTCACTGGTCCAGGATTTGATATGAGACTTGCTCAAAAGTGATTTTCAGGCTCTGTTCTTAAACACACGGAGGAAAACCATATTTTTATAGGCTGTTCCTTTTATTTAAATGAAAAGGCAGCTGTAGGAAAAGTGTTGTACAGGATTGGAATGTTAAGAGTAGTCCTAGTGGAATAAGAATAGCTAGCTACTCTAGGGTGAACTCAACGCTGCAAAACAAATGTAGCTTTTTTCTGGGGTTAATAACTTATTTCATAGGTTCAGAGTCTATTCCCCCTGAAAATGATCACATGTTCACTTTACAGATGTATATACCTGACCAAAAACTTTAAAGCAAACTGTTATGGTTGCTTAGGTTAAATTCCACCAATTGGTGCATTAATCTAGCCAGCTACCTTTGAAATCTACACCCTATTACTCAGCTACACTCGTACTAGAATAGTTTTCTCTCCACAGTGCTGTTTTCCACTGCCCACCACATATTTTTGTTTACTTCCATGTCTCTTCCCATATCCCTTTTCAACTTTTCATGGTCTCCCTGCATGAGCCATTCACTACGTCCTCAACCCAATTGGTGTATTTGTATGATACACTGGGAAGTCAAAGAGGGCATGAAGTGAGATGTGAGAGAGCTTGAGGGCCTGTGGGATTCAGTAGGATCAGGAGAGTGACAAAGGACGTCGGGGAACCAGAGGGGAAGCAGACTGTGTGTTGTGTAGAGGGTAGCTGAAGAATTTGCTCTAATATTTCAGTATTAGAGCTGCGCCTTAAGTATTGGGGGTAGGATCCTCAAAAGTACCAGTCCCTTGGCACAGAGACAGTGGTTAATATATCTTTGGCTGAAAACGTAGAACATTCACTTGTTCTATCAAGAGTTAGTGTGCTAAATTTGGAAACTAAATTCAGTTATGAATATCTAAGCCAGGAGGGACTTTTGTTCTGCTTTAGGCAGACCTTGCAAAGCAGCCCTAGCTATAGAGTTGCTACCAATATATACACAATTTATTTCCCATGCTGAAAAGAGATTTAATCCCTACTACACCTTCCAATCTCAACACAATCCTAGTGCTAGATGTGATAGGGTGCCTCTGTAATGTTCACTTTATTTGAAAATTATTGGTTTGGTTTGAAAACAAGTGTGAATAGTGCTCTTGAGTTACCTATTACACAGCTTAGCAATGGGGGCTGGATAAAAATACCACTGTCCCATGATCATTCTCTTTATATTCAGCAAATGTTGCTTTTAATTAAGAACAGTGTTTTGAGTTTTTTTCTATTTATCACTGATACATATGGTTAAATCAGCATCTGAGCAAAAGTTTAATGAAGAACATGGCAGGTTTTTGTTTGTTTTTTTAAACCTCACTGTCATGTAGTTTTGGGATTTCCAGGCGGGGTGGGGAGGGGTGGAGTTTGGTACTCTGGAGAGGTAAAAACTCAGTAATTTTTGGTTCTATAGCGAAGCTTAATTGTGTTTGTCACAAAAAGTGAAATGAGTGGATTATCAAATAACAGTCTTGAAATCTAGAATGCCTATATATATATATATATATATATATATATATAGTTACGCTTAAAACCAAGACGTATCTCATAATCACCTTAGCAGTGGTGTTTTGTGGTTTGCTGTTTCAAGTGGAACATTTTGGCATAGGAAAAAGTGACCATTGGGAGAACACTGAAGAGTGAAACCTCCCTGGTAGTTGAATGCTCAGCAGGGGAAAAGGTTTCCCCAAAGCTGTACTCCCTGGTGTTTGAAATGATTACATACCAGTATGAAATATTATAGCCCATAAAAATACCAGCTAAAACACAGTACTACTGCCTGACCACAAGAGTATTTAAGATACATTAGTAAGTGGGACATCTAGACCTATACCAGTTGGGTAAAAAAAATGTTGATAGCTCTATTGAGATAGCAGTTGATAACTAGGAATTTTTGTGTTTCACTTGACGTTTGCTTTTATGGCTCATTGGCCCACATCATTGGAGAGTGGGTTTTCCATGGCCTTAACTGAATTAGATAAAGGTGTACATGAGTGGCACTTACCTCACTCTCTCAGGCAGATAATTTTTTAACCAGGTCTGTACACAAGTTATAAGGTGATTGATTATCTGTTCCAATATGCTCAGCTGCTTCTTCCTTTACATAATTTGACTTTTCCTTGTTCATTTTCATTTAGTTTTTTTTGCGGCACTCCTTGCCCTAATATCTGAGTACTTCACAAACACTGATATTTCTCACAATATCACTGTGAGGGAGGAAGAATTATTTTCTCCATTTTACAGGAAAGAAAAGAGGCCTGCTTTATACTTAAAAGTTTTGTTGGCGTATCTGTGTTGGTTAGGAATATATGAAAAACTCACACCCCTGATGAACACCACTCTGCTGGCAAGAACTCTAGTATAGTTGCAGTTATATAAGCAAAAATGTCCTTTTGCTATTGTAGATTATTTTGTTTGAGAGAGTAGTATAAAATTTGCCAGCAAATAAAACTCTGCCAGTTTAAGATGAATGTCCATTAGGGGACATTTTCCTATTTGCTAGTATTATTATATTGATAAAAACCTTTCTAGTGTAGACAAGACTTCAAGTACTAATAGTTTTATATCAGGGTTTTCCAGCTTGGGAGCAGCTAGGGACCAAATGCCCTCGAGCCCTCCTAGGCTACAGGCTCCCTAGTCTCTCCAGACTATACCTTGCCCAACCTCCAGGGCTGCGAGGAGGAAACAGAAGCTGGATGCAGGAGGACAAGTTCAGAGACCCCAACAGCAGCAGCAGGAGAGTGATGGAGGAAGTGCACCTGGACCAGGAGCCTGGGGACTTTAACCCTTGCAAGTGGCTTTCAGCTCATGGTCCACTAGTTGGACATCTATCATTCAAATGACTTAGCTAAGGTCACACAGGAAGTCTGTTGCATAACAGAACCCAAATCTCTCACCATTTCTTGCCTTTCTCTCTTTGATTATATGTGGTAGCTTCATGTATCTTAGGGGAAAAAAGCCCATCACTTTCTTTGTGACCAGTAAAGTGAGTGTATCCCTTTGAGATTATGGTTATATTCCCATGAGTGATGGAGATGTCATCGTTTTTCTGCCCACATAATGTAGCCTCGTGTTCATGTCCATACTCTTCCTCATGTCAGGTCAAGTACTTAAGGCTTAGAATGAACAAGGGACTTCCACTGAATTCTGCAATATATTGGCAGCCAAGAAGCCTGCTGTTCTTCTTTTCCAGCAATAATTTTATTCCAAGTATAGTCTGACAATTTTCTATACATCTCTTTATTTCAGTGAAATAAATATATTCTCATGGTTCATCCTGTCTGGCATTTCATTATGAAAATGTATTCTAACAGGACTTATGAAATGCTTCATTGTGGAGTTCATATTACTGTAGAGAAATTCATTAGGGAGAAGAATTTCATGACGTACTCTAACCTTGCCCTTTCCAGCCTTCCTAAGATGAAAAGAAAAACTGGAGCTTTGAGTGTTACTGATTATCATTATTGGATATCATTATTCACTCTCCAAGTGCAAAACAGAAAATCACATTCCTTGTGATGCCTTTGGACAAAATGCTACCCTCAGTTATATTACTATCACTGTAAATAGAAGAGCAAGATTTGGCCCTTTATTTTAATTGAAGTATTTGCTTAACACAGGCAAGAACTAAACAACACACTTGAAAATGATCTGTACAATTGTCTGTAGAGCAGAATTTGTGTTTTATGAACTGGCAGATCATAAAGGCAGCATAAATCATGTAAAGCAGTCTCATTTACTTTTCTCTTTTTTGCAGATGGGGCTCACAGAGTAGAATTGCAGTCAAATGTCTGCTTCAGGATATTTTAGTTGAACTGTACAAGTCCATTAAACAAATGTAATCGCTTTTTGGAAAGAAGTGCTATATGTTTGAAACCAAATGTTTTACATAGAGAACATCTGGGTAGTTCTCAGTTTATATGTACAGCACATCAGACAGCAGCCTTAGTAAGCTCAGCTGGGAGGCTGCCTGGGATGTGGTTGTAGGATATGACAGTTCAGTTGTTATAAGAAATAATTTGTATGAAGTATTGCCATAAACCAAATGTTTGGCACAAATAGCTGGGTCTTTATTTCACTCTACACCCAAATTCTTTTCATTGTCTGCCCAACAAAACCCACTATGACACTTTAACAGCTTATTATATAAGCTAAATTCAGTGTTGGCACATTCTGAGTTGTGGCACACACATGAAAGCACACTTCAGAAAATAGTCACACTAAAAGAAGAGCTCAGATTGCTTCATTTTGAGCAAGAAAACTGTTAATCTCTGTCATGGATTATCTGATGCATTTGTGATATTAATACAGTGCTTGCAGGCATTAATGAGTGGGTGAACTGGGAAAGATCAGTAACTTGGTGGTAGTCATGTGTATTCTTGTTTTGAGGAATGTAAAAATACAAAACCAGAAAAACACATGCAGTTAATATAACACACAGGTTCATCAAGCACTAATAAAATAACTTTTGTTCCTGGAGTCAGTCAGTCAAATGTAATGAATTTGGGTTTATTTCAGCTAAATTGCAGTTAATGCAGGTAGGCCTAGGAAATACAGCTGGTAATCTAGGTAGAAGATGTTGAAACATTTAATTTTAAGTGTTACAATTAAGTTACTTCTACCTTTTAGTGGAGGAATGCGTGGCTCAAATGAGATGAAAGTTGTTGTTAAGTTCCAGACTACCTAATGGAGCCTCCCCTTTCCGGGTAGTTTAAGCAAAAAGTTAAATTAAGTGGGTTAGGCAGTCTTTTCTCATTCCCTCGTGAAGAGCAATTCACATTGCACAACACCACTTAAATAGTTCTACGCAGTATGACATGATTTGTGGTATTTGCTGAGATGAAATTCTGGACAGAGTAGCTTGTGAGGGAATTGTTCTTTACTCTGGGGGATGTGGTACATCCAAGTCTTTGTTAAGGTCACTGGCAGGGTGAGGTGGGAAGTTTGTATTGCTGCTGTTGCTCTACCTAACTTCTCACATTTTGGCAAAGGGAGCCCAGAAATTCAAGTACTGATACTGCTTTGTTCACTTGACCTTGGCCAAAGTGAATGCCAAAAAATAGAGCTGTGTACATGAGCTGGAAGGAGGGGGCTTCAGTCCTAGAGATTATACAGTCTGAGTGGGTTCTTTGCCAGAAACCTTTTACTTGTTCCTTCATTGTGGAATTCCGAGTTGACTTTTTTCAGACCTAATTCTCTCCAAACTGCTTATAATAATTGTCTTGATTGCTGAATTAATTATAGAGCAAGGAGAACAGGTATCCTTCTCTGATGCTGCAGGATCATGTGAAAGGACAATTAATTCTTCAGCCTGCCATACCTCAGTCAATTCTAGACCCCCCTGGCCTTAGGGAGCAAAAATATGCTTGTTTCTGTATTACAGTATCTAATGAACCATTAGGGTATCCTCTGTAATTTTCTTTTGATAAACAGCAAGGAGTAGCTGCAGGTTTCTCTACCTTCAGGAATACTGACATTTCCTAGAAATGAAAGATGAATGGGAAGAATGCAAGCAGAGTACTTTTCTCTCTGCATATCAATTCTACCAGATTTTGTAATAAATTTCAAGATTCTGTTACTAAAGAGGGCAATTAAATTGATACTGTTTGAGCTGTACAATATGATACTAAAGCAGAAGCTGTTATGAGTACAAGAGAGGAAAGTTTAATATTACAGTGATCTGTAGGCCCGAGAGCAAGCAAAATCAACTGGTGAGATGTAAACTTTCACAGTTGCCAATACTTGAAAATATTTTCCAGGAGCCGTTCTCCAAATAGGATGAGGGACTAGTTTATTAGCCCCCCGCTACAAGATTCTGTTTTCATTCTGGTTTATTTTAGATTATTTTAGAAAATATATCTTAGTCCTAATGTCTTTTGAGCCTTGTGTGATAAACAGGGTACTCTCTTTCCATTTATATGCTTTTGCGTACCATGTGCCATGTTTTCTGCACCATACATGACCCTTATAACTTAGCATGCCCCCAGTGGTCATTGGAAAGCACTAACCCTAAACCCCATCTTTGAAATCCATGCTCATCCAAAATCCCCTTTGATTTAACTAACATTTTTAATTGCTCAAGGAATGTAGGTAGGGGTTCAGATTAGCACAGCCCTATCCAGGAATATGGATTCTCTAAAAAGAAAATTCAAAAACAATTCTTTTTGCTTTGTGGGTCGCAGGCTGGAAAGAGACTTTCTCTTCCCTTTTAATTAGCCTGTTTGTAAGGACTACATTGTGAAAGGAATAAAACAAAATGAATGCAAAACCCAGGAAAAGCAGGGTAAAAACAAATGCAGGAGCACATGAAAACCTCTGCAATTACATTTTAAAATGACTTATCACTAGTGATAGGAGAAAACAAATATAGGTCTGTGATTTTCTGAGCACTAACAAGTTCTGGGGCTTCTTTAAATTCACAGAAGTCCCAAACAATAGCCTTTGGTTCATCACCTTCTCAGACCCCTCTGCCTGTTGTAGTGGCTTTATGGAGGGTGGCAGGTCCCCTCTTTTGCACTAGCAGTGTGGCCAATATGCCTGTTTCCCTTTCTCCACTATCTTTGGGGGAGACCAGTGGACCTGTTCCCTCACTGGTATCTTCAAGGAGTATTGTCTTCCTTTCACTGTGTCTGACCAGCTTCCACTGAATTAAGTAAAGAAACTGAGTGACTTCAGTGGGTGCTGGGTCGTGACTGTTTAGCAGGATGGTTTTTCCCTCCATGTTCATTTTGATACATCTTTCTTTGGCAGATTACTCTTCAGTTTCAACTCTCTTATATGAAGAGAGACATTGGTATCATCATTGAGCTGTCAGTACAGTGGACCTTGTTAGCATGATAAAATTTAATGATCTTAGTGGCAATATACATTGTGCGTGCGTGTGTGTGCATATATACAGACACATACATACATATGTACATGAGAGAGAATAAGGAGAAGGTTTTCCTTCATGTAAGCAGAATTCTACTTGTTGATCTGCACCACCACCACTTAGATCTGCCTTTTGATATGAAAATGTACCTGTGGGTTCTTGCAAAATGCTGGCTAATTGTAAGATAGAGTTTAAACAGCAAGGACTGGCACATGATATGTTTATAATAAGTTTTCCTCCTTAGCACATGTGCTGAATGGTGTGGTGCTGTATTTGGAAGCTGATGATCAATAATGATTGCACAAATATAACCTTATTTAAACTATGATATAAACAGACACAAAAATGGATGCTACAAGTTTTTTTCCTACTTATAAGTAAAGCCAGCTTTTTTTCTTTTTGGTTCCAATAAAATTGTAACCTGGAAGGAAAGGAGTTAGACTGTGGAATCCCAGTTTGATGTAGCATTTGGCTTCAGTAAATGGAAGCCAGAAATAAACATCTGCTTGGCAACTTCCACAAAGTTAAATATAAATGCAGTTTCTATTCTTTTCAGTGAATTCGGCATTCAGTATTGGTTAATATCTATTCAAAAGTAATGACTCCATAGTTAAGGTTATAGTGCTGGTTTTTTTTAACATTGTATTATAATATGTATTATCTAGTGTTTTCTTGGGATATAAAAAAAAAAAATCTATATAAAATTTCTCATGTCCCCAGAGGTGAACTTTGTAAGTTTAAAGGTAGTTAAGTAGGATGTTTTTGAACATAGAGAATTGGGGAAATAAGTTGGTTATCACTTTTTAAAATTGTTCTGACATTTTTTTCCATTCACAACCCAGGAGGAACTTGATGTAAAACTTTAAACTGTGTTTTTTAACTAGTCTTCCCACAGAAATAGAGCATAAGACTGTTTTAATCAGGCATGAGTACCAAAATTTTAGGTAGGAGGAGTTGCAGTTTTTTAATGTTCTTGTGACAGGTCTGGGTGACAGGTACAGGTTAATCTATTTAAGAGTTAAGCCTCTAGCCCTTTTTACTAGGAAGATAAACTTTGGAACTCACAGTTGCCAGCTGGCAGGATACTTGTTTTGAATTCTAGCTCTGTTACCTCACAACTTTGCACTTCCCTGCTTATGCAGGTGTAGACCAGGGGTGTCAAACATATGGCCCATGCAACATATCCAGCCTGCAGGGCCTAATGAGTTTTACCCCTTCTGATATAGGCTATGTTGGATCTCCGTAAGCAATGCCACTGAGAGAAAGTGGCAACTGTCCCTTTCCCATATCCCATACTGCCATTGCGTTCTATCATTCCTGTCTGAGGGGGACACAGTTTTTGAGAGTCAGAGTCATTGGCAGTCCTTCAGTTGGAGGATGACAGTTTTCTATTAAATAAGGAAGTCATCTATGAGTCTGTAGATGATTGAGGAGGCCAATCTGAGATCTGCATCTTTGAGTGTAGGTGTGGCAAATAATTCCAGAAGGAAGGAGTAGATCCTGGTGATGTCAGGTCACAATTTTTTCCCTTTGTCTCTCTTGTCTATCTCCCTCTGTAGTGAGGTGAGTTTGCTTGGAATGAGGGATGCCTTGTCATACATCATGGTACCATTGGGGATGATTCACGACTTCAGTCTCCTGGAATTGATGTTAATATTACATTCTTCAGATTGGCCTTCAAGGTGTCCTTGAATCTCTTCTTTTGCTGACCTCTAAAATGGTGAGCATCAGTAATTTGGGAGTATAGGATCTGTTTAGGGAGCCAAGTTTCTGGCATTCTTCTTATGACATGTCCTGTCCAACAGAGCTGGTCCTGTATAAACGTGGCTTCAATGGTTGGTGGTATTTTCTTGAGCCAAAATGTTCTTTCTTCTGTCCTTCTAGTTGATATGGAGAATTTGCCGAAGATATCCCAGATGGTAATGTTCCAAAGCTTTCGGGTATTTCTGGTATGATGTTCAAGTTTCACACCCCATACAACAGGGTAGGGGCCTGTTAGACAAGTAGTTTGGTTTGGGTCCTGATGTCATGATCATCAAAGACACAATTTTGGACATGTCCAATGTCAGCACTGGCTGATTTTGTCCAGTGTTGAATATCATCATTTATGTTTACTTTTTGGAACAGGTAGCTACCAAGGTAGGGGAAATGATCAACATTTTCTATCCACGGATTGCCCTCTAATTGTAATGTGTGGAGGAACTGCTGCTTGGTTTGGGGTGGGCTGGTAAAGTATCTTGGTTTTCATGAAGTTGTCTTTGAGTCCAAGCATTTCATGTGCTTCACAAAAAACATCAAGAGTGACTTGAAGCTCTTCAATTGAGGGAGCACACATGACAAAAACATCAGTGTATTGAAGATCAGTAACGGAGGTCTTGGGTTATCTTGGATATGGAACATAACTGGTTCATATTAAAAATATTCCTGTCCATGCAGTATTGGATTCTGATTCCAGATGGAAGTCTGTCAGCAATGAGATGTGGAATAGTTGTTATAGAGATGGAAAAGAGTGTTGGTGGAATCACACATGCTTGCTTGATTCCAGTTCTAATAGTGAAGGAGCACCCCCTGACTATTAGAATTGGGGTTAGGGAGGGATGTTTGGACCCCACCCCCTTCCACTTTTTGAGACCTATCTGATGCTGTGGATTTCAAGGAAACAGATGAAAAGTGACAGCTTCTGTGACTTCTATGGTCACCAAGGCAAACTTACTTCACCTGCTGATTGTGCAAGAGGAAAATGCTTTTGAATTTTCATTAGCATGCCTGTTCTAATGTAACTTTGTGAATAGGTTTTGGAAGATAACTTGTGTTGATCCAGTTTGAAAAACTGAATACTTCATACTTATTAACATTCATTAATATATATTAGGTCTTTCTTTCAAACATATGCACTACTATAACTTGGGGGCTTGTTATTGCTTAATAAACACCTTTCCTGGTGGAGGAGGTGGCTTTCACTAGGGTTATAATGTCCATCAATAGAAGTGATCATTTGGGGATATGCATACTTGTTCTCTACAAAATGTGAGAGATATCAAACAACATCTGGTTTAGGCTGGATCTGAACCAGTGCACATCTAGAAATGAAAGCATGTTTTTTTCATTGCCTTAGACCTTCAGTTCTTTCCCCTTTTACAAGTTTCTCTCTACAAAAAGACAAAAAAATAGTAAGTGAACCACCAACCCATATTTTAAATGTTCTTTGAAAGGAGTTCTAAGCCAAACCAGTTGCCTTTTACTTTTGAGGGTAAATTTGTCTTGAAATGGTCAGTGTAAGGTTGTCAGATCCAGTTGAAGATAATGAAAAGGCAAGGAAGAGTACCGTCTGCACATGAGAAAAAAATGAATTGTCCAGAGAATGTTGGTAGAGGATGCAGAGTAAACTTATGCCAAGCTTCATTTGTGCAGCACAGGACAACAGATACCAAACAGTGAGAGGATGTAAATTTTCCAGCAGACCATTAGTTTCTCAGGAAATACGCGCATAAATCCAGTTAACGTATATCATGGATGGGGAGAGCACCGAAGGGGAGGAAGGGTGTTGCACATGTACCTCCTGTCACCCACTTTGTGTATGTGCAGCATAAATCTCTTGGTCTGAATGCTTCTGCTACTCAGGAAACTTCGTTACACCACAGGCAGTTTCTTAGTTTGTGAATATAGGAGGCATTATTAAGAGAATGAAAATCTGCCTATGATTTATGAGTCACTAATTCCTTTTGCTGAATCACCACTAATATAATAATGACATTTACAGCCAGCAACATTTGGAAATGAAGAATTAAAACATAGATAAAAGCATCCTGGCTCTTTCAAAAGGCACAGGCAGGCACACACAGTATCAGTTTATGCAAACACCATTTTGATTTGACATTTATCATCTAGATCCAGAACTTTCAGTGCCTGAGTGGAAGAATGAGTTTCCCTTCAGGCAGCAATACAGCAGCCATAAATCACCTTTAGTTTTAGGAAGCAATCTTTTTTATGTGACACATTGGGAAGTAGAGAACTAGAGGAGTTAGCTACAGATGGGGTGGGGGGTTTAAAATGTTTTTACCATACAGAATGAACTTGTTGGAAAAGGTACCTTGCCCTTTTCAGAGAGAAAACTTAAAGGTGCCTAAGTAGCCTCTGTTGGTATGATCCTGTTTGCCCTTCTACACTTGTTGATGCAGCTGCTTGCTCTTAAACAACAACATTCATCTTTGTAAATGTCCCCGTAATGACATGAAGAAACGTGAAAAAAATAGCAAAAGCACAGCAGCCTTGAGGTTTAAATCAGCAGGGATCCACTTGGTACGCATTGCCCCATTACTGTTTAGAGAGAAGTATTTAAGCAACTTCCTTGATTGTTGCATAGTTTGCCAGTCTACTAAACAATGGAGTTGGGTCGTTTATAAATAATTAAATAGGATTTTGCTGCATGACTGTCTCCCAAGGAGCATTGCCATGGAGATGATCTGGCTCATGGGATCTGAAAAGTAACAATTTCCAAGACAATGGTAGTGTGTTGGCTTTAACCTTCTCTGCACAGAGAAAAAGAACACTCAGAGACAGATCAGCTTGATGTTTAAGGCCGTATACTAATTTTACAGCACCTTGCAGTGCTCTTTTATCTGATTTTTCACTCAGTGCATGAAATTTTTTCTCTGTCTCTGTGGAAGTCTCTTGTAAAACTGTTTGCACTGTATATATTCAATATAACTTGGAATCAGATTGCCACTCTTGCATCTCAAGCTCACAAGCAGGACTGTGGTCCTGTCATCCCTTTATAAGCTAATGCCTACAGGGGGTTCTTAGGGAGGAAATCAATGCCATTAGGATGTTCTTGTGGATTTCTTTCCTCATTGCTTGCCTCTTTCAGATGGAATAGTTCTCCCCCTACCCTAAAACTTGGCAGATCCCAGATGACTTATATACAGCTCTCTTGATCCCTGGCAATAGAGCTCCAGTGAAACTGCACTGGCAGGGACACCCTTGGGACTTCCCAGTTTCACAGCTCTGTTTCCCCTTCTCTTCAGTTCTTCAGAGGGGAGATGATATGTAGGTCAAGAGCCACAAGTAGATACCTTTACAAAAAATACAATATAGTCCCAGGCTTTATTTTTCCTGCCTAAGTTCCATAGGAGGAGGAACAATATGTTCTTCCCCTGACCATCACCTCACATACTATACACATCTGCCTTTTTTCCTGGCTTGCCAATTACTGCCACCCTTTCTGCATAGACCTTACCTCCCACCATTGTGAAATCTTGACCTATACACATCACACTCTTCTTCCCACCTGGGATTCTGGGGGACTGAAAACATCTCTGAAACTAGCTGGACCCACTCACTTCCCGTCACAGGATGGAGAGATCTCTTCTGTTCACAGCTCTGGGGAAATACAGGTCTCTGTATATTTCACACTTCCTCCTCCTTCCTTTGAACAAAAGCTTTAAATAACTTCATTAAAATGCATTTTTAACATATTTCCTAATACAAGTATTCAATCTCCCTCCTTCAGGAGATTGCATTCTCTCCCAGTGTCACTTCCCCTGCACTCCAGAATGCTGTTGCAGTAACAGATTGGAATTCGAGGCAGACTAGAACTGGTATGCCTAAGAGCTTGAACCAACCTAAAATTCACTGCCCCCACAGGAAAGGAAGAGACTGTGGAGGTAGGGGGAATGGGCAGAGACTGAGGAGCAAGGGGGAAGAAGCAAAGACTAGGAGAAGTTTGGGGGAAGGGGCAAAGGCTGTGCAAAACTGGGAGTGTGCAGGTGGCAGGGGGGGCAGGAAGGCTGCAGCGGAGTGGGCAGGGCAGAGGGCAAGGGGGCCACCTGACCCCCTCCCTTAGCCATTGTTTTCCCTGCTGTAGCAATCCGGGTAGGGAGGGGTGGTAGGATTCAAGACAACCCTCCAGTACTTAGATTCTATACCTGGAAGATTATAAAGGATTTATAAATTTCCATCTATAGAATCTAATTACTGGGGGGGGGGGTCATCTTGTATTCAAGGTTATCTTATATTTGAGCAAATACAGTAATTTGCTTATCAGACAAGCTGAAGCTATGGTATATAGAAAGTGCTGGAGGAGGCTTTATGAGAGAGGTCTGACTAGATCAGTGGTGCTCAACCTTTTTCCCTGGGGAGCCAAATGGACAGTGCCTGGTCAGCCTGCGTACTCGATCCAACTGGTGGTCCCAATCCAGTACCTGGGACAGGCATAGCAGGTGCCATCCAGCAACAGAGGAGGGCAGGAGGCAACCCAGCCCTGCAGGGGAAGGGGGCTTGACCCAGCCTTGCGGGAGGAGCAAGGGGGCATGGATCCATCTAGTCGGGGGAAGAGGGTGTGGCCCATCCCCTACTGGCCCTGGAGCAGGTAAGGGGGATATGGCCCAACCTGGCGGTGGGGGGAGGCGGTGTGGTCCAGCCCCAAACTGGCCCTGTTGAGGGGCAAGGAGGTATGGCCTGACCCTGATACAGCTGCGGCAGGAGGGGCATGGCTCAGCCCTACAGGGGAAAGGGCATGGCCCTAACTGACCTCGTGGGGCTTAGAGTTTGGGAATTTGGCAGGGGGGAGGGAGACAATGTTAATGGCCACTGCTCCCCTATTGCCAAATTTCCCAACCTGTGGGGAGCTTCGTGGGCCAGATTTGATGGCTCCATGGGTCATATTTGGCCCTCAGGCTAGAGGTAGAGCACCCCTGGACTAGATGATCATAAAGTTTATGTATTGCCTTAAAATCAATGACTGTGTGCAATAGGGCAAATTCTGCCTTTGTTCAGATGCATGCATCCTCAGGTAGAATATGGTGCGTTACCATTAATAATCAGAAAGAAACAATTAAAAAACCCATTCATTCTTTGATGAAAGCATAGCTTTATTATTCAAGATGAAGTCTGGGATTTTCTCCATATTCATACCTCTCAATGAAATGATGTAGGCAAGATTATACGCACAGAGATGCAATTGGGTACTGAATGTGTGTCCAGGAGGTAGATGCTGACTGATTCCCTGTGCTCTTTGCCAAATGTTCATAGTCCATAATATTTTACTGAGCATAATGCTCTTACGTCTTTAAAGGAAAATTCCAACTACAGTATTTTGCTTTTGCCCAGCACTCTGGAAGCTCATAAAAGAAGAGAAACATTTCTCATGGAGGTAGTACTGAATGTACAGAAAGCTTTATAACTGTCATGATCTTTGAAATATTTATAACTCAATACAAATTATTTGTACCAAACAAAAGCAAGAAAACATGAAATGTGTTGGAAAATGTTGTCCAGAGCTGTGTGTTTCTTCAGGTCTGAAGAATAAGTATATATATTCTTTCCAGGAAAAGGAGATAGGTAATTTATTGAAGCCCTGAAAAAGCATTAGCTTACTTCTCACATCTCTGCCCAGGCAGATCTACCAGCCAGCCCATGAAGGGGTGAAACTATGGCTCCATCGCCTCTTTGCCTGCCTGGTTATTAAAAGGGGAATAATGGCTGCTTTGTGGACCCACTGCCATAATGTGATCAGTCTTAACACAGCAGCACAGGAAGGTGAAGTTGAAAGGACATTATTGCCTTGCATGGCTGCATGAGGGTTAGTGATGATCTGACCCTGTGTGTTCATAACTTCATAGATTGAAAACTTCATTTCCAAATCCATTTCCCCCAGATTGGTAAACTGAGTGAGGGTATCTGGGGTTTTCTTTTAGACAGCCACAGTGCATAAGTTGATACTTTAGTGTTATTCTCTTATGCACATCTTTTCTTAGTTTTTCAATGAACTTAGTCTTTCTGAAAAGTTCAGGATTTCAGGGTCATTATGTGCAGTGTCTTGTTTTAGTCTCACATATCAGATTTTGACAAAAGGAGCTTACAGTACCTCTAACGTTAAAAGCATACACCTACTTTAGGAATGACTCTTTGTTTCCTGAACACATTTTTGAATAAAATAAATTTCATAAACATAAAATCCATTAGCAGAATTTTGGAGAGAGGCTCATTTTACTTTTTGATGCCATAATGCAGGGATCTTGTTTTGTTAATTGAGACTAAAACAGGGCAATGTACAATAATTTTCTAAAATGTGAGCAGAGCACTTAGAAAAAAACAGAACACATTTAAAATGAAAAAATTCAAACACAAAAAAACTGAAAATCTTCAGGCCAGATTCTCATTTGTGTTGCTCTTTCAAACTAGTGGACCTGCTCCAGGTACCTGGGCTGACCTACTCTGTGAATCTGATGCTGATGAGGTGCCTGACCCCCAGGTTTTTGACGCTGAAGTCTCCTTTATATCTACAGAAGAAACCCCAACATGGATGGATGTTGTGAGGATTAACTAGATAACATTTGTACAATGCGTTGAATTTCTAAAGTACCCAGGAAATGCTAAGCAACATTATTATTATTAAGCATGAGTATACAGATTCTTCCTCTGTCGCTTGCACTGAATAGTACCATACTACATATACAGACTACTAATGGATAGTACTGATACCTTTTTTCACATCTACTATCCAACAAGCTATTGCTACATTAAAGAGTGATAGAATATGACCCAACATCTGGCTAAGTATTCTGGGTCAGAACTTCAGCTGATCTAAAATGTCACATCTCTGTTGATTTCAATAGAACTATGCCAGTTTACACCAGCTGACTATCACTGTCTGTCTCTGTCACTTTAGACATGTATATTTACGCGTACAGTTAATGTGACACAATAAACTCCAGAGCCATAGTGCTTTGCACAACTAATGAACCCTAAAAAATGTTTTCAAGAGACATTTTTTCCCTCAAATTGTAGTGAAATTCTTGCCTTTAGATAGAAGCTTCCAGTCAATTTCATAAAGTCAGGATTTTACCTCTGGAATTTAATCTAATGTCTTACATATACCAGGTACAATTTTTAAGAGAACCCATTAGCCTTGATTTCAAAATTAACTTGAGTACTTAGTAGTGAAAGTGATTTTCAATAACACTGAGGCTCTCAGGCGTCTAAATCATTTTTGAAAATGGGACTGGCCTTTCTAAGTCACATAGGTGCAACACGTTTTGCTGTATTAAAAGGCAGATGTCTACAAGACAGCTGTCATTTAAATCACTCGTGCGTATTTAAAAAGTACACATTTTCATGTATTATATTTTTTCCATAGAAGGTCCCGATAGGAAAATTAGCTCCATAACTCATGTGTCAATTATGGAGTCAGAATACTGGCAGACTGTCATGCGCTCCTGCATGCTATTATTCCCTTACTGACCCTGGATGTTGAAGAATTTGCTCCCTGTATGTTTGACGATAAAGTCCTGAAATTCTTCTGACAGCCAAGTGCAAGGCTGCCTTATAAGAAAAACCATATTTTTTATCTATGTCTGAATATCCTTCTTGCAAGAGTGCATGTGCTGCTCCAAGAACCACTCACACTTCCTTACATTCAGGTCATACTGCAGCCTGTCCCAAAGCAGGCAAATAAAGAGGGAGCAAAGTCAGGCTTTGCCTGCTGGTATGAGCTACTTTAACCATCTCATTGGAATAATTTAAATTTGTCCCACTCACTCTTCTGATAGAGACTTACTCTTTTCACCTTCACTAGTTATGTATGGGTCCAGCATTACTGGTGTACTGTTATTTTTAAGCCTCTGTCCCAAGCTTTTGTGTTATGAAGCTTTTTGATGCCTTTTTAACCTGCCATTCTTTCCAGCTCAGTTCCATTCTGTTGTACATTCAGGCGTTGGATCAAGAGAGCGTATATTCACAAGCTTGACTTCAAGCTATTGCTTAAGTCCCATGGACTTTGGTGGCCTGTAGGCACATGATTAAGGGTTTTGTTGATTAGGGATACTTTCCTGAATTGAGGACTTTGCAAAAAACAAAACAAGCAAACAAACAAAAACCAACCCTGATTCTTTAACTCATGCTCATACTGTTCATTTTAATACTATTTTAAGTTTCCCCCAGTATTCTGTAACATAATTTAAAGGACACCAGTAGTTCCAGTTAGCAATTATTGATGCAGCAATGAAGTAGTTTGGGGGTTTTTTCCTGACAGGACCAAAGACTATTTATTGACAAGGCCAAGTGTCTTCTCAGGAAAGTTCCATATGATAAGTTAGCAGAATGACAAAAGCATTATTTACTCTCCTTCACAGGTCAGAGTTAAGGTCACTGGAGGGCACTGTAGAATAATGAAGTTTGACCAAAGATTCATCTTTGACCCAAAACTAGTTGATAATTTATTCCTTGCACTCTGACTTGAAGGGCACGTCTACATGTCGCCCCATATCACCTAGCAGTGTGCTACGTTGCCCTACAGTGGCTACAGCAATGTAGCAATCACATGGGTTTACACGTGATCAGCAGCTATGTTGCCATAGTGGTGCGCTCCCCGATTTTAGTGCACCGCTACAGCAACGTAGCGGCAAAATGTAACCATGCACTGTGCGCATGGCGTAGTATAGGCAGTTACTGCACTGTGCTTTAGTACTTCCAAAAGTGTAGATTTTGGACATGTAGACACTCCCTCCCAAAAAGAAAAAGAAACCCAGACAGCTTTGGGGTAGATATCTGTGACAGAAAAGCCAGCACTGCCATTTGCTGTCATTCAGAATATACATTTCCCCCTCCATTAAGTTCTCCCCATTGCACTTTTTCATATATAGTATGATCTGACCTCAGCGATTATTTATGAGCTTGTTCATATAAGCCCTTTCTTTCACAGGCAACACACACACTCATAAGGGCTTTTAGAATCTGAATTTATATTGCAGGTTCAGCTATAGCTTCCTTTGTTCCCACCCTGCTTCTTGGAAAGATACCCAGTCACATGATGTGCTTGTAAAAGGTGGCTGATTGAGGAAGGATGCAGGAAGAATATGGTTTTGGAGTGATTGCAGAAGTGCTGTATAGGACATGAAAGTGCAGGGTTTATACAAGAATGATTTTCAAGGCAGTGGTTCAAATAGCAAAGGTTTTTTTCCATTCTTAGCTAAGGCAAAGCTCCTGGCTATTCTACAGTACCATAAAACAACTTTATTAATTCAGTGCTTGAATTTAAATAGTCCAATAATAATTTGTTACTGGCACCCTGGAAATTCATGATTTTTCTTTGCAAAAGAGATAAGATTTCTGTTTGGAATCAGCTAAAGCTTCTGTGTGAGATTGTCAAAAGCAATCAGCTCTGACCAAACTCTGCTTCTGTAGAAGACAATGGAGAATGTTACCATTTTCTTTAGCTAGAGCAGATTTAGGTCAATGTAGAATGCTTTTGAAAATCCCACCCTTGTTGCAGGATAAAGGCTTATGAAGATCTCAGAACTTAATGTCATTCATTGCTGTGTTGAGAACAAGTTTGTTATGATGAAATGAGAGACAGGGTGTGGGGTATGTATTTTAAGTTTTGTTTGGGTCATTTCACACACTGCCAACATCTGACATCTGTATTTATTTTCTGAATTCTCCTTAATGGATTATTTGCATCTGTTCAGTTCCAAGAGTAATGTTTGATTTCCTGCATTTATAGGTTGCAATAAAATCCATTCGTAAGGACAAAATTAAGGATGAACAAGATATGGTTCACATCAGGCGGGAGATTGAGATCATGTCATCCCTCAGCCACCCCCATATCATCACTATATATGAAGGTTAGTGACTGGAGTTCTTTTCACTGTCTGTGTTATTTTGTTATTTCAGACCTACTCTTCATGGTCTTTTAGGTGATGGATAAATTCCCCTTAACCTCGTAGTAGAGAAATTGTTTCATGCATCATCTTCTCTCCAAATCACGCTCCCCTTTGCAAATATGCAACACCTCTTTAGCCAGTACAGTAATTCCTTGTGGGGTGGGAGTTGTATATAAGTGGCCGAAATGCTATGTTTGTATGTATGACAGAGAGAGAGACAGAGAGAGAGAGAGAAGGGAAATGTTGCTAATATACCATCCCATCTCCCTGTTCCCACCAAAAAATTAAAAAATTCTCCCCCACACAAGTTCATGGTCCCCTCCCAGCAAAAACATAGTAAATCCCAAACCATTTTTTATGCTGACTCGCTAGGACCGAAACTGAGTAGTCTTGTCTAGTTGAGCCCTAGTTCCTTCTTTGCATACCAAGTCCTCTTTCTGAGATTCTCCTCTTGCCCCATGGCATCTTTGTCCCTTGAATCAAAGCCCTTGTTTGTTGGCCCATACAGTACTCTAGTCTCTGCATCATCTGCTCTAATCTACTCAACTGGCTTGTTACTCCAGTATCCCAGCCCAATTCTTTCCTCCTGCCAGCAACCTAATTATTTTCCCTCTATTACATGTCAGTGGGCACACATCTACACAAGACATTTACTGTGGAGCTAACTATTAGCTGTGCAGTAAAGTTTTAACATCTGTATGTGTGACCCTATTAGGCTACAGGAAACTAATTAACTCTACCTGAAGTTAGTACTTGTAAACAAAAGTACTCTCCTATGACACAGTTCTTTAGTGCGCAACAATGCACATGTAGACACTGACAGGGTTGGCTGGGACACAAGAGTGCTACAGTATGGGGGCTGCTTGCTGGCAGCAAGTCCCTCTGCAGTACGTTGAGCTGAGTTGGAGCAGCCGTGAAATCCCCTTCTCTTCCTCCTTCCTTTGGTAGGCTATCACATCCTGACCAGAACTGAGTACTTCAGGCAGTGTATGTGCTAAAAGTCACAGGTCATGCATCCTGCACACAAACCTTGACTAGAAAAAGAATCAGACAGAGGACCTGTAGAGAGTGATCCCCGGAGAATTTGAGGGAGCTGGGCACAAGAACTTTGCCCTGTTTACTCACTTTTTTTTTTCACATGCTCATCTGTAGAGGGGACAGCCTGCATTTGACCCTTTAATATTTACATATGCACAGAATATGTTAGGTGATGATAGGTATATGGCAATGCCATTGTGAGAGTCAATATGACTGATTAAAACAAGGTCTGGCTTGGAATAATGTTACAGTATCACATATTGAGTTATTCAAAAGCATGTTCTTTTACTTGAAAGGAGATGAATATCTGTCTTTTTATTGAATAAATTCGCAACAGCATCTGGGAACAGAAAAGGGGAGGGGTGCTGTGTCAGCATGTGGGTTGCAAATGGAACAAAAGTTATTCCTAATGTGTACTGGAACTAAAAAAATTAAGCACGCTACAATGCTTTGACCAAGTAGATGCTGAATTCTGTCCCCCAGCCTGCTTTAAATAATGCTACTGAGTTAAAACGTTGTACACTTAAAAAGAGAAAGAAAAAAGAGAGAGAGAACAAAACCCTTTAATAGCAAGACCTCCCTCATAACCCTTACCCCCTCAACTTTTTTGAGAAGAGCCCTTCCCACAGCTGAGCCAGTGTAATTTTGCACTACAGCAGTTGTACCCTCTCCCTCCCTCCCAGTAAAGCCGTATATGTCAAATGACATTGTTCCTCTCAGTAAGATCCTTGGCTGTTATTCTGTGGTGACTCATCAGCCAAAAGTGATGCATATCTACAGCTAGCTCAAAGTCAGCTTTCTTCTGATCTTTAGAGGGTTTCCAGGGCATTTTCCTTGTACTACTGTTTGCTTCCTTTTAAAACAGTCCCATAGGAAATAGCTACTCTGTTATTAAAACAAAATAATTATTTATAAACTAGAGCAGTCTGTCATGTACTGCTGTATTTAATTCATCTCCTGAAAAGATGTATGGTGGGATTTGGACTGATGTTGCAACTTTAGTCCATTGTAACACCAGCAGGAAGACACAGGGAGCAGAAATATAGCGTCACATCTTTCCAGGAAGCCAGAATAAATATTTTCTCTTAAAACCATTGCTGTAATGTGAGCACTGAAATGCAAGGTCCACCTGAGGATATATAGTCAAATGTGTCAGAGGAATAATGACATAATCCACAAGCACGTGGGCTAGGGACAGAAGTTGTGCATAAACCAGTTTAAGTGATCAGAAGCTGGTTTGAACTTGTAACAGAACAGAAGTTTTGTGCACATAAATCAGTTTCAAAATGGCCGCAATTAGTTTAAGATAGATCTGGTTGAATGTAGTAGCAGACTTAACTGATTTAGGACAAAGCGGTTTATGGACCTTTTGTCCCAGACCCCTTTCTGGTTCAAGTTAAATCACAGTCCCTCAGCATCCCAGGATGCTTTGCAGCCCTGGACTGGGCTGTGCTGTCTTCTGGAGCAGAACAGGGTTGGCCCCGCCCCTCCGTTCTCTAGCCAGAGCAGTGAAGGCTGGTTGACAAGGGGTGGGGATGGGAAACCCAGGTGGGGACACAGCCTAATCTGTCTGGCAGAGGCACAGCAGCCTTTGCCAGACTTTCTCACTGGGGTGTGGGACAGCAGGATCAGGCAGAGAGGGCTTAAACCCCCCTGCCTTCCCTCTCCCATCAGCATGGGATCCCAGCTGTTTGCAGTATAGCACAGCCTGGGACCCCCAAAGCCCTCCTCCCAACTTGGGGGCAATTCCACTGCGCCTTCCCAGTGCCAGGGTGGGGGGTTTCACTTGGAGCAGGCCAGGAGCAAAGGCCAGACTGGGGGAGGGATGGGAGGAAAACCAGCCCGAAGGCCATGTGGGAACATGCACAGAGCAGAGCACAGAGGGATTGCGGTGGTGGTGGCTCCATCCTGGATGTGAGCCCTGCTAAGCAAGGGACCCAGGCTGGGGGCAGGAGGGGCAGGGAAGGGGCTTGAGTGTGTGTCCATGCTAGCCCAACACTGAGCTGAGCTGAGCATGCAGCTGGGGGAGCAGCTTCTGGCCAGAGGCCCCTTCTACCTGCTGTAGAGCAACACCCAGGCCAGCCCTAGCCCTGGCCCCTGCAGCGGGACACATGGTGCGGGCTCGCATCAACAGCTCCTGGAGTTGTACAAGAGCACCAAGAAGCTGGACAGCATGATGCTGGAGGCCAAGCCAGGCCAGGTGCAGGTCCCAGGCTTTGCTGAGCCGTGAGCAGGGGGAAAAGCCGAGCAGGCACTGGCTGGGGTCCTGTGCTGGTGGGTTAACCCCCCTCCCCCTTCCTCCCCACTTTGTCTGAGCACTGTCTAGGCTGCTGGCTGGCCATGCCCCCTGCTTGCTCAGGGATAAGCCTGGCAAGGGTTATTTCCCCCTCCAGGCACACCCTGGCTGGGATCCCTGCAGGCCAGGGGTGGGGCTTTAAACCCCTCCCCAATCATACTCAGCAACCAAGGGAGGGCTTGATCTAGGGCCCCCTGGCTTCTAGCCTGAGCCACTGCAGACATGTGCCTGCGTTTCCTGAAGCAAAAGTGAATGTCTATTCATTTGTGTGTCGGTTCAGTCTACGCAGTTAGACTAACCTGCAAAGATTGAATCAATTCAGACTTGAGCTTTTTGAATGTGTGTACTTAGCCTTGAGGCACAGTTCAGCCAGGTATTTAAGCACATGCCTCACTTAAAAGCAGTTTCAATTAAGTGGATTACTCCCATGATTAAGGTCTGCAGGTCCTTGCTGAAGCAGGGTTTACATTCCAGTGATTCATGAAGTGAGGTACAGTAATGGTATTCTTCATTCTTTGCTTATTTATTCATTTTATTCTCTCTCTGTCTCTCTCACACACACATGCACACAAACACTTTCTTGCATACAATGTGCCCCAGAATAAAAGACACCTTATTTTTGTAAGGTAGAATGAAGGAAAAATGATCTTTCCTTGTAGGAAGTAACTGAGTAGCAGCAGCTAGGGAGTTTATTCTGTTCCCTGCATTGCAGACTTTTTTTCCCTTTTGCCCTCTAAGCAGAACTCCTATTACCACATTTCTCAGATAAAATATGCACCCCAACTAGCAGCAGCTGGCTTTGGGGAAAAAACAGTGCATTGTATGTGAGAAAATATGGCGTGCATGTGCGTGTGTGTGTGCGTGCGTGCGTGCGTACGTGTGTGTGTGTACATGCACATGCACGTGCAGGGCCAGATTGACACATAGGCAAACTAGGCACATGCCTAGGGCTCTAAGTGAGGAAGAGGCCCAGTTGTGCTTATTTTGCCATGGCAGTGCTGCTGCTGCGCCGCTGCAGTGCCGCCCAGCTCCTTTTCCCTTCTAGGGCTGCACGCTGCAGCTCCAGGCTGTGGCGGTGGCTGCTGCTGCTGCTTCCCTATGCAAAGCAGCTAGGTCCATAGTATGTTTGCCTAGGGCCCACTAAGAGTTAATCCAGCTGCACGCACATGCGCAAGTGCATGTGCATGTGTGTGTGTATTTTTCTGCTATGGTCATTCAAGGATGAGTAAGTCAGCGCAGCCAGCATGCTCCCCTAACATCCGCAGTTCTATGTATAGGGCTGCATGGTGTCTGCTTAAAATGCTTAC
>NW_005842100.1:1342242-1342548 GCF_000455745.1 Alligator sinensis | reverse complement strand
CTTTCCCTCTCTGTGGAAGATTGCTGATGGGTCTTTACATTGTACTTACAAACATGTGTCTTCCTTACATGGCATCCACGTTTATGTATCCTTTTGACCTGGCTGGCAAAAGGTGACTAACCTCTGAATTTGTCAGCTCAGTGTAAACAGAAGCCATCAGTTTTTGATGCTAAGGAAATCCAAATGTTTTTATACAGGCTTTCTAGTTTGGTGATATTTTTTGTAACCTAATCAAAAAGAATTTATCTTTCCCACTAGCTGCAAGAGGTAAACCCCTAGTTCTGAGTCAGAAGAAATTCCATCTTC
>NW_005842100.1:1282966-1342180 GCF_000455745.1 Alligator sinensis | reverse complement strand
GCCCCCCTTGAAAGCCTCAGGATTTGATAGTTAAAGCCTTTTGAGAGCAAACATGGAATTCCAGGGGTAGCCTTCCTGCAAAAAAAGAAAAAAATCCACAAAAACATGCCATCTGGCAATACTTTACTTTATACAAGTTAAAATATAAGGAGAGTTTGGGGCCCAATCCAGAAAATGCTTACACAAGTGTAAAACTATTCATCTGAGTTAAGTTCCATATATATAGAACCAAGCCCTTGGGTCTCTCCTTTGTGAGGAAGAAAGTTCTGTAAGAGTTTCAGATGTGCAAGTAGTGTTTCTGCTGCATTATAGTTAAACAGAGATGCCAGTGAAATTATTTTCAAACAGGTTTGTTGTGAATGTTTCAACAAAGATTTAAGCCGGAGAATGGTTGGACACTAATATGTGCTTGATCCAGTATCACTGAAATGAATGACATTGTTACACACATACATAAAAAAACATGTGCTTAAATGCTTTGGCCAGGCAGCTTAGAATTCTGCAGGATTGATCACCTTCCAACAGCATAGCACTAAAATTGCATTTATCGTAAAAAGACACTTCCTTAAGTCCTTGTAGTTGCACTTATTTAGTTGGAAAAAGATTCTTCATGTATCTTGAATATGAAAAGTAAGCAAAACTCAGACTACACAGTTTATCAGAGTACACACTATTGTGCTGTCAGCTGTATCCTCACTGCATTATTGCCTCTTGCTAGGAGCACTTGTGCTTCTGTGTGCACCCTGAGGCAGGCCAGTTAGTGAGATAGAGCACCATTTAACTCAATCTAGAGATTTCTGCAGGTGGATAGGAGTGTGGCTGGAAGCAGCAGTCTCATTAAGCCTCTACCTAGGTGTAGGACTTGCAAACTCCATCAGTTCCACTCAATGTTTTTCAGTAATAATAAAAACAAACGTTAGGTTACTAGACCCTGGGGCTAGGGACAGACATTACACCTAACCCGGTTTAAGTGATCAGAAACTGGTTTAAAAACCTGTAACAGAACAGATGTTCAGTGTACATAAACCAGTTTCAAAATGGCTGAAACTGGTTTGAGATAAACCTGGTTGAATGTAGTATCAGACTTAACAGATTTGGGTCAAACCAGTTTCTGCAATGTCTGTCCCAGACCCCTTCCTGGTTTAAGTTAAATCAGAGTCCCCCAGCATCCTGGCATGCTCTCTGGGCTGGGCGGGGCTCTCTGTTCCACAGCAGGGCTGGCCCCTCCCCTCTGCTCCCTGACTAGAGCTCCCGCACAGACTGCAGGCACAGCACTGTCTGCCTTGCTTCCCCCTGCTTTCCCCATCCCCCCCACCCGCTGCTCAAGCAGAAATCTGCCCCCTGCCTCTCTCCCATCTCCCACAGCATGGGCCACGGACCCTGGGCATGTGGTATGCTAGCTAATACTGAGAGGTGTCTGTGTGTGTCTCCAATTTCACTGGGACAGGCAGGCAGGGTATTTTGGAGCTAATCAACAGGTCATCTGGTAAGCTGTTTAAGAAGAGTTTGAACTAATAGAGAAGCTATTGTTTTGCTGATGAGGTGATAAACACTGTTATCAGCTCCTGCTGGCTTGCTTGCCTGTCAGTTTGCTGCAGACAGTATAAAGAAGCAGGGAGTGGGATTGAAAAGCTCTATATCATTAATAGATGCATGCACTGAACACCACCCCGCCATTGCCTCACAGTGCTAGCAGGGGTCTGGGGTCTGGCAACACTCCCACCCCTTGAGTAGCTAGCAGGGGAAAGCCTGAGATGGTGCAGGCAGACTTCCCTAATCAGAGGTTCTGCCAGGCCATGCCTCCCTCAGCTCAGTACTGTAAAAGGGAAGGGAGGGCTGCTGTAGCACCCCCAGCCTTCTAGGCTGAGCCACTGCAGGCACATGCCTGAATTTCCTCAGTCCAGAAAGAATGTCTGTCCACATACAAACCAGTTCAGCCTAGCCAGGTTAGACTAACCTGCAAAGATTGAATCAATTCAGGCTCAGGCTTTTTGAATGTCTGTCCCTAGCCTCAGTGTACAAAACACACTCTGAATATAATAAAAGTTCTGTATATGAAGAACTGAGCTTTCAAGGAGAACACCAGAAATTGGAAAACTGGAATAATTTATTTTAATTTATCCAAGAGAAAGTATTTCAGTTGTGACAGCATTTAGTGACATTTCTAATGAGCTTCCTTTAGTTATGTAGCATTTTGACCTTTAAATGGATTCTTTCCATTACTTTTCATTTGATAACATCCAAGAATATAAAGTGATTTTTCTACAGTCTAGCAATTAATAATGAAACAAGTATAAATGAACTTAGCTCATAGGTTATCATACCCCACCTTTTTTAATTTCCTTGCATTCAGTATGATTTAACACCTCTAAAGCATTCATTCTGACATGAACCTACGTTCCTGAGAACACCAGCAATTTCAAATCACATTCTAAAATTGTCTCAAACAGCACTGAAATGTGTCTTGTATTTCAGTTAACCAGGCTTCCACACCTGCCTGGTAGATGTTTGAGGTTCTACAACAGGTTACAATCATAATTTTAAATAAGTAATCAACCCCTGCATTCCTAGGCAAAAATTAGAGATAGTGGATCAGAAATGTGAAGTGTAAAAGTTGAATTAGTGATCTTTACATTTTGCTTGGCTTCTAAATGGATGGTAGACTATCAAATTCTATGTTTCCTCAGATGTGCACAGAAAGAAAACAAAATTGTCAAGGGTAATGGTTCTAATGTTGATTTAATCTACTCAGTGGGGATTAATTTCTAACCACAGACTGATCTAAACCGATTATTACAGGATCTTAACTGCATTCCTTTAATTTAAAAAGAAATTATTTGCAATTCCACTGTATAAGGCTGTGATTCAGGAAGGTCATGTAGCACATGCTTACCTTTAAGATGAATACTTTAAATTCCATTGACTTCAATGGTAATTAAGCATGTGCTTAGAGTTAAGCATAAAGGCTTTGCTGAATGGGATACTGAAAGAGGAAGGCTAATAGATGTTTTTCATGCCCACCACATGCTTTATTTAAACAACTGAAAATAGCAATAGAATAGTAAATAACATTTTCAAAATGCTGTTTGGGGGTTTATAAGCCAAATAACTACTAGATTTCTTGCAAATTATCATGAACACATAACATATATTTGAATGTATTTCTTAGGTGGAAACTATTTCCCATTATTCCAGTGTCTTTTTAAGGAATCATTTATCTTTTATTATATGAGTATGTTAATTGGGCTTTGCACAATATTTCTGAATGAAAAGATTATTCCAGCCTGCGTCCCTAAAATTAAAAGACAGATTTTTTTTTCTTTTGATCTTGCTAACCTTTAATAAAAGACCATTTTGTAGCAGTGAAAAAGGTACTTCTGTCTGCGGCTGTTAGGAGAGTAATAAAAATACCACTGAATGGAAAGACACCAGATGGAAGGAATGTCAACATACTGGAACTAATTTAGGAGATTGCTCTGATAGAGAGCAAAGGCATGAGGAGAATTCAAATGGTTCCAATGCGCAGAGATTGGCTTCCCCTCTTAAACCAACAAACTAAAATTCTTACCCCAGGGTTACATGTAAACCAAAAGAAATCGGCCTACAAGGAGGTAGTGCTTTAAAGAAAGAAGAATAAAACCCAGAAAACCTGGACACACACACACACACACACACACACACACACCCCTCTCAGCCTGACTTTAGCATCTTATAAAACTCAGTTATAAAGGTATGAGGGTATTTTTTCTTAAATTAGATGTGAACTAAGTTCAACATAAACTGTCATAATTAAAAAAAAGATGTCCAAAATACGCTTAGATTGGTGCTTGCAAGGGCATGTTCATATCTGGTTGAAACATTTATGACTAAATTTCACTTGGCAATGCCCTTGTGTATCTCCCATCTATTGGTATGGATGGTGAATGGTTCAACCAATGGCAGCATTTGGTCTGTGAAGTCTCTCTGGATCCATAACTCTTGTGCTTGTAGAGGGGAGAATAGAAATAGAACAGAAATACTGGGAAATGAATAGAGAGAGGTCTTTGAAGTAATAGTGCTATATGGGAAATGTAAAGCTCTAAATAGAGGCTGCGTTCAGAATTATTACTACAATGGAACAGACTGATGTAGCCTAATTGTTGATATTACAAAATGTACATCAGTTCAGATGCGTCTTTGGTCAAAAACTTACATTCTTTTCTACTTCTACTTTTGTATTCTTCAACCAACTCCTAAGTGTTGATTTCAATATCTGTTCAGAAACATGGGTTGTTTTTTTTTAAAACATTGTGCTGTAACAAATGCTCAACTGAATATCTGAACATAGGCACCTTTCACTGGTTGCACAGAATCCAGCTCTTCCTTCATTGAAAGAATCCTTGGGATGGAAGGAAGACTGAAAGAGATTTATAGCCCAGGTGGAAAATATTTCTTCTTACTTCCTGATGCATTATTGTGCTACTCCTTTTCTACCTTTGATACACTTTGACAGCCTTCCCCTTTTCCCCCAACTTCCTGATACAATACTTAGGCACGCCCCAACATTGTGGTTTATTACTGTGGCACTCTCCCCACTATCCCCCAGAACTTCTTATACATTCTTACAGCACTCCTACATTTACCATGTGGGACCTTGCTGCAGCCTTCCCAGGCTCGAAGAGGAGGGAACTAAATAAACACTGGCCATGTCTACATGAGACACTGACTGCACAGTAGCCCATGACTACTGCTTAGTAGCATTGTGTGGCAGCAAGCGTGACATGATGCTGCTGTGCAGTAGTCACAAGGTACTGTGCAGTCAGCATCACAAAAAAGCCATTCCTTGGCGCTACTGTGCAGTAACTCTGGTTACTGCACAATTACGTAGTACTTCTTTATACAAGTACTAAATGACTGCACAGTAATGACTGCATAGTTAGAGTCTCATGGAGATGTGGCCACTATCAGTAAATCTAAGAGAAGAATGAAAAACCACTTCAGACAATGTGTTTCCTTCATTTCTTTCTCCTCTAGCATATGGACCATTTATTTGTCCCTAAACAAATCTTTCTTGATTTCTTATCGACAACAGTCCATTCATTTACAAGCCTCCTTTTATTGCTCTTGCACCACTTGCAGAATTTTCCTCAGAACAGTTCCATACCTCTTCTGCATAAATAACCTTTCCATGGCCCTTCTCATCAGCTCAGGAGCAGTTCAGGGCAGCCTGGCCTCCCCATCATTAGCAGATAATGGAACTTTCCCGGAGGAAGTAAGGAATGGTAAGCACTGAAGGATAAAATAAAAAGTTAAAAAAAGAATTTAAAAAGAAATAGAGGAAGTAAACTACAGAAGATTGCATGTTTTAAGAAATTAGGCTTTGGGATTGGGGTCCAGGGGATGCTGGTTGTGCTTCCCAGGGTGGCTGGGAGGTGGGAGCAGTGAGGGAAGGTGCTTTTGGGGGAGCTACTGTCCCTGGGAAGGCAGCCCCAGGTCATGGGGACCTGATCCAGCCCCTAACTTGTTCTCCTCACACCTTCCCTAGACCCCACTTCTGGACCCATCTGTGATTTGGCTAGCTGGCATGTGCTCTGAAGACTTTTTGCACAGGGTTGCACCCCTGGGGGTTTGCCCCCTTGGGGGGGGGGGGGAGGGGAGCTGACTTGGTGCCAGAACCTCACCATGGGTAGTAGAGCTGAGGGGGTGAAAAGTTAGTCCACACAGAACAGGAGAGTGGGGGAGGAAACACTGCATCCTGAGGTGCTGGAGGACTGCAACATGGGTGTCTCATCTGTGGGGAGCAGCCACAGGGACTAGGGACAGAAATTACACATAAACCGGTATAAGTGATTGGAAACAAGTTCAAATCTATAACACAGCAGAAGTTCCGTGCACATAAATCGCTTTTGAAATGGCCAAAACTGGTTTAAGATAAACCTGGATGGATGTAGTATCAGACTGAACTGATTAAGGTTAAATCAGTTTATTGAACTACTGTCCCAGATCCCCTCCAGATTCAAGTTAACTCACAGTCCCCCAACATCCCAGGATGCTTTGCACCTCTCCTGCAAACCCCCCCTTGCAGGGTGGGTGGGCTAGCTTTGGTCCAAGCTGACTGCTCCAGGTTTGCAGGGAGGCATACTGTAGCATATCCTGGCTTCTGGCTCCTGCAGGAACAAGGCTGCATTTCCAAAATCAAAAGTGAATATTTGTGCACTTGCTTGTTGGTTCAATCTACACAGCTTAAACTCACTTGCAAAGACTAAACTGATTCAGCCTCAGGCTTTGACTGTCTGTTGTTAGCCACGTTGATGGAACATGAGCTGGGTAACATTGATTCAAGATAAACCTGGCCTGGATTGGCATAACTTTAAGCTGCTTAAAGTGTGCTTAAAACTAGTTTCAGGTATTAATGTATGAAAAATCCAGGGGTTATGAGCTCCAGGATTACTGTGCCTAAAATTACTGTTTAACAAGGGCTTGTGTCCTTCTCCCTTCCCCCAACTCTTGATCATATTATTTTCACAAGGCATATCTTTTTAGTAGTGTACTACACACATTTTATACATTATGTATATGCTGTGATGTATTATGCTGAAAATACGTGACAATAAATGTATAGATATTTCTTTAAAAACACTGCATTCAATTAATATTTTATGGAGAACTGCTTAAGTTGGGCTCAGGTTGCATATCCCACCAGTGCAAACCATAAAAGGCAACGGAATAGTTAAGTCCTACAACTCCCCTTCTATACTCTGTTCATTTAGTCCTTTCCTTTTGGCTATACCTTTTCCACAGTCTGTACATCTCCTTTCTCATCCTGAATAACCAGTGTACAGACCTGTTTATTAGATGCACAGCTCATGTGTTCTGGGATTTAATGCTGGGTTGGTGCGTTTTGCATTCATTACACTGTACAGGAACTGGTATATTGATGTGATAAGTAAATAGAAGATGGCAGCAGGCCTTAAATAAGGCCTGCAGTATGTTTCTTTATAATATTTAGGAAAACCCTTGTCAAGGTGTGAGTTATAATAGTGGTGGTTGTAAAATTAGTACTAATCACTATGTATAAGTTACAGAACTGAAATCTTCAATCTGTGTGCAGAGGTTGACTAAAGATGGTAGGAGAAAAGGGAGGCTGTAGAGGGTAGGGAGCCTGGCGTCTGTGCAGGGTTACCCAAGGTGGGGTGGAAAGAGCTATGTACTAAGAAATCTGTGCTTGAAGGTCCCTTCTCCTTAGCTACTGGTCATTTTGTGCTTTTTCAGTTATTACTGTGCTGAGATAGCTTATCTTATGGCAATCTAAAACAAAGGATCATTTCCCTACGATAAATCTCCTTCCATTGAGATAAATACCATGCATCAATGCCCTCTTGAGAAGACACACCCTGGTTGCCAGTTACTGATATGCTGACACACTGTTTGACTCCAGTGCTTTTTTCCCTCTAAAAGACAAAACTTCAGTGTAGTGATTTAATATTTCTTAAATTTAGCTTTTCAGCTATTAGCCCTGTTAGATGGCATCTTTTCTCTTGCAACAAAAAATGGATCTCTTTTTAATATGTACCTTTGTCCAAGCAAACACCACCTGCATCTATTTCTATATAATTGTAGGGAAGGTTTTCTGGACCAAGACTTGTACTGTATGTTGAATTTCAGGTTAGTCAGAAATTTGATCCTGGCATTATAACCTTGTGAATATAGAGGAAAATTTGACAAAACTCAAATGGTTGAGTTGTGAAGACAAAATGAATCAGAAGAATGCTAGAGTCCACTATGTAATGCAGAGATGCTATGGCATATAATGGCTTCAAGCAGTTTGTTGTCATATGGTAAGCTACGAGAGTGAAGCATGTCCAATGGGGTTGGCAGAGTCCAAGAGCCTTTGTATGCACGTCCTCATGTTGAGGCCAACATCCTCCTAAGCACAGGAACTGTTCAGTGCTACTAACCCTTAGGATGCAAGCTACGCCAAAACAGTAGTGAAGGGTAGCCATATGCTTCTGCACCCTTGTCAGATGCACACATGCTATTAGAGCTGACTGGCCATAGAGGACTGAACATAAAGCTTACCTCCCCACCGACGTAGGAATTGAGACAGTGAGACAACACCATGCCTCCTGGACACAGTGCAGTTACAAACCACCCTCTTGTCAGAGCTGCTAGTTCTCAAGCAGCACATATGTACCAGTAGCATATTAGCTGGAGTATTTAAATTGGAACAAAGTGGTAGCCTCCTTGGGATTAATAAATCCTCAGCATATAGCAGCACATAGATGAGCCAGATCCACTCTTACTGTGAATGGAATTCCATTGAGATAGCTGGAGCTTTGCCCATTTATATTAGCGACTTATTTGGCCAGTTTAACTGTACGTGGATGACACAGTAATGCCTGGTACAGTGTCTAGTTCTGGTTTGTGAAATGACATTATTTCTGGTTAGGAATCATAAATGAATGCATTGTTAACATATTCTCTGAGTTTAAAGAAACTAGTTCCCTTCCTATGCAGGCTATCCATAGCAGTGGATTACCAACTGTTTTGGTGCTTAGAGAGTAGATACACTGGAGGATAGGATTCAGAGTGATCTAGACAAATTGGAGGATTGGGCCAAAAAAAAAATCTCATGAGGTTCAACAAGGACAAGTGCAAAGTCCTGCGCTTAGGACAGAAGAATCCCATGTACCACTACAGCCTGGGGACTGACTGGTTCTGCAGAAAAGGACCTGGGGGTGACAGTGGGCAGTAAGCTGAATATGAGTCAGCAGTGTGCCCTTGTTGCCAAGAAGGCTAACAGCATACTAAGCTGCATTAGTAGGAGCTTTGCCAGCAGATCTAGGGAAGTAATTATTCCGCTCTATTCTGCACCGGTGAGGGCACATCTGGAGTACTGTGTCCAGTTTTGGGCCCTCCACTACAGAAAGGATGTGGACAAGTTGGAGAGAGTCTAGCAGAGGGCATTGGAAATGTCTTGGGGGCTGGGGCCCATGGCTTCTGAGGAGAGGCTGAAAGAACTGGATTTATTTAGTCTGCAGAAGAGAAGACTGAGTGGAGATTTGATAGTAGTCTTTAACTACCTGAAGGATAGTTCCAGAGAGGATGGAACTAAACTGTTCTCAGTGGTGACAGATGGCAGAACAAGGAGCAATGGTCTCAAGTTGCTGCAAGTGGGGTTTAAGTTGGATATTAGGAAAAACTTTCCTACTAGCAGGGTGGTGAAGCACTAGAACAGGTTACCTAGATAGATGGTGGACTGTCCATCCTTGGAAGTTTTTAAGGTCCGGCTTGATAAAGCCCTGGCTAGAATGGTCTGGTTGGGGATGGTACTGTTTTGAGCAAGGGGTTTGGACTAGATGACCTCCTGAGGTCCCTCCCAACCCTCATTTTCAATGATTCGGTGTAGGGCTGTGTATTACTGCTATATCAGTAACAAGCCAGAACATTTTTGTATAGGACACATATAATGTTCTTTCCAGAGTGTATGAGCCTATAAGTCTTGGACAGGATACAGTAATACAGAGGTTCTCAAACTTTTTCTTATTGTGTATCCCTTCCAGATTTACCAGCTGCCTGTGTACCCCTACCAGCATATGTTTTTATTTTAACCCCTTAAATGCCAATTATTATTCTAATTAAAATTAAATCCACCATTACACAATTTCTCCTGCATACCCCCGAGAGGTGTCTTGCATAATACCTCCAGGGGTATGCATATGACAGTCTGGGAACTCCCACAAAAGTACAGTCTATCCAGAGACAGCTCTTCTACTTTTCAAAATGTTTTCTTAATCAGGATGCACATAAGATGTAATCACTGGCAGGAGTTTCTGCTTCAGAATAGAGTAAGGCCAGCAAGCAAGTAAATGGGCATTTTTATTTGGCTGTTTCCTTTTGGTTTTATGGGAGCCATTTGGCTGCTGCTTGGCAGGGGTAGAAAGAACTGCAGAGGCTTTGGCATATGGGGTTTAGTTACAAGGTACAAAAGAACAAAGGACAAAAAAACACGACTGAAAAATACCTGCATGTTGAGAGCTGCAGCTACAAATCTAACTGCAAAAGTTGAAGTGTGTTCCTTAAAATACTAGTGAGCATTCGCTGAGTTATGCTGGAGAGATACTAGAAAACACCATTCCAGTTGTGCTGGTCAAGACCAGCATCCGTTTGGAAGAACCCCTGTAGCCTCATTAATTTGTAAGAGCAGCTGTGTCAGCAGGGCCTTGCCTCAGCAGGCTGCCTTTAAGTCATAAAATAACAGGAGCTTCAACACTTTCCTGAGTGAACTGTGGTTTTATCTAGGGCAGGTACAGTGTTTCCTGTGTGTACAGTAGATTTTCAGAGTCAAAGCAGAAATCTTACTTAGCAGCCAAAGCGCTGTAGTAATTTGAAAGTAATCACCACTTTTTTTGTTAGCTTAAATGCTTAGTTGTCATTATCCCCCAACAAAGTCCTTGGCAGTCAATGGCACCTAGTACCTTGAGGCCTAAAGGAGCAGTCAAGCCATATCATGTAGTAACATGAACGTTCTCCGCACACTTTATGTGGAAGCCTACCTCTGGGTCCCATTGCAGTTGGCTCTACACCAGTATTAGAAGGCAATGATGGCACAAAAAATCCTTGTCGCAAGGGCATTGAGCACAAGCATTTTGTGAGGTTAGTGACAGTGGCATTCAGTTAGAGGAGGGCAGGGAAGAATGGATGAGTCCAGAATTGTTGCTGTGTTTCCATTCTGAACCAACCTGGGAAGCTGGATGGGTCTAAAATGGAGTGTGCAGCAGGCCACCTCAGAGGAAGGATAGCCCTTTATTGTTTCTTTTGCCCCAAGGTCTCAGGGTGATTTCTAGCTGAGTCAGCCACAATTGTTCTGGCAACTCCTAGTGCCGGGTGGCAGCTCATCACTTACCCAGGGTACGTCTACATGTGCACTTTACTGTGGAGCTGACTAAGTAGTTCCACAGTAAAGCGTCACTGTCTACATGTGTGCCCGTATTAGGGTGCAGTAAATTAATTAACTTTGCTGTAGGATAGTACTGTTCAGGATAATGCACCGAGTAGTTACATGTACCAGAACTCATATCTGGATGGTGACTGGGGCTGCCTGGGGCAGGAGGGCATTACAGTGTTGGGGCTGCCTACTGCTTAGCCCTGCACTATAGCACCCTCGTTCCCCAGCCAGCCCAAGTGCAGCACATTGAGCAAGGTTGGACCCGGGCTGGCGGGCTGAACTCCTGGGAGTGTAAATGCTGCACCCGGGAGCAATAAACTCTGGCATGAACTGTGCGGGAGTTAACTGCTATGTGCTAATTGCATGTGCAGATGCTCCCACACAGTGCAGAGTTAGTCATTAAAGTCACAATGGATTTGCTAATACTGAAGTGCATTTGCCTTTGTATAAGGCTGAATCTTTAAGGCAGCTAGTATGCACACATACACACAAACAGAGCCTGTACGTGTTAGATCTTCCAGAAGAAGGCTTCTAAACAATAATGTCCTGATTTTCAGAGATACTGAGCAGTCAGCACAAACACTGACCTTTGAAATTGTGCATGTGCATACGATTAATTGCAAAAGTTAATACTACAAAGAATGTTGATAGCAGTAAGCCAGAGATGTGTACTCCTCCTGCAAGGAATATAGGTAAAAAAAAAAAGGAGAGAAATGGTCCATAGCTTCCCATAGTCCCACTTCATGCTAAATGTGAAGAACAATTGTTAGCAGGGGTGTAACCAGGCATTTGAGTGCCCCAGGTGAGAGAAGCATGTGAGGTAGCATCAGTGGTGGCTCTGGAAGCACTGCTGCTGCTCTTTTTTGCACCTTCCTGCCATCAGACCATACTGCACCTATCTTCCAATACGTGCAGTATAAACTATACAAAATGAGCAGAAGGGTAAAGTGGTTGTCCAGCAGCTATGTTGTCATTTACATACCATGGCCCCAGATCAGAGCGTAAGGATTTCCCTCCCATGTAGCCACTGAGAAAGCCAAAGTAGTTGTGATCCTCCTTATTGTGAATTGAGGGTTGTGACTGCCGTGTGGACACTTCATGTGCTTCAGCCTGCCTTTCTCCAGCTTGTTGGCTGTTTATTGAACACCTTTCCATGCATTATGGCATTAGTGTGTCATAAACCTCGGGGCAGACAAGGTTCTGTGGCTAAATCTGATATTTTTTATTAGACCAACTCAAATATTTGAGTTGGTCTAATAAAAGATATCAGATTTACCCAAAGAACCTTGGCTGGCTATGTCCTTAGACCAATACAGCTACAACCTACAACCCTCATAAACCTCAAGTCATTTATATTCTCTTCTTCTTCCTCCACAGTACTAATTTGAAATGCATTTGATGGACCATCTAATTCCATTTTTTGTTTTCTTTTATCTATCCAGTGTTTGAAAACAAAGATAAAATTGTGATAATCATGGAGTATGCGAGTAAAGGTGAGCTGTATGATTACATCAGTGAGAGGCGGAGACTAAGTGAGAGAGAGACAAGACACTTTTTTCGGCAAATCGTCTCTGCTGTACATTACTGTCACAAGGTAAGCAGAGGAGTTGTTGCTGCAATATCTACCGGGTGATTTTACAGTGAGTTTTATATGTACAAAAAGGAATGGGGTTAGCAGTTTCCACTTGTTTATGTGTGAGATAGCATTACTTCAGCTATATAGCAGGTTATCACGAGCATAAGTTTTATAATACTTCCTCATTGGTGTTTAGAGACTATACACTTTATTCTGAGTTCTGCCCATTTACACCAGATAACTTATTGAAGGCTCCTAATTTCATCTTTGGAAACCTCCCCCTTTTATAACAAGAGGGTTAAAAACAGCATATCAACTAGCTTTCCATACGAGGACAATTTTAAGTTCGTTGTCATTGACCAATTAAAGCAGAAAGGAATAAGAGATTGTAACTGGAGTTTAGAAAGTGTAAGGGAATATTTTTCAGATAAGAACAAAGTAGAATATATACAATAAAAAAGCAGAACAGAGGTATAAATGTCCAACTTTAGAACAAGGAACTCTTTTGAGCAAGGTAGAAAGAAAGAATACTTAGCAAGCAGCCATTTAAGTTACCCTTCCAGATATAATAGGATCATCAGACAGCTTCCCTTTGATATTGTTTTTATCCATCATAGCATGCCTTCAAATGGCAATTAAAACCATGAAAGACAAGCGATTGTCTGTTTATCTTCATGGATTCTCCCTTGTAGATTGTGATTGCATAGAGCCAAAAGTTGCACCTGGATAGAGGCAACAGGCAGCAACCACAGCCTTCTGTTAGAATTTTTAACATTTTAATCTCCTTTGAATTCTGTTAAGCGGTGGAGGTTTGTTTGCACAGTCCTGAGTGCACAGCACAGAAAGCCTCCATGAGCCTTCTCTGTGTAGGTAGTTTTCAGAATTTCTGGGAGAAGGCACTGTGACTAGAACACATCTTGTTAGTTTTTTCACTTAACAATTATAGGCACAAGAGTCTTGTAGGTTTATAACTTCCTTTGATTAAATGACTGTATACTGGAGGAATTGGAGCTTTTAGAAGGACAAACGTCATTGACAGATATTGTTTTCTGGTGCCTGGGAAGAATATATTGCTTTCACGCAGTGGGGGTAGGATAGGAGTTGGAATTAAGTTCCAGAAAGAATCCTCCTGCTGTTTTACAGGCTTTGTGGGAGGACAGATTCCAGTCATTCTTTTCTTAACCACACAGCAAGTGACTAATACATCTCCTGTCACTAGTCACTGGGTCGTGAGTGTTATGACAGTGAAATCAGTCCTGAAATGTACATACAAAGACCACCCTGATGGTTCAGTTCTTTAATTTGTCTAATATTTCCTTATGTTCCCTCTCCCCCACCCTGTGTGTTTTTCTCTTTTCAGAATGGTGTTGTGCATAGGGACCTCAAATTGGAAAACATCCTTCTTGATGACAATTTTAACATTAAGGTAGGGTTCTTTCTACATCCTTCTCCAAATGTATTTGCATGTTCTGTAGCAATTTTCAACCAGGGTGGGGTAGTAGAATTCAGTGATTGCGTACACATACTCACACAATCTGGGAGAATATCCTCAGGTTTGTTTTCTCATAGGAAAACTTACCCAGAGATGCCTGAACAGACATTTGAATGCTGAGCCCCCGAAGAACAGAGAGCTTTTAGTGCTGACACTATGCATGCAGGGGGCTCCTGCACATCTCAGCATGCTCTGGAGGCTCCTTCAGTCTGCATGGAGACAAATGGCAGCAATACACAGGGCAGCCCTGATTGGCTGACCCAGATTGCTCAGGATTATCCCACCTCTCCCTGCTGCACAATGTAGGGGTTGGAGCAGTTGAATGCAGTAACACACTTGTTTCCCTGGGGGATGAGATAGGAGCAAAGCCTCCTGGGATTCTGGAGGACTGTGCTGTGGCTTCTCTCAAAAGATAACCGGTACAGACATTTGCACTCCCAGGGAAAACTCTCCCAAGAATGATTCAATCCTGGTTGTTCCTAGGTTATTTTTCTCTCAGAGTATTTTTCTCTGGGAGAAAAATCTTGAACATCTCTACACTCATGGTTTCTACTGTGAGAGCAATAACTCTCCCGGGAGAAACAATGTCGGTAGGTGGCCAGTGTTAAAACAGCAATGCCTGGCATGTAACTAAAGGGGTGTGTGATTGGGGAGGGATAGTACTATTTATGATTGGTTTTAAGTTCTCAAAGGAATCTTAAATAATATGGGGGGAAGGTCATCACACCACCCAAGAGGCTCACTTCTCAAAGCAATATCAGTTCACCAGTGGAAAAGAGCAGAGTGCTTCATGCAATGCAGTTTACTTTACAAATGGTATTATTGCTAGCTGCTACCGAGTCTAGAAAAAACTTTCTTGGCCTACAGGGTTCAAGTGCCTTCTACAGAACACTCCAAATGTCCTTTTGATCACGTTGGGAAAATAAGCAAATGGAGTTTCAAAATAAACCCAGTAAAGCACATGTGCTTCATTAGGAAATGGCCTTGGAACTCCAGACACAAATGTAGCTTTCTGAACTATCAGTGATGTCACATCTGTGTCAGTTACCCCCAGCAAAAGCATGGGAATGGCTTTTCTTTTTCTTTTTCTTTCCTTTTCTTTTTTAATAATAGCCATAAAAAGCTAAGTAATAGAGTTCTGGGAGATCAGTGAAGTTTCTGAATGGCTGACCTTGTTTCACTTCCAACTTTGTCATTTCATGCTTATAAGGCATTTAGTCACCTTCCTTGCCCTCATCTCCCCCCTCTGTGCAGCATAGGTAGTTGGGTGCAGAGACTTGCAGATAACCAAACAGAGATAGGTGATCAATAGTATCTGCTGGTTGTTGTACTTTATTAATTAATAGCAAAGCAAAGGAATCTATTTACCAACTGTTCCTACATCTTAAGTTTTGACTTAATCAGGTTTCTGTCCTGTCTCACCATTGACAGTCACCAGGCTCTCCACTCCGTCTTCTGGTTATACACTGGATAGGCCTTATTCATTTTAAATGTGTGTGCAATGGAAATGGAAATAGAAAGTAACATATGGTTGTTACCATCTGTGTAAAACTGATGACAGAAGCTAACTTGGATTGAGTGGATTAAAGATACATAAATATGCAGTTTCTAAAAATAGCCTTTTACAGAAGGCACATCTTATGTGGTACTTGAATATTCGTCATTAACATCAGGGCTGTAATGCCTCTTCAGTTATATTCCAGCAACATCACTGATATTGGCAGCCTCCCTCCTCCTCTGTCTCATAGCAGAGCTGGAAACAAAAGTAGCCTTTATAGGGCATTGCTTCCGCCTGCAGGATGACCTCTCTTTCCACACTACTCACCAAGCTATCTTCCCAGCTAATCACAGAATTCTTGAGAGAAAAGAAGAATTTGGGGAATTTGTCAAATGGGGTGGGGTTAAGCAATAGGCTGTGATCATCATGTGGAAACCAATAATTTTCTCAAGCCTTCAGGAAGCTGGACTGCACCAAAAGGCTTGATTCCTCCCTTGTGTGTATTTTATACCAGTTTAACTCTTTTGACTCCGTGTGGATTTACACCCAAATTCTTTATGTAATGAAGGCACTTCAGAATGGCAACCTTATTCTCAGACATTCCAGTGATTGCCACTATCACATGGAAATGGGTAGATGCTAATCAGAAGGCAAAGAGGTCCATAAGCCTAGAAATCCTCCCCCAGTAGCACATTGATTTCGATAGTCCTTTATATGTGAACCAGCAATCAAGAGCTCACAGGTGCCCTAACGAAAACTTCGCCCCACTGAAGTCAAATGGCAAAATCTCATTGTGTTCATTGAAGCCAGGATCCCACCCTTGGGCTCCAGACATGTAAAATACTGCTGGTGTCCCTGGAATACCTGATGGAATTTTGGTAGCTGAAGAATCCTGTAATACTTATGCTTTCTCTGCAACTATCAGAAAAAAATAACTTGAGATACTCGTTGTTCTTTTGTTGGTGTTGAACTAAATTCTGCTCAACTTAAAATGTGTGCATTTTGCATACTTTGAGCCCTTTCTCAGTTGTTGCATTGCTTAAAGTAGGGCACATCTTTGAGTGTATAACTATGTATGGCAGAGGTTTTCAACCTTTTTTAGTCTAAGTACCCCTGGTAGCCAAGTGGGGGGTGGAAGGTGGGTAGTGCACGGCATGACATGGAGCAGGGAAATGGGGATGGCACTCAGGCAGGCAGGGATGGAGCGCTACCACCTCTGAGGAGCAGGGCCGGGGCAAGGCAAGGAAGCTCACTGGGCTGAGGTGAGGGCAGCAGTGCCCCTCTGCGGGGCAGGGAAGCTCACTGGGCTGGGGTATGGCAGCAGTGGCCGCTGCGCATGAGCTTCCCCACCCTGTGGAGGGGCTCCACTGCCCTTGCCCCGGCCCCGCTCCTGGAAGGTGAGGTGGCAGTGCTCCATCCCCGCCCACCCACATGTACCTTCTAGGACCAGTCCAAGTCCCCCCAGGGGTACGTGTACCCATAGTTGACAACCCCTGATGTATGGGCATGCATATACACTCACAGGTGGCTACAAGCTGTCTTGCTGTCTCATGATGCTTGTATTTAAACAAAGAACCTCTTGAGGCTAAAGGATAGAGATTGGAAAACAGTTTATATTTCACACTCCTAATTATCAACACTGTCTGAATTTGGATTCCTTTAAGAGAGGGTTTTTGTATCTTACCTACCACATAATTGAGATCTACTTACAGCACTTGATGTTAAACAGACTGCCACTATTTCCCTTGATGCTTTCAGCTTAGAATTTGTTATTGTGGTTTCTATGCAAGTTACACAGAGTTTATTTCCCCTTCTTCTCTGTTTCCCTAAACAATATTTGTTGGCAAGGAAACACATCTGGAACTGTAAATTATTTATTTGCAGTTGAGTAAATCTAACAGGCCCTGATTCTGAAAACATTTACAGATGCTTGAAGCAGAAAGAGAAATGTGCAGTTTAGGGTGGAGTGTTGGCTTTGAACATTCAAAAAACACATCTACTGAAATGGGAGTTTTATTGTTATCTGCACTTCTGAGACCTCCAGTCTCATGATCTTGTATTTATATTTCATCCAGCAGATTCCAGGGCCTTTTACAAAATTTACTAATTGATTATAAGAAAAGTATAATAAAAGGAAATAATTTTCTTCACTGGGTTGTGATCTATAATTAAGTATATATTTCTGAAAAAAGCAGTGTCCTCTATAATGCAATTAATACAATTGCACTATAATTAGAACAAGCTCTGGGAAGATGTTAGAATGTTTTTCAGACAGGAAGTAAAGAACATTTGATCCATAAAAAATTATCATGTGGTCTCATACAGTGAGTTAGCCAATTTATTGTGTTCTTTTATTTGATACATGGACAACTTTGGAGCTATTGAGAAATTTGATCCTGTTTAAATTAAAGTCATAAAGTAGTTGAGCAGTGCACAAAGACATAAGTCAGTTTTTTAGCTTAATTAGTGAGCGAAGTCTCTGGAAACTTGATAGGTGTGATGGTGTGCAACAGGAAGCACCAGTGTTTGAAAACTGAGAAACATATCACCTTTCCAATGCAATCAGGGCGTGTGCTGCAGCGGCACAAATTTGAGCTACTACTTTGTGCCTCAGAGCATGCCCCTGCATGTGCCCTTTGTTGCAGGCTGTGCCCTGCTCCTCCTGGCTCCTGGCCAGGCTCCATGTGTTGTGGGAGAGGGGGAGGGCAGCTGGGGCACAGGGCCCCTCTGCGCAGGGCTAGCTGGCAGCCCCCTTGTCTCCGCTGCAGAGCCCCAGTGCTGCTTTCTCCTCCGTTTCTGCAGGCTGTGGAGCCCCTATGCTGAGACACATTGCACCTCAGCCAGCCCCATTAACCTAAATAATGTCTAATTTCAGTCACTTGTGAGATCAAAAGGGTGCCAGATCTTTTAGAGACAATGAAGTAAACTATCTTAGCTTTTGCTAAGATCTGATCATTGCTGGCCTGTACTTCTGTACTTAATATGCTCAATGGTCAGATGAATTTTCAGACCTTAGAAAAAAGTTCTTCATGGTCAGGGTTGCCAGGATCTGAAATGGGCTTCGAGGGGAGGTGGTGCTCGCCCCATCCTTGGGGGTCTTCAGTAGGAGACTGAACAGGCACCTGGCTGGGTTCACATGATCCCAGGTTTGGTGACCTTTTTCTTGCCTGCCAGGGGCAGGGGGTCGGACTAGATGGCTCACTGAGGTCCCTTCCAATCCTAGAATCTATGAATCTATGACCTATGGGCTATATAACCAGTTTCTTGTTGGGCATACAGCAGGATAGGGTGGCACTTCATAAACTAACTCAGTGCTCAACCTTTTGGTGCCATGGGGTGGATGAGTGGTGGGGGGCCCATCCACAGGTCAGATCAGGCCCCACATACCAGGATCAGACCCCCACACCCCCTCCTCACCCCTACACTGCCACATAGAGCCTCCGCATCACCCCCCTCATCCCTGCTCGGGGCCCTCTGCTGCCTCCCACAGCCCTGCTCAAGGCTCCTTTCCACCTCCCTCAAGTCAGTGCCAGCAGGTCGGGACCTTGTACCGCCTTCCTGGGGCCCACACTGCCAGATCAAGGCCCCATGCTGCCTCCATCTAGCCTGTGTGTGCCTAGATTGGGTCTGGCCCACTTCAGCATGTCAGTCTACGGTCCTGTCTGGCCCATGGGGCTCCCCACAAGTCTGGAAATTTGGCAGCAGGGGAGCGGCAATTATTGCCATCACTCCCCTACTTCCAAATGTTTGGACCTGTGGGGACCCTTGTTGGCTGGATGGCATGCCTCTGTGTGCTGAGTCTAGCCCATGAGTTGGGAGTTGAGCACTCCTGGACTAATTCAGAGATGCATGAAGTAGGCTGTAGCTTACTAAAGCTCACGCTGTCTAACGAGCTAGTCTATACAATGTGCTACCCTGCCCTGTCTTCTCTCCAACTTCAAATTACCATGGCTAACAGCCTCTCCCAGTTGCTTTTTAAATTGAGTCTTACTACAGACTCAATGTAGAAAACACTTTGGTATATGAAGTGTGAGAACAGTGAACAAGAGACCTCTGGACTGAACCATAGCTTAATTTTAGCCAAAAAGGTGATTTTTGTGGTGTCAGAAATAGTACTGACAGTACCCAACCACAGTGGGGTCTTGGTCCACACAGGGGCTCTGAGGTGCTACCACAGTGCAGGTGAATAACAAGCAGAGTAATACATGCAGACAAGTTGTTTTTAACCTAAGCCAGGAAACCTGATAATTAAAACTGAAAAAGCATCACCCCTCAAACTGATAATGAGATTTCAATGGATTCTTACAGGGAAGTCAGGTGTTTATATCCTGGACCAGGAAATAACATGACACCAAAACCTGCTAGGATGGAACAATGTTACAGACAGCCATACCTAGGCAGAGAATGGTTAGAAAGGCTAAGGCAATGCCAAACCCCCAGTGCTTCTCCTAAAAAGGGTAAATTTAAAATTATACAAAGTGAGCACAGGATTGAAAAATCCAAATTCAGTAGCAAGAGTCTGTTGGCTGCTCTTTTTGTTGGGCTGGAAAGGAGAATGCATACCTGAAATCCTCCTGGGTTAGCAGGAGGTAGAGTGGGCAGTTAGTTCACGGTTAGGTGCTTGTATTTCAGGTGCGTCTCTTGGAAGGTGTCTTGTACAGCACAGAGCTGTCATCTGCCTGAGTGGACCAAATTATTTGTCGACTTTGAAATATAAAGAGAGATGGAGTCTCATGTGGTGCAAACTGGCAAAGTGCAAACTTCATGGAATTTTATACTCCACGCTTAAATCAACCGATAAATTACATCTGGTTTATTGTAGTTAACAGTAAATATGAAACATGCACCTCCTGAAGCTAAGGGAATAAAAGTCTGCTTTCCAGCTCCTCCCAGTTTGGGAAGTTTTTTGAATTAATGCTTTAGCTCCATTTAAGTGCCAAGAACATGAAGTAATCTTGGCTTCTTTTAATCTTGTTTTGGGGGGCATGACAGTTTTAATGGGAAAAGCTGATAAGCATCAGTCTGTGAGTATGGGAGTGGACTGTAATATAAATACTCTTTTCCTGAATGGCCAAAATGGAAACATGAATGCCCAAGTCTGGGAGTTCCTTGGTATGAGGAGTGGTGCATATACCCCTCTACATGCTCATTTATATATCCACACATTTTATACATTCCGGGCAGTTAAAGGAATGTGTTTTCTTAAGGAAGCATACTGTGCAGTATCCGCCTCTGTCTTAGCTGTGTCCTGAACTAAAATAAAACTCAGGGGCCAGCACAAAAGTTTTAAACAGTGAAATGGTCTCATTCTTCTTTTGATTGACAAGGCACACTTCATAAGGCTTAAGACCAACTTCCTGCAAGCCAGTTAGGGTGACTTGATAAGAAAGTGGAATTTAGGGCAATTAAGTGCAATTTGAGCCATGAGAATACGTTTGCAGACTGCAGTTGTATACCAGCTGCTTTCAATGACATTCCAGGCATACAATGAAGATTTTACAAGCCATGCTTATTTAAGTGTTGAATTTTGCTACAGCAGCTTGATAGCACAGTATTTAGGAGATGGAATAAATTCAGAGTATAAATTAACTGTGATGAGAAAAAATAATATTAATGAACAAAAACAGCTGCTTCATCACCAGAAATATTTTAGGAGCACCAAATATCACTAGAGTATATTCTGTCTCTCTCTCTCTCCCCCTCCTCCCCCCCACATGACATATCTACACGTGCATTTACGCGGGCTTAAAGTTACTGCACGGTAAGTGAGAATAGGCTTATATCTACACATGCAGGTGTTAAAGCACATTAACACTGTGTGTGGACTAACTTGGAACTCAAGTTAGTCCCAAGTCAGTCCACACACACAGCGTTACTGTGCAGTAAGGCATCTACACGTGTGTTACTACGCAGTAACTAATTGGCAGGGCCAGCCCGTCCTATCCTGCGGAACCTGCAGCCGCAGGGGGCCCTGCAGTGAAGGGACCCCCTCCGGCTGTGAACACTCTGCCATTCTGTACTGCTGCCAGCTTCAAGTCCAGCTGCTCGCCACTGCCGCTGCTGGCGGCTTCTTCGGCTGCTTGCCGCCCCCCTCCGCTACTGCCGACGCCGGTTTCTTTGCATCAAGGGGGCCCAAAACAGTATCTTACAGGGGATCCCAAACATTGTGGGCCAGCCCTGCTAATTGGGCATAGATTTAATACCTGCATGATGCAGGTATCAAATTTATGCCCAAGTGAGATTAAGTCACCATATTTACTGCTCAGTACAAGAGTACACATGTAGACGTGTGCCCATACTGTGCAGTAATTCTGGTTACCGCACAGTAAATGGGCATGTGTAGACATGCCCAGAGTAAAGCAAAATATTAAAGATGGATGATAGAAATTGCATGAGAGAGATAAGGCTTTAAAGATGTCCTACAAAGGGTATTTTAAAAAATCAGGATCGTGTTGTTTTTTGCCTGTTTCTGATATATAAAGAAGACCTGCAAAATCCTTCCTGTCCACCATCTCCTATACTGCTCTTTTCTCTCTTTGTTCTCTTGTTCTCTGGTTTTGTTGCAGAAGATTTTGGAATTGAGGTGGATTGAAACAAGGACAAACTTTATCCCAAGCATTCATTGAGCATCATAGTTACATATAAGTTAGTAGCAGTAAACACATATTTGAAACATTCTGTCAGAAAAAGTCCTTTTTCCATCTGATGGCTTTACTTTTGCTTTCCTGTTTCTTGTGACATCACAATGCCACTAGTTTCCCCTGGGACATAATTTCTTCATGGTAGGAAAAAAACAACTTTATTATGAAGTGAAGAAAATTCCTGTCTTGTATATGTTATATATTTTGTTGCTGTTCTGAAAAATACCCCCCAGATCTTCTTCATACTTCCGAAAGAATAAAAAATGGTTGCAAGTCCCCTTTAAGACATCTTTAGTAAATAGCAGGATCCCAGCTGCCAGAACTAGCCTTACATCTAGTGTGCATTCTCCCTGTCCTTCTGGTACCAGTGGCAGCCACTGTTGTTATGGGTCCATGCAGTACCTATTCCAGTTCTTTTCCCACATCACCTCCCATGCCTTCTAAACTGTCTTATGCACTGTATTGTCCCAACTTCTTGCCCATTTTTTTGCTGCCTACTCTTTCACTGCTGGGGGAAAGCCCAGCATCTGCTCCTCTTTTCCCCAGGGGTTTATGCACGAGGAAGAGGAAGCAGCTTCTGCTGTACGGTGGTTCTTTGGGACTAGGTTTTATAACATAGTTTGAAGACCACCAAATAGGAAAAAAATCATTAAACCAATCAAAGCTCCAGAGCTTTATGTAACTATTTCCTATAGCTGCGGATATTAATCCATCCCCTATAGAGGATCCCATATGGAGAAACAAGCTAACTCCTCCACAGGATCTCAGGTTCAGACCCATCCCTGACTCTCACAATCTGCCCGTGGCTTCAGTGAGACTAATGTGAGTGGGATTTGTTCCAAGAAAGGATAGGTTGACTGTGCTAGAAGCTACAGGGTGACTCATAGGATTTCTAGGATAGCTGCATGAAAAGCTATTGTGCATGGTGTTATCTGAGTTTTGCAGTCCAGCATTTCTTAGGTCAGTAGCATGCATGAATAAAATAGACTGGGCAACAGAGATGTTTGGGTAAAAAATGAAATACAAATTGAGGCATGTTTCCTTATGCTGGAGAAAAGTACCTGGGAGTTTTTAAGGCCACACTTTTGTTCAGACTTTTGTTTTTTAACAGAAAAGAACAGAACATTGAAGTCATAAACAAATTGTCTGACCCCAATCCTGTAGTTCCTGCACAGGCGGAGTCTTACATGGAGTTTTGCGTGTGTTGCGAAGGTTGGATTTGGGCCCATTGTTTGCAGTTAGGAAAGGACTCCTGTTTTATTGCCTTATACCCATGTTCTTGTCTACTTGACCTTTGGTTTCCCTAAATGCCTGAATAATCAGAGCCTGTTGAATTTGGAAAAGTTAGTTAGTATCATACTGTCTTGTTCTCCATATTGTACTTGGTGCTGAATAAGATAAAGCTTGTGTTCTATAGGGCATGTCTACACATGGCTGCACAGTGCCTTTGTTACTGTGGTGTCATTCAGTACTTCCCTTTGGAAGTACTAAATAATGGTGCAGTAACAGCCTGTACTGTGCCATGCCGGCCGCACTCGGTTATTTTTGCCTGCTATGTCACTTTAGGAATGCACTATAACAAGGGAGTGCGTTGCTATGGCGATGTAGTGGTGGCTTCAAAGTTTTTGCCACCGGACAATACGGCACTGTAGGATCTTGTGTACACACACCCTATATGTATCTTATTTATTTATTTTATAAAATGAAATACCTACCCTGCCTTCTTGCTGAATAAGACACGATTTTCTTTCAGGATATTCTGCCTTGGTCCCCATGAATTCACTGCCTCACTTCTATTGGATTTTAAGGACCACTAGCCAAATACAACTGTGCTACAAAATCCAAATAGTGGCACTTTATCATTGATTTGCTCCCATGCAACTAACCCTTGCGAACATATGCAAGGCACCCAGGAGTAAGTGCCTGACTGATCTTCCCAGTATATCAGTTGCTGAGCTATATATCTAATCCAAGAATCCTGGCTCCAAATCCTGATGCTTTAACTAATAGATCTTTCTCTATCCCTATTATTTTCATTAGAGAAATGTCCATACCACAGAACTCTCTTGTAATTGTCTTTACAGATTGCAGACTTTGGGCTTTCCAACCTTTATCACAAAGACAAGTTTTTGCAGACCTTTTGTGGAAGCCCACTTTATGCCTCCCCTGAAATTGTTAATGGAAGACCTTACCGAGGCCCAGAGGTAAGGTCAGAGGGGAGGGAAGGAAAGAGTTTAAATAAAAATTCATCTTAACTTTTGTTGGTAGAGTGGGATGGGATGGAGTGGCTTTGGCAATAATGACCATGTAGGTTAGCCCTATACAGATTGTACTGTTTGCATGGACTACACTGGGTGTTTCTGTTGGACGTATTCAGTTGACCTTCTGGTGCATTCATTTACTTTGCTTACAAATTATATGAAATATTTGTATGTCCAGAAATATGCACAGTTTGGCATTATGTCGCTTTTCTGGTGCTAGTGGTTTAGAAGGCTGCAGGAGCCAGCTTTTCTAGTCTTCATGCTCTTTTGTCTGTGCATTTTAGGTTGACAGCTGGGCCCTAGGTGTATTGCTTTACACGCTGGTATATGGAACGATGCCCTTCGATGGCTTTGATCACAAAAATCTAATCAGGCAGATCAGCAGTGGAGAATATCGTGAGCCAACACAGCCCTCAGGTATAAAAAGGAAACAAACAAATGTGGGTGTAATGCACTGAGATCATAGCAGGAGCTCTGTATGACTGGTCTGTCTTGCCTCTCAGCAGGGTAGATATGCACCTTATAGGCTAACTAAATAAGATAAATATATATAGTTAGTTAGTTATTTAATTAGTTTATAAGGTGCATATCTGCTTTCTGCCTGACTTCGGACTAACACGGTTAACTACCTCTTTCTACTCTGCCTCTACCACCATTTTCTGGTGTCTCTTTAGAAAGAAAGACAAAGAAAAGAATCTCCCAGACTTTGTCAAACTTCATCTGTTATCAATTCCCATCTGGATTGAGTGTTTTCCCAAAGCCCTTTTGAAATGAAAGTTTTATAGCATATAGATTTTATTGCCTTAGGGAAGCTTTAACAAGCTCTTTTAACTAGATCTATGACAGTGGAAAGCCTGTTAGCTATTGCAAGTGGAATTGTTCAGACAAGCTGTAAACTGATACATGGTACTGATACAGATCAGTCTTCTAGTCTAACTACATCGTGGGATATAGATATCAAAAGCAGAGAGAAGATAAATAGTAATGGAGAAGCAATCACTTGCACAAGAACCTGGTCCAGTGTCTGAATTCAATACCAGTGTGTTCACAGTTATTTCTGAACAAGGGGATCACACAATGAATAGGGCCCTGATAGAAAATCACCAAAAGAAATCTGGTCCAGCCAAATGATCTTAGTAGTCCTTTCTGGTTTGAAAATCTATGGACCCATTCATAAATTTCACAAGACATTTGTCCTCTCATCATTTGTTTCCCAACATTGTTCATATTTTCCCTCCCAGTTATTGCAATGTCATTTGTTTTGTGGAAATTTAAGAATGCATAAAAAAACCTATATTATAATGCATTTTACTTCCTTTCCTCCTTTTTAAAAATGATACTCACAAAAGCAATAATGGAGGTCATATAAATACCCTTGTTCCCTTTTGTTTTCCTCTAAGGTTTATAATAATCAGGGTTGATGGAAAGGTCGGTATCTACATTAAATTCCTTCACTAATATGGAAAAACACTCAGTTATTTGATGACCCAATGGTACATTCATCTGGGTAGATCATATGTCTTCAGATATGGAATAGCACTTAAGAGCATTTCCCCCATGCTGAGAAAATGGACATACCCTTACCCTGCATAGCACCTTTGCTTTATCTATTTTGAGAAACATCATTTCTGCTTATCATCCTTGCCCACATTTCTGTTTTAAAATCAAAATGTAAGTCTATATTTTAAATGTCATTGTCTCCATAGATGCTCGTGGTCTGATCAGGTGGATGCTGATGGTGAACCCTGAGCGCCGAGCAACCATTGAAGACATAGCCAATCACTGGTGGGTTAATTGGGGCTACAAGAGCAGCGTTTGTGACTGTGATGCCATGAGGGACTCAGAGTCCCCACTGCTGGCTAGGTTTATTGATTGGCATCACCGTTCTACTGGCCTCCAGCCAGAGACTGATACCAAAATGAAGTGCCTTTCCAAACCCAAAGGTTCTGAGGTCATGCTAGAGCGACAGAGATCTCTGAAAAAATCAAAGAAGGAAAATGACATTGCACAATCTGTCCAGGATGGAGGGGCTGAAAATGCATCCAAGCCAACCTCCAAGAGACCCAAAGGCATCTTGAAGAAAAGGAGCAACAGTGAGCATCGGTCTCACAGTGCAGGGTTCATTGAAGGAGTGGTCAACCCAGTGTTACCTTCCACTTTTAAGTTAGAGCAAGAACTGTGTAGGACTGGTGTTGCCATTAAAAGTGTTGTGGAGGGAGACGTAGGAGGCAAATATAGCACTAAACAATCTTCCCTAATGCCAAAAAAAGGAATCTTGAAGAAGACTCAGCAGCGAGAATCTGGATATTACTCCTCTCCAGAACGGAGTGAATCTTCTGAACTTTTGGACAACAATGATGAAACAGAAAACAATGACATTTCCCCTGGTGTCACTGAAACATCAAGAATTGGGTCTCACAGCCACTCCTATAGGCGTAAGGGCATCTTAAAACATAACAGCAAGTATTCCACTAGCAGCACTGAGTCAGCTTTGGTCAGCCCTGACACTCCTACGCTGGAAGCCATGGAGGAAGTGGTACTGCCTGGGGATGGCCTATCTCGAAGTTACAGTCGCCCTTCTAGCGTGATCAGTGATGACAGTATTCTGTCCAGTGACTCCTTTGACTTGCTGGATTTGCAAGAGAATAGGCCAAACAGGCAGAGGATACGGAGCTGTGTCTCTGCTGAAAACTTCCTCCAGATCCAAGATTTCGAAGGACTCCAAAATCGCCCGCGACCACAGTATCTGAAACGCTATCGAAATCGCCTGGGGGACAGCAGTTTTTCCCTTCTCACAGACATGGATGATGTGACTCAGGTTTACAAGAAAGCGCTAGAGATCTGCAACAAGCTCAATTAGCAGAGTGAAGATGGTGAGGAGGGAAGGGAGTTGTCTTGTGTACCTTTATGATGGAGTTAGCCAGGTTACCTATTTGCTGACAGTGATAGTGTTTTCAAAATGGGTGTGAATGTGCCTACTCAGCTGATACCCTTGAAATATATATAAATCAACCCCAAATCATCTCATGATCATTATGCAAACTTCCCATTGGTATTATCAAAATACTACCTAGTTGCTCCCCCCCACCAAACTCTTTTTACATGTGATGTAAACATATCAGGATTGAGCAGCCAAAGATAGAACAAAATCCAAAATGGCTGGAAATGGAAGCTAGACTGGAAATAAGTCAGACATTTTGAACAGCAATGATTAGTAATCGTGACAGCAGCGCTACAAAAGTATGTGGTAGAATCGTCACCACTTTGAAATCTTTGAATTGACATTAACTATCCTTTGAAAAAGATACACTTTAAGTTGAGCCTGAAATGATTATACTCAATGAAGGAATTGCAGGTGAATATTTAGATAGACTGAATTATGTAGGAGGCCAGACTAGATGTTTGCAGTGTTACCTTCTGGCTTTAAAATCTATGAGTTACTGAACTTGTTATGGGATGGGGACCTTTACATAGTCACCCTCAGTACATGGTGGACATTACCAAAAATGTTTGAAGCATAGGGCTTAAGACTCAGATTTTATATATACCATGAGATTGCTGTTCATTATTAAGGAGCATATATTCTTTCTTGCCATCAACTCTGTGAAAAAATACAGCAACTGAAAAAGTAGTCTGAGCTAAAAGATGTACATTTTAAGAGGCTAGTTGATGTCATTCCTTTGATTTATGAGATTTGTGATGTTTTCCAGATTGCCAGTCAAACAAATACTTAGGAAGAGGTATGTAATAAGTTCTCTCAGGGGTTAAAAAAATATGATTTCTATATGCCAGTCATTATCACTGTCAACAAATGGTGCCACTTTGCTATTAGCATGTAAAATCAGAGAGTGGTGAATAGTTTGCCTCTAGAATGTTAGCTTAAGAGAAGGCTATAGCATGTAGTAAGTGGACAGAGGTCTGTGTGTCAGAAGAATGTGCCTTTCTCCAAATAAGAGTGTTTCTAAGTAGGTAGTAATGGAACAGAAGGATTTGGTATATGAGCACTGAAATAACAGTAGACTTAAAGGATTTGGTGTGAAAATGCAGGTAGCTCTGTGTGTATTAGTAGATGGTACTGCTTAAGCAATGGTATTAGAAATGGTATTGAAAAGGGGAAGGATATGTAGATGTATCCTTAGACATATCTAAGTATCTAGACTAAAGGCTTCAACTCCCATAAAGGTACCATGTGGGTCTACTGGATTACCTGAATGTAAGCCTATGTTAGAAAGGCGCACTATGTGTTTGACAGGCCTGGGCAAACTGGAGTCTTATGGATATTATTTTGGATCTCATTTAGCCAATGGCCCTTGGTTTCACTGGGTACCAGTGTGACTAAAGGCAGATTTTGGTAAATCACATCAAATTGGATACAGATCTAAAAGTCTGAACAAACAGCCCCATCAACCAATCATACAAGCAAAAGGTAACAGGGTAGATTTTGATTGCTTTTTATCCCCATGACTTCAGTTGAAACAGAATTTGGCCCATCATCTCTGGGCCTGGTCTAAAATCCTAAAAGCCATTGGGAAATAGTGCTCAAGAGATTCCTTTTGGGCTTCTCTGAGATTCTGCAACACCATCTCAAATAGACAGAAGCTGTTTCCCAGCTGAAATCTTTATTGTGCCATGGTCTTTCACTTTGTTGGTGCCTTCTTAAAAACCAGATGGATTAGCTAGCATAAAGACAAACTCCTGAATCAACTCATCTGTCTTTAGGGATGATACATCTCTCCTGTCTCCATCATTAGACACTGGGCCAAATTCAGCCCTTGTGTAAATGACATTATCATGAAATTCTGGAGAGATGTGCTTCCAGGCAGCAAAGCTAACTTTGACTCACTTTTATAAGCAGTGGAATGTCAGTCCACTTCTACATGACACACACCTTTCAGTGTGATGCTGAAACATCCTTTTAAAACCCTACTTACATGGGTTTTTGCCCCTCCAAAGTGAATGTGCTGTTTTGCAGGGTACAAAACTAACAGGTTTGCTTTGTCCTCTTACTTCAGGTAGAGTCTGTAGTGTTTCAGAAATTTAGGTGAGTTTTCCAGTCATGGTCAGAAGACACTCTTTAATTCTGTACTCTGGAGATAGGTGCCAAAACCTCAGCTGGCGTAAATCAGCACAGTTCCATTGACCCAATGGAACTTGACTTCAGTAGAATTGCCCTGACTGACCAGCAGTTAATCTGGCTCTAAATGTTTAATTGATATATATACATTTAAAGATGATGGAAGTGGGACTCAGCGTGACCTTGTGTCGAGCATAGTGCCATTCAGAAGGCTCAGATTTACCTAGGCATTTGCCCAGGCCTGCTGTCTTGTGTACAAATGTGAATGAATGATTGACTGCTTGCTGCCAAACTGGAAATGTTAAGTAGGGATTTACTGGCATGTTATCATTCCTAGAAGAAATGGAAAAAAAAACAAAAACAAAAAAACTTGACTGCACATTGTTATTATTAGTGTTGTGATTTTTATTTAATTTTTTTGTAATACAAAGTTGGCTTTTTTATTTGAATTTGTCTTTTTTTTATTTATTGGTCTGAAAGCCATTTCAAAGGTATAATAATATATTTGGTGTAATTTAATTGGTTCAACATTACAGCTCTGGCCAAAATTGTCTGGTGATTTGTTTTTTTCTTTTTTCCCACACATTGGTTGGTTTGAGCTTTTACAAGGCACACAGGGAAAAATGCTGGATAATCACCCAAAGTGTTTGTATTTTTAAACAATACTGTTTTTTTATTAAATAAAAATGAACTTAATGTAACTGGGAAGGCTTTTTCTTTCTCTTCAAATAAATGCAGATCAGCTGAACTAAATAGACGTCTCATGCACAAATACATCAGTGTTTCAGCAAGTCATACCCTAGTTGTTTACTCCAAGTTTTTGGTTTATTCATGCATTTGAAGATCTTGTGGGTGGCCACTGAGATGTGCACGCTATGAAAGATTTGGCATCAGGAACTATTCAAAGTTTTCAGCTGTATTAAAACACCACAGAGAAGAATAGCAGGGAAGGATTTTCCTTCCTGGAGATGAATTAGATCCATGGGCCAGGTGTGCTGCAGGTGAGAACTGGCTATCTAATAGCCAGATATAGGCCTACTGACACCCTATCACATTCCCCTTCCCTTTCAGCTGGGAAGAGGAAACATATTATTATTTTTTAAATCTTTGTGTTGATGTAATCCAAGGCCTGTTTGGACAAAAAGCTGTTGGCCATCTGCCGTTATCAAATGTGTGGTGGTTTAGGTTATATGGCTTTCGGCAGGCAGAACAGTAGGCCGGTGAAAGACAAACACGGAGTCCATTTTCAACATATTTTGTTGGAGACCACTTGAAAATAACAGGCTGTAGCTCCTTAAAGGTGAAATCTTGGTGTTTCCTTTCCTTGGAAGCCTTGGGGCACCGGAAAGGAAACTGGAGATTGGGTATCCTGTTGAGCATAGGAAATGTCCAGATATTGGCTCTGACAGCATATAAAGCATCTTGCTTGATTTACTCAGGATGCCTGTTTTTTGTTTTGGAATTTTTTAGGGTTTTACTCCTAAGAGGTGTGGATTTGGGCCTGGAATTTGTAAGTCATGCAAAATAACCTTCCATTCTCTAATTCTACCCTGATCTTATTAAAGCTAAAGAGACATTGCTTTAAGTGCACATCTAAATTAGCCTATCTGGGTCCAGGTGATCACAAACCAATAGGGCAAAAAGTCAAAAAGCCATTATACATTTTAAAGGGAATGATTAGCTGGCTTCACATTGATTGACCTAGGAAAGCATTAAATGTGTATTCTGAGTCAGTCATTGCATCTACGTATCTGAAGTGTAATAAGGACTAAATTGTGGGTGTGTGGGTTTAGGACTAATTGATGGTGGAGGTAATGAGAGGAAATCAGTGATGATGGCAGAGCAAGACTGTTCTGTGACAGCTGTTATGACATTTTCAAGATCTTTTTCCCATAGGAAAAGGAAAGTTGAGGGAACAACTTATTTTTCTTTCTTAATAAAAAAGGAAGCAGCGAGTTTCTAGACAAGTGAATCTAGTGCAAAGAGCCAAGATCACTTAGTTAAGGTCTGACTGAGCCTATCACAGCCCATTGACCCAGCATGGTTAGCACAGTTTCTCCAGCACACTTAAAGCAGCAATGTGGCTAGCATCATATCCAGCTACTTTTGACACTCAGCCAAACAGCCAGGTCTTCGTTTACAGCTGGGTGGACTGGCAGTGTGGTGTTTGGTATAAGGCTTGAATTCACTATGGCTCCATAGCCATGAAGTGCCTTTGCCACTTTGCTACTCTGCCTCTTAGAGGTCTTAATACCAATTACAAATCTGCTCTCTCAGTTATGAGCAGGTCTAAAATCTCCGCCTTTATAGTATGTGTGTATGTTCTGAAATCCACCAACACATGCACTTCACAAAAGTGGGCATTTTATTCTCATTTTACAGCTGGGATTCATAGATTGTAAGGTCAGAAGGGACCTCAGAAGATCATCGGGTCCACCAAGCAGGAAAGATAACTGGGGGTCAGGTGACCCCAGCAAGGTGACTGTGTAGTCTCCTCTTGAAGATTTCCAAGGTAGGTGGTTGCACCACCTCTGGAGGGAGCTTTTTCCACAGTCTGGACACCCTGGCTGTGAAGAAATTTTTCCTAATGTTGAGCTTGAATCAATCTTCCAGGAGTTTGTGGCCATTGCTCCTGATTTTCCCCTTGGGTGCCCTGGTGAACATTTGCTCACCGAGCCCTTGATGTAGGGCCACCTGCTGGGGTTAGGTTCCTGAAAGTTCCCATGGTTGGCAAAACCCTGGTTGGCAGGACAAAAGGCTTATGAGAAAAATGGCAGGTGGCGGGCTGATGCGCAGCCATGGAAAACCATGGTTATTCAAAATTGTATACTGTGGTAGCCAAAATGGTATATAGAATATTAAGCATGGATACGCAGAACCATGGTTGGCAAAACCATGGTTGGCGGGGTTAAAGCAGGATTAAACCATGGTTTAAAGCCGGATTAAACCATGGTTCATCAGGGGACAGGGATGCAGACAACAGAGAGAACTTAGGATCAACAAACCATGAGCCATGTGCTGGAACAGCCCATGTAAGTACTAAGGGGCCTGATGGGCATCAGTCAGGGGGGTACCCATTGCGGGGCTCAAGTTTCTCTATACTGGGAGCCTGGGGAACAAGCAGGAGGAACTCACACTTCTGCTTGCAAACAAGAACTTGGACATGGTTGGGCTAACTGAAACTTGGTGGGACCCTACCCACAATTGGCCAGTAAGCATTGAGGGCTATAGGCTGTACAGACGTGATAGAATAGGGGAAAAAAGGGTGGAGGGGAAGGTGTTGCTCTCTATGTCAAGGAGCAATATACATCTTCCACAATCAAGATAGGACCAGAGGCGGGGCAAATTGAGCTATTGTGGGTCAGACTGCAAGGGGGTCGGGGGAAAGGGACTTGGTAGTAGGGGTCTACTACAGGCCACCACATCAGGAAGATGAGCTGGACCTGGAATTCTCAAGGGACATGGTTGTCATGGATGACCTAAACCAGTATTTCTCAACCTTTTAAGTAACAAGTACCCCCTAACTTTTGAAAATGTTAATAAGTACCCCAACACTCAATTTTTCAGGGGATTTTATATTTACAGACTAACGTGTGCCATATGTTGGAAGAAGGGCTGTGTATATAAGGCCGAGATATGACAGATGTCTGACCTGGTGTGGGTAGGGTTGCCACCTTTTACACCAGGGATGCACAACTCAAGTACGTACCTGGGCTACAGGTGATGTTGGCCAAAGCTAGGAGGGCTGAACCCAGTGCCACACAAAGTGTGGCACGCCAAATTATTACTGGGGAATTTAAAGTGCTGTGCAATGCGTGGCGCATCAAATTTTTTGCCATAGTTTTGAGAGGAGGAAGGGGTGAGAGAGGAAAAGAGGGCAAGAGAGGAAAAGAGGGTGAGAGAGAGAGTGTTGGGTTACCTGCGTACCCCCACCCTGTGTTTTGCGTACCCCCAGGGGCACGCGTACCACAGGTTGAGAAACTATGACCTAAACTACCCTGACATCTGTTGCGCGGAGCAGTCAGCTAGATCCAACCATTCACGTAGGTTCTTAACCTGCATATAGGACCTTCACCTAATGCAGGAGGTATACGGTCCCACTAGGGGAAACGCCTTACTGGATTTGCTGCTGGCTACAGGGGATGACTTGGTGGGGGATCTACTGACACAAGGTAACTGAGGGGACAGTGACCATCACTTGACTGAATTCACTATCCAGCATAGGATGGGGAAGATAACCAGTGGGGCAGAAGTGCTAGACTTCAGAAAGGCTAACTTCAGTGTGCTCAGGAGATTAGTTAGGCACTGAAAAACAGGAGTGTTGGTGAGATGAGAGTCCAGGAAGGGTGGTCATTCCTAAAGGGAGCAATCCTACAGGTGCAGAAGGAGACAATCCTGTTGCTCAGAAAAGGGGGCAAAGTCGCCAAGAAACCCTCTTGGCTGAACAGAGAAATCCAGGAAAGCCTAGGGGCAAAAAAGAGGCATATAGGCTGTGGAAGCAGGGGGTAGCTATCAAAGCTGAATATACCTACTTGGCCTGCACTTGCAGGGAAGCAGTTAGAAGGACCAAAGCAGAAATGGAACTTAGGCTGGCAACGAAAATTAAAAACAACAAAAAGTCCTTCAGGTATATAGGGAGTAAAAAGAAGGCACAGGGTAGCATATGACCCCTACAGAACAAACTAGGGAAATTAGTGACAGATAGGGAAGACAAGGCTAAGCTCTTCAATGAGTTTTTTACTTCTGTATTCCTGAACACAGATCAGGACATATCTCTCAATTGGATCATAGGCACAAAAGGGAAACCAACCCACCAACTGTTAGCGCTGACTTAATGACTTCTTACAACATAAACCATCTGTGTCTGTCCTGCAAGTGTGTGCAGGGGGAGGGGATAGGAGTGGAGGATGAGCAGGGCATAGGGGAAGGTGGGCTGGGGTAGACTGGGGTACGTTGTGTACCGGGTGGATTAGAGGGTTATTGTTTGGAGGCTGGCATTGGTCCGAGGGGCATGCCTCATTACATGCCCTGTGAAGGGTTAAATAAACCTCTCATTGGCCGGGTGAGGGGGGGGTCAAGCAGATGGGCAGTGAGTGGTATGAGCAACCTGCAGGAGTCCAATCAATTTGGGGGGGGAAAGACGCACGTTGAGTTTGCTTGCTTAGGAGGACCAAAATCCTGCTACAGGTGTCTGCTGTATCCAGCCACTTCTTGCCCAACTTCTATATGAAACTGCAGAGAACACTGTTTGGAATAAAGAAATGGTCTGTTAACTGCACCATTATTGTTTATCAAGGTGATTGCTTGCTGAGATGCTGACATGCATCTAGATGCGGAAAGTTTGATGGGTGGAGGAATATGGGGGGGGGAAGGCATGTAGTCCATATTCAACCCCAACATTGAACCCCAACCCTAACACCCCACCATTTCACCAAGATTTCACAAATACCAGAAAATTTCACAACACCCCAACATTTCACAAAATTGTATGCCATGCCAAACACACAAGGCCGCGCAAATTCTCCAATTCTGATATTCTCATGGCAGCTTTCAGAGGCCGTATGGTCAAGGAACATGGTTGTCATGGGTGACCTAAACTACCCTGACATCTGCTGGGATGAGCAGTCAGCCAGATCTAACTGCTCACATAGGTTCTTAACCTGCACACAGGACCTTCACCTAACACAGGAAGTATATGCTCCCTCTAGGGGAAACGCCTTGCTGGATTTGGTGCTAGCTACAGGAAATGACCTGGTGGGGGATGTGCAGGTACAAGGTAACTTTGGGGATAGTGACCATCAATTAATTGAATTCACTATCCGGTGTAGGGTGGGAAAAGGAACCAGCAGGGCAGAAGTGCTAGACTTCATAAAGGGTAACTTAAAAGTGCTTAAAAGGAGATTAGTTACTGAGGCATCGAACATCAAGAGCATTGGCAAGATAGGAGTCCAGGAAAGGTGGTCGTTCCTCAAGGGAGTGATTCTTTAGGTGCAGAAGGAGACAGTCCCATTGCACACAAAAGGGGGCAAAGGGGCCAAGAAACCCTCTTGGCTGAACAGGGAAATCCAAGAAAGCCTAGGGGCACAGAAAGAGGCATACAGGCTGTGGAAGCAGGGGGTAGCTACCAAGGAGTATACCTCCTTGGCTTGCACTTGCAGGAAGTCAGTTAGGAAGGCCAAAGCTGCAATGGAACTCAGGCTAGCGAGAAAAATTAAAGACAACAAAAAGTCCTTCTTCAGGCATACAGGGAGCAAAAAGAAGGTGCAGGGTAACATAGGACACCTACAGAACAGGCTGGTGACAGATAGAAGGGACAAGGCTGAACTCTTCAATTAGTTTTTTGCCTCCGTATTTGTGAACACGGATCAAGACAAATCTCCCAACTGCATTACAGATAGGCACAAGAGGAACACCAGCCCACCAATGGTCAGCACCAACCTAGTAAAGGGACACTTGAAGGGGCTGAATGTGTCTAAGTCAGCAGGCCGGGATGATCTTCATCCAAGGGTGCCGAAGGAATTGGCTGGGGTCATAGCAGAGCCACTGGCACAGCTGTTTGAGCATTCCTGGTGCTCAGGTCAGGTCCCAGAGGACTGGAAAAGGGCCAGCGTGGTCCCTATTTTCAAGAAGGGGAGGAAGGAGGATCCGGGTAACTATAGACTGGTTAGTCTCACCTCTATCCTTGGGAAGACCTTTGAAAAAAATTAAGGATCACATTTGTGTGAGTCCAGCGGGAAAAACAATTCTGAAGAGCAACCAGCATGGATTCATAGCAGGTACAGCCTGCCTGACTGTGGTGAGGAAGCGGTCAGTAAAGCTAACCGCACCTTGTTGTGCATCTACAGATGCATCACAGGCAGGTCCAGGGAGGTAATCCTTTCCCTCTATGCGGCATTGGTCAGGCCACAATTAAAGTACTGTGTCCAGTTCTGGGCGCTGCACTTCAAGAAAGATGTGGCTAGCACTGAGAGGGTCCAGAGGAGGACCACTCACATGGTCAAGGGGCAGTGGGGTGGGCCCTAGGAAAAGAGGCTGAAGGGCCTGAACCTATTCAGCTTCCACAAGAGAAGGCTGAGAGGGGATCTGGTGGCCATTTACAAACTCACCAGGGGGGACCAGCGAGAATTGGGGGAGGCTCTGTTCCCTGGGGCACCACCCGGGGTTACTAGGAATTATGACCACAAACTGTTAGAGAGAAGATTCAGGCTGGCCATCAGGAGACATCACTTCACAGTTAGGGCTGCCAGGCTCTGGAATGGGCTCCCAAGTGAGGTGGTGCTCTCTCTTACTTTGGGGGTCTTCAAGAGGAGGCTGGACAGATATTTGGCTTTGGGTGATATAACCCCAGCACCCGTTCTTGCCCGGGGCAGGGGGTTGGACCTGATGATCTGTTTAGGTCCCTTCCAACCCTAAGCACTATGATACTGTGACTAACCATGTTTCTTTTTATGACTAGGTCACAAAATGCTTAGATGCAGGCGTCGAGGTAGATGTCATCTACTTAGATTTTAAGAAGGCCTTTGATATGGTATCTCATCCTACTCTCATAGATAAACTGAGCAGCTGTGACGTAGATGATTATACGGTCAGGTGGGTGGCAAATTGGCTTAGAGGTCACACCCAGTGGGTGGTGGTAGATGGGTCGGTATTGACCTGAAAAGATGTGGGAAGTGGAATCCTACAAGGTTTGGTCCTTGGACCTGTGCTGTTTTATGTCTTCATCAGTGACTTGGATGAGGGCGTGGAAAGCACTCTGTCCAAATTTGCAGATGATACCAAATTATGGGGTAAAGTTAACACACTTGAGGGCAGGGAATGAATCCAGGCAGATCTGGACTGGTTGGAAAAGCAGGCAGAACAGAGTAGGATGCAGTTCAACAAGGACAAGTGTAAAGTGCTGTACCTAGAGAGAAGGAATCACCAGCACACTTACAGACTTGGGGAGGACCTTCTCAGCAGCACAGCAGCAGTTGACACTGAGATAAACATGAGTCGTCAATGTGACAAAGCGATCAGTAAAGCTAACTGCACTTTATCCTGCATTAGCAGGTGCATGACAAACAGGTCCAGGAAGGTGATACTTCCCCTCTATGCGGCACTGGTCAGGCCGCAGTTGGAGTACTGCGTCCAGTTTTGGGCGCCGCACTTCAAGAGGAATGTGGATAACCTCGAGAGGAAGAGGACCACTCGTATGGTTAGGGGCATAGGTGACTGGTAGGGGGTGCACGGGGGTGCACGTGCCCCCCCTGATGGGGACGGTGCCCCCCCGACCTCAACACTGATGCTATCGGTAGGGTTGGTGCCCCCCTGGCAGGGCCGCCGCCGTCGGCAGATTCTGCGGGTGCCCCCCCAGATTCAAGAGGCACCAGTCACTCATGGTTAGGCAGCTGCAGGCAAAGCCCTATGAGGAGAGATTGAGGGCCCTGGATCTCTTCAGCCTCCACAAGAGAAGGCTGAGAGATGATCTTGTGGCCACCTACAAATTCATTTGGGGGGGGTTGGGGGGCAACAGCAAGGAATAGGAGATGCTCTGTTTACCAGGGCATCCCTTGGAGTAACTAGAAACAATGGCCACAAATTGACGGAGAGCAGATTTAGGTTAGACATCAAAAAGAACTTCTTTACGGTTAGGGTTGCCAGAATCTGGAACGGGCTTCCAAGGGAAGTAGTGCTCTCCCTTCTTTGAGGGTCTTTAAGAGGAGGCTAGACATACACCCGACGGGTTGTCTGACCCAGCGCTCTTTCCTGCCCATGGCAGGGGGTCAGACGATCTACTGAGGTCCCTTCCCACCCGAACATCTATGAATCTATGAAGCCTGTACTCCCCTAGTGTAGTGGTAAGCTTCTGCCAGGTCCCCTCTCAGTTTTCTTTTCTTCAGGCTGAAGAGTCCCAGCTCCTTCTCCTGAAGCATCCCAGATCCCTCTGCCTTTCCGCATATGGCTTGCCTTTTAAGACTCGGATTACATGGGTGGCTCTTCTTTGGACTCTCTCAAGCTTGTCCATGTCCTTGTTAAAATGTGGTGCCCAGAACAGGATACAGTACTTCAGCTGTGGTCGCACCAGTGCTGAGTTGAGCGGAAGAATCTCCTCTTTGGTTTTGCTGGAGATGCATAGATTGATGTATGCCAGAGTATTATTTGCCCTACTGGCTACAGCATTGCACTGCCGGCTCATATTCATACTGTGGTTAACAAAAGGACATAGAAGTTATGTGACTTGCTCAAAGTCAAGCAGCAAATCTGTGGCATAAGCAAGGATTCTTTACTGGCGCACACTGCTTCTGTCTTTATTTACCTGTGCATGACAATATCTGGACAAATAGAAGCTTATGGGCATAACTTCCAATGGCATTGACATCTACTCCCTGATTCTCAGCTTTTCCTTCTCAAGTGATATTGCAAAGAACCACCACTCATGCTGCTTCTCTTGTACAATGATATTTAACCATTCAGCTAGGTTTTATTTCTAGAAATCAATGTGGGGCTGGGTTTTTTTTCCTTTCTTCTCAAACCAGGAGATCTTTGTCATAAATGAATGCCTAGCTGAATTTTACTTTGGCAAGAGCTTTCTTAGATTACCTCCCAAGCTTTTTTATTTGGGGCTAATGATCTCTATTCTCTCCCAACCTTTGTTGACAGAATATTTTAGAATTTCCCTTAGTGTATGCATTATTTAGTTTACCTGTCAGTGGAGCATACACAGTCCTGACTGTCTTTGGCAATAAGGACATCATGCCCATCCCTGTTTGCGCATGCATATAAATGTTTTTTGAGATAATATTTAAAGGTTCAGCTATATCCAGTCCAAGATGGTTCCTTTATGAACTCAATCCATTTGTCAGTATGTATATGGCCCTTGTCATAGCAACATCGTGCATACTGCTTGGTCAAGTCAGTGGCAGCTTCAGGTGCTGAACACTTCTCACAATGTGTCTCAAAATCAACTGAATGACCTTCCTGAGCATCTGCTTCTTTCCCAAACCTGAGGAAGGGCACTTTGTGTCCACAAGCTTATCTAGCATCTCTCCCTACTATAACATTGGCCTAATGCAAACTATTATTTCCCCTCACAATTCAGGCTTCTCACATATTCCTGGGATCATCACGGCTAACACAGCACTACTGTAGCTATTCAGAATGAAAACATCCAATAACAGAGGCTACTTGAAACCACCTTCTGGTTTTGCTTTTCCCTTTCTATCTTATACTATTTAATTTCCCCAAGGAATGGAGGCCTCTGTTAATTTTAACCTAGTCTGTTATTTCATCAAGTTTTGTAGCAGGGCCTCAATGATACCTTGTCATGTGTTGGGTTGGATTTTACAAACTACATTCTTTCTGGATGCTTGCCGTGGCCATGATATTGAGTCAGTAATTGGAGTCTCTATTTAGATCATTGGCCTAAGGCAAGATTTTGCTCTGCCTCAATTTCTGGTGCCCTGTATTAGGTCATTTTTCTCTGTGGATGTCAAAGTAGCGGAGGACCCCTGTGAAAGAGACCTAGAGCTAACAATAGTCTATTATCTGAAAATGAGACTATATGGAAGAGCAATTAAAAAGCTAGGCTAGAACATCAGACCGACTAAATATAAATTTGCAGAAGTTATGATGAGATTATAATGTCCCAGCCAGACTCTACTTAGAAAGCCACATTTTTTCGGGCACTGGGAAGATACAGTTGTGTTCAGAAAATACAGAAAGCCAAGCAAAGAGCTGCCATAGAAAAGACCTGGATAGAAAGTGAAAGCAGGAGATGCTGGAGACAGGATTATACTATTGCATTCCAATGACACAGTTTATTAACCTACTGTGACCCTTTTAAATTTCAGCCTTGGAGGTAACAGGACAAGGAATATTGTAAATAGAAGCTAAAGGAAAACAAATTTAAAGCAGACGGCAAACTTTTTTCTCCACATATAAAAAGCCCCAACTGCATATAAAGCCTTGCCAGGCAAGTTTGCGGGGACTACAGCATGTGCAATTATGCTGAGTGCACTAGGAATTATCAAAAAAAAAAAAAAAGCTTGGATGGTTTTTATATTCCCTTAAAGTCTTTTGTTCAGTTTAGCAGTGTTTATCGTATCTCCATCATTAAAGATGAAGAATCTGCTGCTACTTTGGGAACAGGAGGTTTGTAAAGTTCCTGCTTTAACTCGGTGCAAGTGGTAGTAGGGTTAACTTCAGCCTTATGGAACAGAGGCCCACAACAGGGCACCGTGATTTTAATATTTTGGATTCCTGTTTTAAATCTTTGGGTTTATCTTATGAATCACGCTTGCACGCCTAGCAGTCCTAATGTTGCATAGCACTCCACATCACCCTTGAAAGGATCTCCAGACACCCTGGTTGAGAATCACTGACCTATGCTACACCTATCCTGTGAAGAGGCAACTGTATCTTGTGTGCTGTCAATATGGTGCTTTTCACCAGTACAAACATAATTTTTGAGAAGTAGCAAATCAAGGTCCTGAATTCGTAAAGCTTTCTGCATATACTTGCATTTATCCCGCACAGTGTCAACTGGAGTCACTGTCTGAATCAAGTCACTGCTCACAGAGCATAAGTTAGTTTTCAGACAGATGAGAGGCCTAAGTCCTCAGTTCCTGTGAGGAGCAGGAGGTGACGGGCAGGGCTTGCACTGGAGCTGCGTGAAAAATGCAATTCCTCTCCCTCTCGGGGTCTATTCTAAAATTGGACTGAATTCACTCATAGATTCATAGATGCTAGGGTCGGAAGGGACCTCAATAGATCATCGAGTCCGACCCCCTGCATAAGCAGGAAAGGATGACCCCAGCTAGATGCTTATCTAACCTCCTCTTGAAGACCCCCAGGGTAGGGGAGAGCACCACCTCCCTTGGGAGCCCATTCCAGACCTTGGCCACTCTAACTGTGAAGAAGTTCTTCCTAATGTCTAGTCTAAATCTGCTCTCAGGCCCAGCTTGTTTGCCTTTTCTGTGGCAAATAGAAGTGATGGAGTGCATTCACAATAACACTCCTAAAAAAGGACATTTTAATTTCCTTCACTTGAATATTGGTAGCAGAAGTGCAATATTGTATAAGAGCAGGACACAGCTTGGTACAGAAGGAGGCAGGGTTTCCCGTATCCCCTGTGCCAGCCTTAGCATAAGGCAATCCAGGGAGGGAGGGATCAGAACCAATAATGTGCTAAATGGGGCTTTCAGGGAGACTCTGTGTTCAAGCTGCCACTCAAATGACAGGAAGGCTTGGATATTTTCTGTCCTTGGCAGATTTTCTCCTTATGCTGGCTACCGCTGGCTCACCCTTGCCACAGAGCCTTCCTCTAAAAATACTTCTGAAGAGCATATTTTTAGAACAAACCAGATTGCTTCAAATAGCAGGCAGGCTAAAAACAATTTTCTTGGGGAAAGAAATATCCCTGGTATGCAGAACCCAGCATAGGCTAAGCAGGGGAATGTTTTTATGGGGGTCCCTTGCTAATGTATTGGCAGCACATCACTGCTCTGACTTGCACTCTTCACAATTAGGAACATACATGCACATGCAATTACTTTGTGTCATTCACTGTGGTGCTGGCATAACATTTAAGACAAGTAAATGCAACAATGCATTTCATATATTTTATCTAGTATGGTACGCTGCTTAGGATCCCAGCAGGAGGAAAGGAATCCCAGAGCCTCTCACTGGAATCCTGGCACAGAACCAGGCAAGGATCTGACCTCTCCTTTGCCAATAGAGCTGCACACACGCAAGTACTTACATTGGGTAAGTGGAATGAGACCAAATTAAAACTCTGCACCCAGCCATGAAGCCACAGAAAAGCTTGATTTTCTTAGTCATGATAACTTGGACAAGGCCAGCGTGATTGAGAAAAGAGCTTAAAATGTTTTAAAAAACCTCTCTAATCTAGTTTATATGCTTGTACGCCTTATATTTCTCTGTTACTCAAAGATATTCAAAACCTTTCTCATCAGCTGCTACAGGACTTTCATCTGATAACAGAAGTTATATTCCTTCAGTGCTGAAAATGAGACAATACCACATGACTTCTGTTATCAATAGCAACAATCCCAAACAGCTCGAATTTTGAGTCTTGAATATACTCAAATTTTGAGGTAGCACAAATGGTTTGTGATCAAGTGATGGAAGGGAAAAAAATCTGCTGAAAATATATGAAGCAATTTCAAACCAAATGAACTGGAGGAAACTGCATTTTTCTACCTGCTGTGGTAGTACTGGATTGCTATAGCCTGGATGTTCCAGAAACTATGCGAGAGGCAAGGATTTTGTGGGTGATAGCTTTTCTTGGACCAACTACATAGTTGGCAAAAATCTAGATAAGCTCTGAGGCACAAAGTATCCTTCCTCAGGGCTGAGATGGAAGCAGATTGTGATCTGAAAGAGAGGGTAGATTAATCTGATGGACGATCTTATCTCAGTCACACTCCAAAGTCCCATGGAATTGGTTGTATTCTGAAATGACAGTAGAGTCCACAGAGATGCTACAATTAGCTTTTCCCCTGAAAAGTTCAAAAGAAAAGGCTGACCTTTCACCAGGAAAAATATCCACGTTCCCATTCACATGCAGGTGAAATAGAAAGCCTTTGTTTAGATCAAGCGGAGAAGAAACAAGAGTATTGTTAAAAGGTCGTCTCAGCTTGCTTTGAGGGGTGGGGAAGAATGACAAGAAATAACCAAATGTGGGTTTCTGACAGGTGATTACAGATATTTTCTTTCAGCAAGACAGATCTGTTTTGTTAGAGAGACTTATTGTTTAATGAAACTGGATCATTATACGTAGAGGACCAACATGTTCCAAAACGACTAGTGACTTTAGGTGCCACAAATTCTCAAGTGCCTTTTCTGAGGTACCTTGCACAAGTCTGATTTTCAGAGGGCGAGTGGCTCCACATTTTCTGAATATTGGGACCTATTCAAATATCTTATATTGCACATCAAAAAACAAAACCCAACCAACCAAACAACTGGCTCCAGACTGACTTCAACAGCTCAGAGCATTAGTAGGGGAGGTGATGCGGGACCAGGAAGGGAAGGTGAATGGGGTGTATGAAGAATGGTCGTTGCTCAACGATATGATCCTCGAAGCACAAAAGAAAACCATTCCTGCAAAGAGGAAAGGTAGCAGAAGGGCTGGCAAGCCCTCCTGGCTTAGTAGGGACATTGCAGTCCTCTTAAAAAAGAAAAAAGAGGTGTACGCACAGTGGAAGCTAGGGACTGTCCTCAAGGAGGACTATACATTAGTGGCCAGCACTTGTAGAGAAATGATCAGGAAAACCAAGGTGGCGACTGAGTTTAGGTTAGCCATGGGAGTCAAGGACAATAACAAGTCCTTCTTATGGGTGTGGGAAAACTGGAAGATTGTGGACTCAGCTGCTCAGTGGTTCAGTGGGTGGGAAGCTGGCTACAGGGTAGGACCCAGAGAGTTCCCATGAATGGATCTGTGTCGTCCTGGCGCAACAGGACTGGCGTGGCCAGTGGTGTCCCTCAGGGGGTCCATGCTTGGACCTGTGCTTTTCAACTTTTTTATCAATGATTTGGATGGGGGAGCAAAAAGCTCGCTGGCCAATTTTGCAGATGACACCAAGTTATGGGGCAGTGTGGTCATGCCAGAAGATAGGTTGCAGATACAGGTGGACCTGGACAGGCTCAAGAGTTGGGCAGACTGGAACCAGATGAAGTTTAACATTTATTTCCAAGTGTAAGGTGCTCCATCTGGGGGCAAACAACCCTCAGCATACATACAGGCTTGGTGGTGACAGCTTGACTTGCACCACGGCGGAAAGGCACCTAGGGGTAATGATTGACCATCACATGAATATGAGCCGTTTGTGTGATGCAGTGGCCAGCAGGACAAATAACACACTGGCATGCATCAACTGATGCATCTCGTGTAAAACTAAGGAAGTGATACTCCAGCTGTACTCAGCACTGATGAGACCACAGTTGGAGTACTGCATCCAGTTCTGGGCACCGCACTTCAATAAGGACATGGAAAAACTTGAGAGGGCCCAGAAAAGAGCCACCCACATGATCAGGGACTTGAAAGGTAAGCCATACGAGGAAAGGCTGAGGGACCTGGGCCTCTTTAGCCTAAAGAAGAGAAGGTTGAGAGGGGACTTGATAGCGGCTTACCGCTATATCAGAGGAATGCATCAGGAGCTTGGTGAACTAGTGTTCACTAGGGCACCCCTGAGGAAGACCAGGACCAGTGGATACAAACTCCTGGAAGGCTGCTTCAGACTTAATACTGGGAAAAACTCCTTCACAGTCCAGGTGTCCAGACTGTGGAATAAACTCCCTCCAGAGGTGGTGCAGTCACCTACCCTGGTGGTTTTCAAGAGGAGACTGGATAGTCACCTTGCTGGGTTCACTTGACCCCAACTGTCTTCCTGCCTAGAGCAGGGGGGGCTGGACCCGATGATCTGCGAAGTCCCTTCCAGCCCCATACAACCTATGAATCTATGAAACCATGGGCACTTTTATAAATCTTGGTGCTGGTGTATTTCTTTCACAGTGGTGCATCTACACATGTTCCTATGGCGCCTTTGTTACTACACCACCATTTAGTACTTCCTTTTGGGCAGGGGGGCAGGTGAAGTGCTGGTGCCCCCCTGCCCTGAGAAGTGCCGCTGGCACTTTCAGGCTTGGTGTCTGGCTACGAGGGGAACCCCCCCCCGCCGCAGCCGCCACTGCCGTGGCGGCCTGCAGACGGTCCCCACTCGCCCTGCCCTTGCCGCTGACACCCGCATTGTCACCTGTGGGCAGTCACCATGCCCCCCAGCCTCAGGAGGCACATGTCACCTATGGCGCCCAGTGTACTCTATGTTTTAGCACCAAGAAAATCATGGAGCTCCATTGCCACTAAAATAAGAAATATGGAACCCCTTGCCAATGATTACCCATACTAAATACTGGCTTGTTGCACAATTTTGCCCCAAATAACTAGTTCATCATAACAACACTGGGATGGCAGCAGTCATATGAAGTCCATATTCCTGAAGAACACAACTTCGCACAGAAGAGTTTTGTTGTGAAACTTTAAATGTGGTGTTCTCTTTTTAAGGAAAAGAATATGAGAATTTGTTCACATTTCCAAACTTCATATCTGAAGGTACTTTCAGTCCTATCATGGAGTCCTCCACCTTCTCTCTCTCCTAGGCCAACATTCAGTAAAGTTCTTGAGCCTGAGTATAACTTAAAGCACAGCTACTGTCTTTTCCAAATTGGTGGTTTTCATTTGAAGTTAGGCACATGGTTAAGCACCTTGCTGGGTCAAAGCCGTGGTACTTTACCTTACAGTGAAATGCTACCCATTAAAAAGAGTAAAATTTAAGGAGACTGATAACAACTTTCTCCCCTCCCTTCCCCCCACCCTTTTTTTAACCCAAACTTCAAGAGGCTGTCAAAAACTGGTTAGAAGTGGTTTTTCAGGAACTGGATGAGGTATATTGTATATAGGTCTATCAGCAAATCCCAAGTTTCAGGACAAACAGCAGTGTGTATGGTTTTTGACATCTTGTTATGGTCTGGTCTGAATATTTCTTTCAGAGGATAAATGGCTCTTGGGAGGTAAATCATTCAAATGGCTCTTGTGAACAAACAAATCAAAACAAAAGACACTCAGCAGGGGTGTAACACTGCTCCACTGAAATCAGTGTTAATACTCAGTGCTTTGAAAAAATCCCACACACCAATGCTTGGAGGCTCTTTCTGTGTTATGGCTGCTTAAGCCTATGGCATATCTTTGTCCCAAATTTAAATTTGTCTAGAAATGTTTGCACTTGGAAGTGTTCTGCACTGTAGTTGTTGCATGCAAATAACACGTCATAAATTGTTTAGAAAACCATAAAATAAGGATACTTCATTTATAACCATAGACCTTGCTTTTCCATATAGGTTTAGAATCAATTCAACCAATATGAAAACTACTGGTGTCACAGTTGCGGTGGCCATTTGGGATTTGTCCAGAATTTTGCTCCCCTCACATCTGCCACCAAGGGAAGTGGGTGTTCATTTGCATTATATAAAAATCATATCTGGTTTAGTTTTACCTGCATCTAAAAAAATGGGCTGTAGAGCTTTATGGGAAGCTTTTTCTTTCCCAAGTGACACAGACAAGCTCTTGAGGTCATAGTTTAAACTTCAAAAACAATTAAAGTGAACTTTGACCTGTTTGGTTTTTTTAATGTGCCCAAGCAAAACAAAGTTTATTCAGGAAAGAAAAGAGAGGAAGCTAGTGCTCAAAAAATGGGTAGGCTTAAGAAATTTCTCCCAGCTTGTACATTCTTGTGGCTCTCTCTGTCACCCTTACCACCAAGTAACAAGTTTGAGGACAGGGGCTGGCTACCTACGGCCTGTGGCCTGAATTCAGCCTGCCAAGTGATTTCATCCCGCCTACAAAGCCTACATATTGGTGGCATTTCGGCAGGGCAGGGATTCAGCAGTGGTAGACGTGGGGGGATTCTGCAGTGATCCATGACAGCCAAGTCACACGTAGGCAATGGCAATTTGGCACCAAGGAGAAATGACAGCAGCAGTGGCAGCCAGATTGGAAGCACTGGCCCACCATGGACTGAGCCGTGTTATTTCAGCCCACTGCAGTAGAAAGCCTGCTGACCGCTATCCTACAATGTGAGCAGCTGTATCATAAGTGTCAGCCCATGGAAGTCCACTTCTATGAGAACGCTCTTCGCAGGCCTTCTTATCTGAGAAGCTGAAGTAGCGGGTTCTTGCAGGGGTAGGGGAAGCTAGGGCCAGCACCTGGGGTCCTGGGGGCCTCCTGGGGCTCCAGCAGCTGCAATCTGGGCATGCACAGCCTGGCTGGCAGCCGGAGTGTGGCTCTGGCTGGTCAGGCTCCAGTTTCTGGCAGTGCACGTTCCCTCCACATGCGCTGCCCTGCCTTTTTGACACTGGGATTTCCCAGTGTCAAAACCCACCATGCTGGAAATCAGCAGCGCAGTAAACACCTGCATGTGCAGTGCCTGCAGTTTGTAGCACTGCAGACATGTCTGCAGAGCTGCAAATCACATGTGCATGCTTGTCTGTACATGCCCTGGGGTTGTACTTCACTGTGTAAAAAGTCCCAGGTAAAAGGGGTGGCTAGACTACTCTTGAGGACAGGAAAGATGAACATCTAATCTGCTTCCCTTGCAGAACATGAGCCATAGAGTTTCATTAAGGGTCCATAACTTGAGCTACAACACCTCTTTTAGAAAAGCCTTCTATCCTAAGCTAAAATTCCCAAGAGATGAAGAGTAATCATAGTCTTTAGTAAGTCATTTCAACAGTTTATAACCAATATATAATGCCTAGATTTCAAAGTCACCTGAGAGCTGAGAATCTAAATCCTTAAAGGCAGTTGTGAAAATCTCAGCCTAAATTTGCTTCCTTGCTCATTCAATCCTGCTGTGGTAGAATGTGTTTGTTCTGGAAAACATTAATCAGTACCTTAAAGTCACTGTGGCTTAAGAAGAAATGTGATGATACAACTTCTTGGACTTATATAGCATCTCTCATCAGACACTTCAAAGGCAGGGAAGCATAGCTGTTCACTAATAAAGATAGGAAAGCCAAGCACAGGGGGAGGGGGTAAATGATCTGGCCAAGGCCTCAGTGAAAGCCAGCACCATGTCAGATGACTTTCATTAGCACTATGAAATTTTGTCTCCTGCCCTAGGGTCCTCCAATCTTTCATGTAAAGTTCATAGGCCAGGTCCTTGCTGACTGATATCGCTGGAGTGATGCCATTCTATCTGTCCACTGAAGATTATTTTTATGTCCTTATTCCTGTAATATTTAAGCTGCCACCATCTCTAATGTGCTCATGCTAAATAGGAGTAACAACATGTTGAATAGACCCCTCCCCCCATGCCTGGTAGTAGTGTACGTATCTTAACCGGCTAAATTTACGAGCCACGTAGTAAAATTTGCCTTATGTACAATAACCCAATGGGATAGCGCTACTATCTCCATTTTACAGATGGGGAAAACCGAGGCACAGATTGACTGCACAACTTCCTCAAGGAAACAGGTTTCCCGAGTCTTAAGTTAGTGCACAAACCACTGAACTCTCCTTTCTCTCCTCATTTATTCCACCTGAGGGTCTGGCCACCTATTTCAGCTCTCCAGTGACCGGGGAAAGAAATGGGCACTTTTTGTGAACACATCTGTTCCCTATGAGAGAAAGATAGACAAACAGACTTCAAGCAAATCTCTGAGTAATGACATTCCTGGAGGGGGAGACTTTTCCTTGTCATTTTTGCAGCTTTGCACAGAAATCAGACTCTGGAAAAGCCCAGCAAATACTCACCACGCACTGAGGCTGAGCTCTGCCTTACCCAGATGCAAAATCTAATTGCACAGTTGCTAACATCATCAGAAGGCCTCAGAGAGCAGGGAACTCAACTTGATTCCAAGCTACCCTGGATCTGTTTCCTAGCCTCATGAGGATGCCTTCCTGCCTGTAGCAGGGATAGCTGATGGAAATGACCACAAGGTATTTGACTCCACCATGGCCAGACAGATCACAGGAGCAAAAGAGGATCAGATTTCAAGAAAGCAAATTGGATTTATGGGGAAAGATTTAAAAGAGCTCATTATGTTTAACTTGGCTAAGTGACAACTAATGGGGGGTTATGATAGCTGCCGGGGAGCATCTGAAGGATGCAAAACACAGCAAGAGGAGAGAGAGGAATGAAGCTGAGTGAAGGTAAAAGTAGGCTGTAAGCTAGGAATAAAAATACTGGGAATGGGATCTATCAAACCAGGGAACTGTTTTCCGAGGAAATTAGCAGAGATCTTATTCAGGAGTGGGGTGACACACATACAAGAATAGACCACAAAAGAATAATTCTGCATTGACAGAATGATGGAGCAGGAAGCTAACAGGTCATTTCCTTCTCTAATGTATATGATACTACTAAAACCATGGGGTCATCAAGCCTATTTTGTCCAGAAGCCTTAGGGTTCAGCTTTGATAGTAACAAGTCCAAAGGAACTCTTGTACAGTGAACTAATTCATTTCACAGAATAATTGAAATATAAGAAGAGTTTCACTGTATAAGGACTTGAAATGAATGCTGTACAACACTTGAACTATGAGGGAAACTTCAATCTCATTTCATCAATAGGATTTCACTGTATATGCCAAGGTATGTCTACATTGTGGAAAACAGAAGGGCTTTACCTTAGGTTTCACAATAGATTTGGACTTGAGCCCACAACCTGAGGTGAAATCCAAGTTGCCTTGTTTTCACTGCTAAAATAAACAAAGTTAACAAATTTGGATTAACCAGCCCAAGTTAACAACATTTTCTTTTTTGCAGGGTGGACACACTTAGAATTCATTAAAAGTAGGTGCAATTTCTGTATCAAAAATGCCAGCTGGGAAGCATGATTGGTTATAACATTTCACCCAAGGAGGGAATAGCAACTGTCCATGTCCTTAATTTTGATCTCACTGGAGTTAGAGAGGACAGTGTTGAACATTTAAAAATAAACTTGGCGTGACTAGTGCATTATCTCAGTTTTATGCTGATACAACTCCTTTGAGTTTCACTTGTCTAAGCTGGAGTAACACAGTGGTGACTCAGATCCAGCATGTTTACTATTCTTGTGCTAAATTTATACACTAGACAAGAGGCATTTGCCTTATTTGTGATAATCAACGTTCTCAGCATGATGATCTGATTAATCATCAGGAAGTTCATTACATTTTTGCAATGCCTTTAATCCTGAATATTTTCAATGATTTGTATTCAGTATTTATTTATGTAATTATTGTTGTTAACATATTGCAATGTACAGCATGGTAAAGCACATCCTTGCAGCAAAAGAATAATGAACATGGCACATCATGCTCGGTACAACATTTTGGTGATGCAAGGTTGCACTGTTTTTATGACAGTCACAGGAAGCTGGGCTGGTTCACATACCAGAACAATTCTGTTCAGCAAGTAAAAGCATCAAAGGAAGCAGAATTTTCTCTACAAACTTCCTCTGAGCAATTGGTTTACTGGAAGTCTGAGAGGTCATAAATGGCAGTTTTAAAAATGTTATACTGGACAAAAAAAGGCAGGAAAGCACACGGAGGCCTGGATCCAGCAGAGAAGATATACAGTAAGTGTAAATCAAAGTTGCAATTAACTATAAATGGTTGGAGTGGAGAATTTTCTTGCTTCTGACGTATTTGCTCCAAAGGGGGTTTCACACTGAAGCCGCTCTCTCAGCAGTGACACATTCTCTTTTTTTTTTTAAAACCAGAATGAATAAGAGGGAGGAAGGAGGAGGTTTCTTGCACTCAGCATATGGCAAACAACAGGCAGAGGACTTTGAATCAATAATGACCTCTTTAAAACAATCCTCTATCTGTCTTGTTACAACTTTGAGCCTAAATAGGGAGAGCGCATGTAACCTCTGGGTCACTTTAAGCACAGAGACCTCCTGAGCAGGAAAAGAGAATCCGTCTTGCTAATGGAACAAATCAAGAGATCTCAGAGACATATTAGCACAGTGATTCTCAACCAGGGTGCCATAGCACCCTGCAGTGCCCTGAGGTCCTTTCGGCTAGGGACAGGCATTACACATAAACCAGTTTAAGTGATCAGAAACTGGTTTAAACTTGTAACAGAACAGATGTTCAGTGCACATAAACCAGCTTGAAAATGGCTGAAAGCAGTTTGAGGTAATTTTGGTTCAATTTAGTATTAGACTTAACTGATTTGGGTCAAACCAGTTTATACAATGCCTGTCCCAGATCCCTTGCTGGTTTAAGTAAAATCAGAGTCCCCCAGCATCCTGGTATGCTCTCTGGGCTGGGCGGAGCTCTTTGTTCCAGAGCAGGGTTGGCCCCTCCCCTCTGCTCCCTGGCCAGAGCTCTGGCAGAGACTTGCAGGCACAGCAGGGTCTGATGGCTTCCCCATGCCCCCTTCCTCCACCCCCTCACTGCTTAAGCAGGGATCCCTTCCTCCTCTCTGCCACAGCACAGACAATAGCCAGCATGCGGTATGCTAGCTAATGCTGTGTGAGGCTCCAGCAGAGACTGCAGACACAGCAGGGTCTGCCTGGCTTCCCCTTGCACTACCCACCCCCTTCGCTGCTCAAGCAGGAAATCCCCCCTCCCTCCCCACCATCTCCCACAGCAAGGACCCCAGCCCCATGGACCCTAGGCAAGTGGCATGCTAGCTAATGCAGAGAGGTGTCTGTGTGTGTGTCTCTCTCTTCAATTTCACTGGGGCAGGCAGACAGTACCTTGACTGCTTAGGGCTGTTTGGAGCTAATCTACAGGTCAGCTGGTGAGCTGTTTAAGAAGTTTGAAGTAATGGAGAGAGACCATTGTTTTGATAATTGGGTAATAAAGACTGTTATCACTATCAGCCCCCAGCTGACTTGCTTGCCTGTCAGTTTACTGCAGACAGTATGATGAAGCAGGGAGGGAAACTGAAAAGTTCTGGATCATCAACAGATGCATGTACTTCTCCCTGCCCCCTACCTACTTCCCTCAGAGTGCTAGCCCGGGGCTGGGGGCTGGCAACACTCTTGACCCTTGAGCAGCCAGTGGGAAAAAGTCCGGGACCATGCAGGCAGACCTCCCTAATGAGAGAGTCCTACCAGGGCCTGGCCATACTCCCCTCAGTTCAATTCCCTGCAGAAGGGAAGGGAGGGCTCCTTTAGTACTCCCTGGCTTCTAGCCTGAGCCACTGCAGCCATGTGCCTGAAATTCCTCAGTCCAGAGAGCATGTCTGTCCGGGTTCAAACCAGTTCAGCCTAGCCAGGTTAGACTAACCTGCAAATATTGAATCAATTCAGGCTCAGGCTTTTTGAATATCTATCCCTAGCCTTCAAGGGTACTGCAGGGTGCCAAGCAATGTTAGCACTGTTAGGTTTGCAAACATGATTTGCAAGACAAACCCAGAGACTTCAAGTAGAAATCCATAGTTGTGGGCTGAGTTCTTTGTAACAGAAAAGCTGCTCTATTATTTTTCTGTAATCAAAAAAAGAGTGAAAACTAGAGCTGGCATTTCCAAGGGTTTCCTTGCGTCTATCCAGTTGTACCTTGAATCTATCCATAGGTGCCTCAAGTCTACAAGGCTAGGGACAGAAGTTGCACATAATCTGGTTTAAGTGATCAGAAACTGGATTAAATTTATAACAGAACAGAAGTTCAGTGTACATAAACCAGTTTCAAAATGGCTGAAACTGGTTTAAGATAAACCTGGTTGAATGTAGTATCAGACTTAACTGATTTAGGTCAAACCATTTTATTAAATTTCTGTCCCAGACCCCTTCCTGGTTCAAGTTAAATCAGAGTTCCTGAGCACCCCAGCATGCTTTGCAGCCCAGGGTTGGGCTGGGCTGTCTGCTTCAAAGAGCAGGGCTGGCCCTGCCCCTCTGCTCATTAGCTGGAGCAGTGAGTGGCTCCACTGGCTAGCTCACTGCCCCTACCCCCAGGCAAACCCCAGCTGGGGGCTGGAGTCAGGGAGGGGGGAGTTAAATTTCCCTTCCCCAGAGTACAGAGCTTCCCTGCCCTGCTGGCTTACTTAGTGCTGGCTGTGACTCTGGACTACAAATCCCAGAGGCACCTGGAAGCATAAAGAAGAACTGATGAGCAACCTGGTAGAGTCCTGCTGCTGTAATTGTGGACTGCAAATCCCAGAGACCTCAGGGGCAGCAGGATGAAGCAGCAAACACACAGCCCATGCTGGCTACATGCCAGAGAGCCGTGCTCTGGCACCCCCCCAAGCTTCTGGCTTGAGTCATTGCAGGCATGTGACTGCATTTTCTGAAACAAAAGTGAATTTCTATTCATTTGCTTATTGGTTCAATCTTTTCAGCTTAGACTAAACTGCAAAGACTGGATCAATTCAGCCTCAGCCTTTTTGACTGTCTCTACTTAGCCAGAAGGTTGAGAACCACTATTAAGAGTTATTCTTGGCTGCTGTGTCAGTGCCATGGACTGGGGAGGAAAATACAAGCTAATTTGTTATCCTTCAAACTTTTAAGGTTGGCAAAATTATTCCACTGATTGTCTCCAGACAGGTCACCTTGCTATCCACCATATGATAGCAGCACCTACTTGCTAAAGCCAAGTATTCATGTGGCATCTGTGGATATGTGTGGAAAGCTCACTACCTGACCAGCCTTTCAACGTTATATGTGAAAAAAAGAAAATAGTTAAATGATTTCTTCAAGGTAGCTTTAAGTCACACCAAGGAGAGTCTCATATGCAAGAGCCCTCTTGTGACTTCACATGAGAACTTGATAATGTGCATCAAACAGAGCAATGCAACCCAGCCAGTTGGTTTACCTAGGGTTGTCTGAGAAACACATGGAAATATACTTGTCTTAAAAAGGTTTCACAGCAAATCTTACAGGACAATAGCCTGGGCTTATGTATTCTCCAAATGAAAACATACATCCTTTGTTTATGTACTACTGATACAGATTCCTGACTCTTGGCTAGGAGTGAAAAGCAACTGCATCACATCTCTACAACTCCAGAAGCAGTAAGCACAGCTTGATCACTTGGCCTGGTTTGCTGCAGTTAACATTAATATGTAGACATGTCCTTAGCTCAGAGGTGCTGACTTCAGTGGAGTTATGACAATTTACACTGGCTGAAGAATCTGGTCCCACTGTCTTGCAGGAAGGAAGAGTGGGCCAGAGTCCTAGTTTGGCTCCCCCCTTCATAAGGATTCTCGTTTCTACCTCTGTTTCCTGTACTCCATTCACTCTTACACTCCAGTGACAGCAGTGGAACATAAAGGTCATAGTTCCCAGCTTTTCCAGGCAATGGAGAAAAGAGATGCTTGTGGTGAAATTCACCTATAGGTCTTGGGCTAGATTAGAACCTCTGCTGAGGAATAAATTTCACCACAAATTCTCAGCTAAATTAATTCACTTGAGGGTCCTTGCTGCTCCATACCATCTAAATACAACAACAATAATTATTCTCTCCATATAAAGACTACATCTCACATCAGATGGTGGCAGTAATGGCTGTATGGAAATGATCCAGTTGGATGGTAGGGACCTACAGAGCCTTATCTCTTTGATGCTCACTGCTCAGCAGCCAAGAACAATGAAACTCCCGAGTTCTCCTGAACACAGAATCTTTTCCCTGCTAATGCCACACCCTGAGGAGAGCCAAGTAACTCAGTGGGGCTATGGGCAGAAGGAAAGTTGCAGGGTCGGTACCTTCCTCAACATGAGGCAGTCATTAGCAGCTACAACCTGACCATCCAAGGTGATCCTTAGGGCTAGAGACAGACATTCAAAAAAGCCTGAGTCAGAACTGCTTCAATCTTTTCAGGTTAGTCTAACTTGGCTAGGCTGAACCGGTTTGTAACTGCACAGACATCCCCTCTGGACTGAGGAAATGCCTGTACATGCCTGCAGTGGCGCAGGCTAGAATCCAGGGGGGCACTAGAGCAGCCCTCCCTCTCTTCCACAGTGCTGAGCTCAGGGGGGTGTGGCCAGGCCCTAGCAGGTCACTCTGACTAGGCCGGTTTGAGCGAAATTAGTTAAGTCTGAGACTACATTCAACTAGGTTTCTCTCAAACCAGTTTCAGCCATTTTCAAACTGGTTTATGTGTACTGAACCTCTGTTCTGCTACCGGTTTAAACAGTTTTTGATCACTTAAACCAGTTTATGTATAATGTCTGTCCCTAACTCAGGGGTTGAACTGTAGTTGTGTTCTGGGCTGTCTGATTTGAGACAACAGATTACTGAGGACTGCAGTCATTAGTAAAAGCACCAAGAGTAAGGGACAAAAATAAGCAATGGGACAAAAAGAAAGTGAAGCAGAGAAAGGAGGATGGGATGGTACAGGAACTCCATGCAATTTGGTGGAGTTCTTTTGAATTTTCACTGGTGCACAGGACACCAGAATTTGACCCTGCATTTTCAGTAACACCTGAGTTTCTCTCACTCCAGACCAGTATTGTAATGAGGAACTTCAGAAGCCTGCCAATTAATACTAATTATTATATTATACTGCAGATACTTCAAGTGGCTGCTAATGGGGCTTGGCTGAGCTCCTGAGCTGATGCTGGCGCACACACTTCCAAGGAACAATGCTATTATTGGTTAACATGTCTGGTTATTTTATAGACCCAGTTAACAAGAAAGGGGAAAAAATCCCAGCATTGTGCAAAGAACTTTTTTCCCCCTGTTGGTTGGATCTTTGCCACTGTTTAAATTTAAGCAAATTTGCTATCCCAACATCTGCAGTTTGATTATTTGACTATTGCTTGGCTCTCAGTCAAACCACAGCAGAACACGCTAGCCTATGATTTACAACCCAGGCTGTGATTATAATGATTTTATTTCAGTTGGACCCCTGTTTGCAGGCTCATTTGTATTTGCGCACAGTGTTATAACAACAATGGTAGAATTATTAGGTCTCATAGTAACAATTGCACATAGTAAAGGGTTGCAACTCACAGTATGCTGGTTAAGTGCACTAGCAGCCTGGTGATATCTGTAGCACAAGGGTTGCCATTTTAATAGCGAGGTGTGGGGGTGCAGGTGAAATGTGGTTATTATTAATTCCTTTCTAAGTAAATAGAAAGGACGTGTGTTTCCTGGATTAGCAACCGAAAACAAATGCTATGGGGAAAAAGGCTGGTGTTTCCTTTAGCAGGGTTATGTAAGGTATCCTGCTTCAGTACTTAAGGAAGTCACCTGACTCTGAGACATGCCGTAAGCTGTGCAGAATGTTATTTATGTTATTGAATACGGAGATGCTCTAACAGCCACCCGGAGGTTTGGTGTGCAGCTAAGGATGTTCCCATCTCACTGGAGGTGAAAGGGAACCGTCAACTACTATAGAAGTACAATCCCAGGCACAAAAGCCATAGAAAAGCATAGGTGAGGACAAATAATAGCTCATTTATATTTATGTCTGTCTTCAAGTGCTGGCACAAAGCACTGTAAATCACAAGACTACTTCATGGCTACATGGGCCTGAGTCAATGATTTGCAGACTTTAATGTGTTTTGCCTAGGGACCAGTGTCTCATGAAAACTTCCGTCTGTTAATAATACTAAGGCTTTCCCTTTGCACTTCAGGAGCTCTAATTAATCAACCCTCACAGCAAGCCTGCGAATCTGGGAATTATTACTACCTGGATTTTACAAAAACATCAGTGCTTGAAAATTAGGGCTGCCAATCTTCCACCATCAATCCCCTGCTACTCAAATCCCCTCCCTTCTCTGCACCCCACTCTGCTTACTGGGTGGGTAACACCAAAGGCCATGGCAAATGCCAATGGGTAACGGCATATTTGGCAGCAAAGGCACAAAGCAAGAGACTTTAAATCACTGCATTGTTTCTGCTCATTTCAACTGGTTCTCCTCCACACCAAATCAGACCTTCCCAGGCTGGATCCAAGCTCTTCCTGAGCAGATCCAGACCATAGGCCGTAGGTTGCTGACCCCTGCTTTAAGGGACTCCCTCAGCACCAGAGAATCAGTAGCAAAGCTGGGGTTAATCTGCAGGAAATCTTGACTTTCAGGACTGTGCTCAGATCACTAGACAATTCTGCTATATTTTGCAGTCCACTTCTAAACCAATAAAACAAATTTTCCCCCACCAGTCACTGCTATCCTTTAAATTATGGCATGGAGAAAACAGCTTATCTCAGACATAGGCCTGAGCATTTCTCTCCAGCCCTGCATCAGGGATGTGAGTAACAAAAATAAATAAATAAATAAAAAATTGCTGGATCTTTCAGTTTAGTGTGGACAAAAATGGCTAATGTCTTTATTACTGAGAAGGATTAAAATCTCGTTTGTAAATTTCGCCCCTGTACAAAACGGCAGCTTTTAAATTGAATTTTTGTTCTAATTTTCAAAGCCAAAAAAAAATCTTGGTTGGAGCTGAGAAAAATTAAAAGCAGGTGAAGCTGAATGGCAAGGTGGCTTAGCAGATTTCAACAGGGAAAAATTTAAATTCTGCTAGTTTGGTCTGTAAGGCTGGATAATCTGCTTCAAGCATAAGTTTGGGGTAAAAATAACTCAGCTTCAAGGGAAGTGGCTTTTTTCCTGAAAAATATGCCCAGAGTAGAACTGGGACTATACACAATTTATATCTTGGGAATTCTGCTACCTAAACCTATACTTATAAAAGTATTCATCCACATTTTGTGTGTCCTTAGTAATGGATGCATTTTCACTCATGATTTTGAAGGATGGTTTTTCTTGAGATTGTTTAAAATGGTATCAGAGTTCAGTAAACTCAAGAAACAGTAGCACCTTCTTAGTAAAGAATGTGGTTTATATAATGAGATACTGTTAGACAGATTGCTAATTCCACATCTTCCAAGGGTCTCTAAATGCACACAATTTAGTAACGGCCTCTGGAAATGTGTCCACAATATTTGCAGCTGTATTTCTGTGAACATCAATACTTGTCCCACATAATAGTCTGTTAGGCATAAGAGCTTGTGGGTATAAGAGCTGAGCTTTTACATATTGTAAGCGAATCTTGGAGACCCTTTCATAGATGCATAGATTGTAATGCCAGAAGGGACCTCAGAAGATCATCAGGTCCAGCCCCCTGCACCAAGCAGGAAAGATAACTGACACCAGCAAGGTAACTGTCTAGTCTCCACTTGAAGATTTCCAGGGTAGGTGATTGCACCACCTCTGGAGTGAGCTTATTCCACAGTCTAGACACACTCACTGTGAAGTTTTTCCTTATGTTGACCCTGAATCAGTCGTCCAGAAGTTTGTTGCCATTACTCCTAGTTTTCCCCTTGGCTGCCCTGGTGAACAGTTGCTCACCGAACCCTTGATGTACTCCCCTAGTGTAGAGGTAAGCTACTACCAGGTCCCCTCTCAGCCTTCTTTTCCTCAGGCTGAAGAGTCCAAGATCCCTCAGCCATTCCTTGTATGGCTTGCCATGCAAGACTCTGATCATATGGGTGGCTTTTCTTTGGTCTCTCTCAAGCTTGTCCATGTCCTTGTTAAAGTGCGGTGCCCAGAATTGGATGCAGTACTCCAGCTGCGGTGTCACCAGTGCTGAGTACAGTGGAAGAATCACGTCCTTGGTTTTGCTGGAGATTCATCCATTGGTGCATGCCACAGTATTATTTGCCTTTCTGGGTACAGCATTACACTGCCAGCTCATATTCATACTGTAGTCTACTATTACCCTCAGGTCCCTTTCATTTGTGGTGCTAATCAGTTTGGTGCCGCCAAGCCTGTAGATGTGTTGGGGGTTGCACGTCCCAAAGTGAAGCACTTTACATTTTTCAACGTTGAATTTCATCAGGTTCTAATCCTCCCAAGTTGCTAGCCTGTCAAGGTCCACTTGAATCACCTGTAGCCTATCTTCAAACGTGACCACGCTTCCCCATAACTTGGTATCACCTGCAAACTTGGCCAGTGAGCTCTTCACCCCCACATCCAAATCGTTAATAAAGATGTTGAAAAGTAATGGACCAAGCACAAACCCCCGCGGGACGCCACTGCCCACTTCTTGCCAGGATGACACAGATCCGTTCACTATGACTCTCTGGGTCCAATGTTCCTGGTGTCCATACCAAGTGGGCATTTTCTTCTACAATATGTGTGTGTGTGTGTGTGTGTGTGTGTGAGAGAGAGAGAGAGCCGGGAAGACTCCTCAGGTGCCGATTGCTGAGAAAACTTGTGGGAAATAATGACCCACACCTGCCTAGCCAGCTGATGAGAAGGGGCAGGGCCTGGCTCCTATATAAACCACAAGCAGGAGGCCAGGCGGCG
>NW_005842100.1:1276381-1282847 GCF_000455745.1 Alligator sinensis | reverse complement strand
GTGATGGCCGGGCAGTTTCTGTTTACATTGTAGCCAAGAGGCTTGTGTTTGTGTTTGCTATTTGTTACACCGGTGGTTTGGGTGAGGCTATTAGTGGATAGAGGAGGCCTCATAGGGAACTCACAGTAGAGTGGGGACCCCAGCACCAGTAAGGGCACAGCATTCGGGGTCCATAGACCCCAGCCCAGAGAAGGGCCGCGTTGCAGAGAGGCCCCAGTGAGGGTGTGGCGAGCCCCGAGAAGGGCAGCGTTACTGAGAAGCCCCTGTGCGGGTGTGGTGAGCCCTGGAGAAGGGGGCGTTACTGAGAAGCCCCAGTGTGGGCGTGGTGAGCCCAGAGAAGGGCAGCGTTACTGAGAAGGCCCGAGAGAAGGGCAGCGTTACTGAAAAGGCCCGAGAGAAGGGCGTCGTTACTGAGAAGGCCCTGAGATAGAGCAGCGTTACTGAGGAGGCCCAAGAAAAGGGTGCGGAGAGAGAGAGAGAGACAGGACTGCAGAGAGCCCGAGTGCCAGAGAGGGTATGGAGAGAGAGAGGGACAGAATAATGTCCATTACATCTGTGAGGCTTGGGGCATGGAATTGGGGTGGTAGGAGCCACACATAGCCCATAAGGCTTGGGTACGGGGGCAGAACCTTATAGGAGAGACCCCAACATACCTAATAGGATCGGTAGTCTCCCGCTCTAATAGCATCAAGACGTGGCAGGAGAGATTAGAGCGGGACAGCAAAAGTCCAAGAGGACTCCAAGGATGCCCCACGTAAGGCGCGGATGATCCGGAAGATGGCGCTGGGGAGGGCGACCTGTCACAGTGTGTGTGTGTGTAATATGCACGCACACACACATATACAGAGGGAGTATATCATGTATGTGTGTTAATATAAACATACATGTAGACATGCACACACATACAGAAAATAAACTTCCCCTATATAGCTATATTATACTATATATATATATATGTGTGTGTCTGTGTACACACACACACACACACACACTGTATATAGATATATAATATGTATATAAAGTATGTATATACTATACATAGAGTATGAGTATATGTATATGTTTGTGTGTACATACATATAGTGTGTGTGTGTGTGTGTGTGTATACATACATATAATGTATGTATGTGTACATGTAAAAGATATGAGAGCAGGAAGAGACTTTGAAGAAATTACTACAGTAGCACGGAAAAACACTTTAGGCTCAGCTCAAACAAAAAAAGTCTGTCACATGTGATCCATTGGGAGAAGCACCTCCATCAGAAAGTCAGTCACACATAAAAATGAGAAACACTTCCTAATTCCTCCTCCATCAAAATGAACTGCTTCATTTAGAAAGCAGACAAATGATGTGCAAAGTAATGGGAAACAAGGAGACTGACAAACTGAGTGATTTCAACATGATATCTCAGGCTAAGTACAGACGTTCAAAAAGACCCTGGTGGAAAGAGCTTTATTGCACATTACTTAAAGTGCTGTAAATAAGAGTGCATTATGATTTACAGACATGTGCTGTTAGGTCGGGGAGGGTCCATGCCTGCCTGCACTGACCAAAACCAGCAGGTGTGGGTGGGGTTCTCCTACACACCTCCCAGGAGGTTGCTGGTGGGTGTCGCACCCAGCCCTGCCCTTCTGCTAGCTGGGGACTATCACCAGTGGCTGAGGGTTCAGTGGGGGGAAAGAGATCCACCCCCCCCTGCCCTGCACAGACCTGGCCTAGTCCATTCTGTCCCCACCAAGACCCATGCCACCCAGCAAGCTGTGGGAGGGGGATGGGTGACTGGTGCCTCCTGAGTCTGAGGCAACACGTGCAAATGCCGCCGGTGGTGTCAGTGGGGGGGACGGGGCTGGCAAGCACCCACAGATGCCACTGGCAGCATTAGTAGTGGGGACAGCCCTGTCAGGGGGGCACATGCCCCCCATGCCCTCCCTACCAGTCGCCTATGGGGAGGGAGCCTCATGGGTGGGTGCCCTTCCCCTAGCTACAGCCAGCAGCAGCACAAATTCCCTGCACTACTTCTCACAGTGCTGGAAACTCTTCCAAAGGGGCAGGAGTGTAAAGGGCTCCCCCTGCCAAGTGCCCCCTCCTCCTGCCACCAGCTTCCCAACTTGGGTTTTGGTGGGGGCAGGGCTGGGCCCATACCACTCGGGGGCTTGCTATAGAAGGATACCTGTAGGGCTAGAAGATATCTTATACCCCATGATATTAGGGTGGTATTTGCCTGAGATTTATTATGTAGTAGCAGCCCAGGATGGATGATTGGAGACCCTCTGGGTTAAAATCCATGGGGAACACAGCACAGGGGACACAATGGTGGGAGTCTATTACAGACCCCCTACCCAGGATCAAGAGCTTGACCAGGAGTTCACCAGGAAATTGACTGAAGCTGCATGATCCTGGTGCATGGTTGTCACGGGAGGCTTCAACTACCCTGACATCTTGTGGAAAGAACGCTCAGCCAAATCAGAGTGGTTGCAAAGCTTTCTCTCATGCATGGAGCTCTACCTGATGCAAGAAGTTGACGGGCCGATGAGAGGTAACACGCTGCTTGACCTGGTACTGGCTATGGGGGACGACCTAATCAGCAACCTAATGATCAAAGGGAAACTGGGTGACAGTGACCATGAGCTGATCACCTTCACCATCCGCCGTAAAGCTGGCAAGTCAATCAGCAATACAGAAGTCCTTGACTTCAGGAAAGCTGACTTTGACAAGCTCAGGAGGCTTGTAGGTGAGGCCCTAAGGGACCACAACCAAAAGGGGAGAGGAGTTCAGGATGAGTGGTTGCTCCTCAAGGGAGTAATCCTGGATGCACAAGCTAAGTCTATTCTGTCTTGGAGGAAAGGCAGCAAAAGGGCACAGCAGTCCCCTTGGCTCTGCAGGGAACTAGCGAACCTCTTGCACCTAAAAAGAAAGACCTACAAAGGATGGAGGACTAGATCGACCACCAAGGAGGAATATTCTGCACTGGTCTGGACCTGCAGGGAGCAAACCAGGAAAGCCAAGGCTTTGATGGAACTCCAACAAGCTACAAGAATCAAAGACAATAAAAAGTCCTTTTTTAGATATATGGGGAGCCAGAGGAAAAGCAAGGGCAACATCAGACCCCTGCTAAACCAGACGGGACAACTGACAACCGATGCCCAGGAAAAAGCCAACTTGCTAAATGGGTACTTTGCATTGGTTTTTCACCATTCCCAAGGAGTGCCCCTGCCCACTACGGGACAAGGAGGCCTGGGTGAGGGAGATTCCTTACCCTCCATGAATGCTGACCTTGTGAAGGAACACCTTGAGAGGCTGGATACCTTCAAGTCAGCCGACCCTGACTGTTTATACCCCAGAGTACTCAAGGAGCTGGTAAGCATCATAGCTCAGCCACTGGCAGGGATCTTCGAGAACTGGCACTCTGGTGAAGTGCCTAAAGACTGGAAGAAGGCCAATGTGGTGCCTATCTTCAAGAAAGGGAGGAAAGTGGATCTGGCAAACTACAGGCCCATCAGCCTGACCTCTATTCTGGGGATGGTCTTAGAAAATATTATCAGAGGCCATTCTTTACAGACTGGCCAATGGCAGCATCCTGAGAGATAGCCAGCATGGGTTTGTTGCGGGTAGGTCTTGCTTGACCAATCTTATTTCCTTTTATGACCAAGTGACCTATCCCCTGGACAAGGGAGAAGAGATTGACTGTAAGAAAAGGCTTTGATCTAGTATCCCACAATCACTTCTTGGCAAAACTGGCCAACTGCGGCCTCGGCTTCACTATGACCCACTGGCTGGGGAACTGACTCTGTGGTCAGACCCAGAGGGTGGTGGTTGATGGAAGTCAATTGTTGTGGTGCGCTGTGACCAGTGGGGTCCCTCAAGGCTCTGTCCTTGGGCCAACACTATTCAACATCTTCATTAATGATGTGGACATTGGTATCAGAAGCGGACTGGCCAAGTTCTCTGACAATACCAAACTCTGGGGTAAAGTGTGCACACCTGAGGATAGGAGGACGATTCAGGCTGACCTTGACAGGCTCAGGAAATGGACGGATGAGAACCTCATGGTGTTTAACACCAAAACATGCAAGGTTCTCCACCTTGGGAAGAAAAACCCACAGCACGCTTATAGGCTTGGCAGTGCTACGCTGGCTAGCACTATAGATGAAAAGGACTTGGGCGTCATGATTGACCACAAGATGAACATGAGCCTTCAATGTGATGCTGCAGCTAGTAAAGTGAGCAAAACGCTGGCTTGCATCCATAGATGCTTCTCAAGCAAATCCCAGGATGTCATTCTCCTGTTGTACTCGGCCTTGGTGAGGCTGCAGCTGGAGTACTGTGTCCAGTTTTGGGCTACACAATTCAAAAAGGATGTGGAGAAGCTTGAGAGAGTGCAGCGGAGAGCCATGTGCATGATCAGAGGTCAGGAAAACAGACCTTATGATGAGAGACTGAGAGCTATGGGACTCTTCAGCCTGGAAAAGCGCAGGCTCAGGGGTGATCTGGTGACTGCCTATAAGTTTATCAGGGGTGCTCACCAGAACACCCCAGGGGATGACAAGGTCAAATGGTCACAAACTCCTTCAGAACTGTTTCAGGCTGGACATAAGGAAGAACTTCTTTACAGTGTGAGCCCCCAGGGTCTGGAATAGACTGCTGCCGGAGGTGGTTCAAGCACCTACTTTGAACACCTTCAAGAGAAATTTGGATGTTTATCTTGCTGGGATCCTATGACCCCTGCTCACTTCCTATCCCTGGGGCAGGGGGCTGGACTCAATGATCTTCCAAGGTCCCTTCCAGCCCTAATGTCTATAAAATCTATGAAATCTATGAGAAAGATGGAGGTGGATTCCATAACATAGGTATAAACCAATTAAGAAGGAATTGGAAAAGATGCTAGCCCAAGGGGTTATTACAGAATCATGCAAGTCTGTGGCATAGCCCCCTAGTCGCTGTACCTAAACCCAATGGGACACTACGATTGTGTGTGGATTTCTGTAAATGAAACGCAATGACCCAGCTTGATGCTTTCCCCATGCCCCATGTTAGTGCATTTATAAAATGGATAGGCCAGTTGAAATTAATCTCAAACCTTGATTTATCAAAGGGATACTGGCCGGTGCCATGAATGCCAGAAGATCAAACAAAAATGGCACCTTGGGGGTTTTTTGAGTATAAGAGGATGCTGTTCAGGCTCAATGGGGCAGCAGCAACTTTTCAAAGATTGGTAGATTGGGTGTTAGTGCCCCACCAGGGTTATGCATCAGCATATATTGGTGACATAGTCATATATACTGAGTCCTGGGAACAACATTTGAGGGCATTAAGGGCCATATTACAAGAGCTAAGACAAGTGGGGCTAAAAGCAAACCCTAATAAATGTGCATTAGGCAAGACCAAAACTAAGTATTTAGGTTTCTTAGTCGCCAGGGGTGTATTAGACTATTAGCAGACAAGGTACGTGGCATTACAGAATATAAGGAACCACAGAATAAAAAGCAGATGAAAGCTTTTCTGGGTCTCACAAGTGTCATGATACGGCCACCCCTGGGATGGCCGTGATGTCCCTAGGGCACCATGACCGTGCTAACTCTGCTTTATGGGTGCCTACTAATCTTTCCTGTCACATCTTGTTGTTATGAATGATGGATTGGGAGGCTGGCCTTGAGTTGCTGCTCAGTCACAGTCCTGACAGTCTCCCCTAAACCTGTCAGTTACTGGACCCCTTTATTGGGCCCCACACTCAGGAGGAGTCTTACGGTACCCCCCCAGCCTTATGGGCTAGATGTATGACTCCGAAACCGCCCCTTTATCATGCCCCATGCCTCACAGATGTTATGTAAATGTTGTCTCCTTGTGTTGAGGCCTCAACTTAATCTGTCCTCAATAACTATGCCCTCTCTGGTGCTGGGGTCTGCTCACCCCCTGTCACTGCGCCCACACTAGCACCGAGGTCTGTTCACCCCCATCACTGTGCCCACACTGGCGCTGGGGTCTGTTCATCCCCTATCACTGCGCCCACACTGGCGTTGGGGTCTGTTCACCCCCTAATACTGCACCCACACTGGTGCTGGGGTCCCCACACTATAGTGGGCCCCCAAAGAGGTCTCCTCCTTCCCCAATAGCCTCAGCCTGATCCACCAGTTTACAAACAGAAATCAAAACATGAGCCCCTGGGCTATAACATAATGCAAGCAGTTTGGGGTGTGCTCTGTCCCTTTAAAAGAATGAAACCTCCCCCCCTAGCACTAAATGCCTTGCAAGCCAGGGTCCCTGGTGAGCTCCTGGAGCCTCTTAATCCTACCAGAAGTAGAACAGGTGGTCAAACCTCTCTATTTAGCTTCCTCTAAAAGAGCTCCTTCCCCCTTGGCTGCTGACAGAGAACTGCCCTCTAGTCCCAGCCCTGGGGTTTATATGTGACCCAGGCTCTGCCTCTTCCAGTCAGCTGACCACCTGCAGGTGCGGGCTAATTCCCTCATT
>NW_005842100.1:1271216-1276350 GCF_000455745.1 Alligator sinensis | reverse complement strand
AATCTGCAGCTGTGGGGTTCCTGCCTGACTGCTAGGGCCCCCTCTCTAGGCAGTTTCTGCCCTTAAAGGAGCAGGCACCTTAGTGACCTGAGACAGCAAGTTATTACAGGTGTTTTATACCTAAGTTCGCAGAGGTGATGACACCTTTAGTAGATGCTGTTAAAGGGAGAAGAGCTCATCAGATTGAATGGGATTCTGTATACCAGAAGGCCTTCAAGGACATCAAGCAAGCCCTATGCAGAGAACTGCTTCTATACAGCCCCAATTTCTTGCTACCATTCACTTTACAGACAGACACCTCTGGTGTGGCTTTAGGAGTGGTCTTATCCCAAGAAGTGCAAGGTGTTGAATGCCCTGTGGCATATGCCAGTTGGAAGTTGAATGAACATGAAAAGAGGTATTCCACTGTGGAACATGAATGTCTTGCTATTTCTTGGAGGGGTCGAGTACTTCTGCTACTACTTATTGGGGTGGGAGTTTAAATTAAAAATAGATTATACTCCACTGAGGTGGCTGAATACTGCAAAACCCGATAATACCCGTATTGTGGGGTAGGCATTAGCTCTCCAACCCTTTTGATTCTGTGTTGCATACAGGCCAGATAAGTCAAATACAGTAGCTGACTTCCTATCTTGATGTGACCCTGTGGCGGAGCACCTTTGTACATACAGCTACAAAGGGATCTTCTCTTTTGGAGGGGAGGGGGAAGGAAGGTGAGCTCTGGTATAAAGAAGGACCCAGAGCAGACTCAGGGGCGGAGACAGGAACCAGAAGTTCCTCACCCCAACAGCGAGAGAGCAGAAAGTGCCAAGAGAGGCAAGGAAGCACAAGCAACAGTGCTGCCTGTAGCTAGCTGCAGATTTGCCATGGAGGGAGACATATCTGTGACAAAGCAGCCAGAATGAAATCTGACATTCCAATCAGCTAGCCCTGGGAGAAGGGCAGAGATGGAGGTAGTGTAAATACTGAGATATATGGACAGTGATTTTTGTTTTGTTCATTATTTCCATTGGACTGAAGGAGGTGGGAATCCTCCGAGAAAATAGAACAAGGATAAATCTCAGATATCTGCACGTAGGTTAATAAACTGTTTAGATGAAAGACGTTTTCACTTTCAGAGTCCCAGTGAGGATTAAGCAGGACTAAGTTTGTTTTGATTTATGTTAAAGGTACGAGCCTAACAAAAGGATCCTGTGGACTTTTTAAATGTTACGTGGACAATGAGTTACCACCCAGTGGATCAGGAGAGGGTATAGGGGTTGGCAGATCCCTTGCTATATTAAGGTATCGCCAAGGATCATTTGTGCAGTTAGTCTTCCACCCTGACATCCTTTCTTTTCCTCCCTTATCATCAAGGCATGGCAGGAGAGAGTGGGGCGCGAGGTACCCTGCACTAAAAAGTATCCTGGGAATCTTCTGCTGACTGGCTGAAGACTAAAATTATCTTAATATAGAAGACACATAGAGACAGTTTTACTTGCTAGGACCAATTAATAACCAAATTAGTACAAGACATCTTGTTGCCAATACTCATAAAGTACTTTACACACGGACATTCAAAAAAGCTCTCTAACCTAAAGCATTTTAGTCTGATAATGTATCCATCAAGGGTTAACTTAGAGCGCATTATACCAGTGCTGTGAATGTCTGTTCCCTTATGGCTTTAAAGGGAGCGTTTTAATGTGGTATACTTCATCAGAAAGACAAGCAGAAGAGGTGATTAAACCATTCTGAAGAATAAGGCACAAAGAAAGGTACAAAACATTATGAAAGAACAATGTTGTCCAACACCAAAGTCAGAGGAGACCGATCACACCTTGGTGACCTGTGGCAATGAAATCACTTCATACAGGAGTACGTAGAAGTATGCCTAGAGCTGCAGAAAAATCTTACCACTCAATGCTCCTGTCAGGATACCTTGGAAATCAATACAGTATCATTGGACAGATATGTACAGATATATATTAAGAGAAAGCGTTTAGGCTGAAGGGGAGAAACATTGCTTTTCCCTTTTGGTCAGAGGTGTTTTGGCTTTGCTTTTGCATATAGTTGGTAAACAACAGCAATAGATGGTGACCTATTTAAGAAGAAGGATAGGCTTGTGGTTAGGCCCTGAGTTAGGACTAAGGAGACCTGGATTTCATTTCTGGTTCCACCAAAGACTCCACAGGTGTGACCTTAGATAAAACAGATAATCTCTCTGTGCCTCAGCCCTATCTATGTAAGAGGGCAGAATAACAATTTTCCTCGCTCTCTGTCTGATGGTTTTTTTGTTGGTACATTCACTAAGTTGCAGAAAGTGTCTTACCTACCCTGGAAATCTTCAAGAGATTAGACAATGACCTTGCTAGGGTCACCGGACCCCCATTTATCTGTCCTGCTTGGTGCAGGACCCAATGATCTTCCAAGGTCCCTTCTGGCCTTACAATCTATGAATAGCCCTTAGCCAGTGTTGCTACCTCCCAAGAATTTCCAGAGATTGAAGGACAATGGGTGCATCTACACATGCACTTTAATGCACAATAGACTATTTTACTGCACATTAAAGTGTTGTGTAAGAACCTTGCTCTTATGCTAATGCACAGTAAAATAGGCTACTGTACATTAAGTGATTACCTAAAAAGCATGTGCTTTGTGCTACTGTGCATTAGGGAAGCCTAATGCACATGTATATAGTACCTTACATTGGAAGCACATTAGGTAAAGTGCATTAATTCATGTGTAGACATGCCCAGTCAGATTCTAACTATCCAGTTTCCTAGTAACATTTTCCCAGCAGAGCCTAATTGTAAGGTAATACAGAGGTACACGAATTCTGGAATGTCTAAATACCAGGCATTCAAAGTCATCTTTCATTATGCTATATTTTGCCTTTGGTCTTTTCATCATGTAGGACAATCAGTTTAAGTGATTCCTACACAGCTTTCTAGTTTATTAATGAGATTCCAGTGTACAAGGGGTTGTAGATTGTCTTGATCTAGCTCATTTCCTGAGTACTGAGGAACCCTGGGAAAGGCCATCTCATTGCTGCATATCACTTGAATAAGCAGAAGATGGATAGCACAGCAGCAAAGTGCCTCATCATCTTATTTAGGGTCTGATTCTGCATATATTGAAGTCAGTGGTAAACCTTCTGTTGATTTTACTGGGGTAAGTTTGGACCATTTAAGAGTATCTTTCAGTTTTGCTTCGGCTCTCACTCTCACCTATATAGGCCCCTATCCTTTATTTCAATGAGTCCCATTGATTTCAATAAGATAATTGAGTGAATGAGATTTACTCCCTCATATTATCCTCCCATCCCATCATATCCCTCGAGCAGGATGAGGAGGTAGTTCAATGACTGAATCTACAGAGGCAAGCTGAAAGTAAACTTGGTTAATAAAACAGCTTCTATTACACATAATGAAAGTAGCTCTTCACCCTGCTCTGACTTTAAATGTCACTCTGAATCTTTTGCAGCAGGACAAGTATAGGAAAACACATCTGGAGAAGAACAAGATACTCCCACAATGTATCAAAAGAGAAAGACTTGAACTCCAGCTTCATCACACTCCTATGTAGAACAAGAGAGGCAGTCCTATCGTTTCTGTATTTGGTCATGGAATCCCTAATTATGATTTATGTGTCAGCGAAAAGTATGTTGCACAAATTGCTAGTTTCGTGCCCCTGGAGGCCTTTCCCAAATACCTCAAGGAGGGAGTCACACTCAGGCTGGGTCCATTATAAGTTTATTGATTGCGCAATCGGTCGACAAAGGGGTTGAGTAACCCAAAGCAGAGTCAACCCTCAGTCTTTGTCTGAGGGTCTTTTATAGCTTACCCAAACAAAGAACTGTAGCGTGTCTCTTAACTATTGGCAGTTTCACAATTTTACCGTTACGTCTAAGTTTCCACAGGATGTCAGGACCTTTTAAGTTAGACTCAACTTATTATGGGATAGACGAAGGCACATGTGTGTTGGGGAAGCTGTGGTAAGCTCAATGTCCTTTAGTAACCCCTTATCTTCATGTAATTCTAGGTCATTGAACAGGTGCGATTGTGAAACTATGTGTAAAGCTGCCTTAACCTATATGCAGAAGCTATTAGCAAGCCATGTTGAATACAGAAGCATATTGCAAAAATAAAGCATCATGTCTAATTTTAAGCCTTATGTCCAAAATCTACTGTATTTGTACTACAATCTTCCCCCTCAAGATGCTTTCTACCTCTACAGATTTTGATAATCCTCAGCGAGAGCTAGCGCCTGATAACGCACAAGCATTTCACGTTTGACGACTGTCTTAGCAACTCGTCTCATAAGGGTTACGGTGCAAGATATAATACAGGGGATCATACAAAGCACTGATAATATTAGAGTAAAACCTATTATGCCCCCCTTCAGCCATCCAAGCCGTCTGCTAATCCAGTCTGTAGGAAACCAGTCGAATTTCCACCCATTCCATTTTTGGACTGGAACATGTGCTACCTTTTCCATATCATTTGCTAAGGCTTTTATTAATTCCCCATTATCGTCAATTTTGACACAACAGTCGGACAAATTCAACTTCTTGCACACTCCTCCTTCACTGTCCAGTAGATAGTCAAGGGCTAACTGGTTTTGTAGTACCATAGTACGTAGCTGGGTGAGCTGATCGCCGATCAAGCGTAGGGCTGCGGCTGTTTTATTGGTAACTATCTCCACTGTGGCTTGGAGTCTAACAATGCGGTTTGTCAAATACGTGGGTTCCCTACCAACTATGTTCGGTTCCCAAGTCGCGGGACCATAGTACTGAATAATCCTTTCTGCTGGCCATTCCTCGTCACCCCATTTTTGGCTCCCGCCTTTGGCTATACTCTCAAAGGAATTATCAGCGCTTCGTTTAGTGCGGTGAGTATTGAGAGGTATTGTCTTAATACCAGCGGCTGTAGGCTATGTTATCCAAACACCGGGAATCAAAGCTCCTAAATAACAAGTCCCAGTCCAATTGGAGGGAAGTTGTCTATATGCCCACTGCCCGCAAATCCACCATAGGCCACAGGACTTATTTGGGATACTAGAGTGGGAAAACATTAAAGCCAAAGTTAATGAGCCTTTTTGGGTATCTTGTCATAGGGGCACGGATCAGTTCCGCCAAACAAATGTATGCTTACCC
>NW_005842100.1:1265170-1266704 GCF_000455745.1 Alligator sinensis | reverse complement strand
AGTTCCGAAAGAGGTTTCCCTGGTCCTCCTTCAACCTTTTGTAGCTTTTTCCTTATGTCTGGGGCTGCTTGCCCAATAAACAGCATGTTTACCATGCGCTGATTCTCTTGGGCCTCAGGGTCCAAACTGCTGAATTTCTTAAAGGCATCACACAACCGTTCCAAAAAACCCGAGGGAGATTCATCCTTTCCTTGATGGACCTCATATAATTTAGAGACGTTTGTTACTCTGGGTACTGCCTTGCCTAAAGCTTCCACTATAATTCCTAAATACCTGCTGCTTTCTCGTCTTCCCTCCGGCAAATTGGTGTCCCAATTGGGGCTCTCAATAGGACAGATATCTCGCATATTTTCTCCAACCCCTCTTTGTTCCTCAGCTATCCGATCTGCTGCTCCCAGTACCAATCGCCTCTCTTCGGAGGTCAGAAGGGTATGTAACATCATCTGAACATCAGCCCAGGTGGGGCGATGAGTCTTTCCTATTGACCGGAACAAGTTCTGCATTTTCTCGGGGTCCTCTCTGAAAGAAGGAGTTTGGTTCTTCCAATTAAATAAGTCCGATGTGTGGAAAGGCACATAGACAAAAGTGGGCTCGTATCCTTGAACTGCCACTTGTCTCATTGGGCAGTTATATTGGGGATGGGCATTGCGGGAGCTACGAATGGGTCGGCGTGGCGGTGGAGGTGGAGGTGGTGGTAGTGGTGGTGGAGGTGGTGGTACCAGTGACCATCCCCCTCTGTACTCGGGACACCAAGCCGGGGGCCAGTCACCTGATGGCCAAGGAAAATCTGGGTCGCGATCCGGGTTTGGATCCTGGGGCCCATTCTTCTCTTCTGACCTATAAGCGGGGGGGCGGGGCTGTTGCTAGATAATTTCTTGGAGTTCCCTCTCTTTCTCTTCTCAAAGGGTTAAGGTCTGATTGAGACGTCCCGGGGGAGCTCTTTAAACTTTCCGATCCCAGGCTGCTGGAGGCAGTTCCTTCCGGGCTGCTGGAGGTAGTCTGGGATGACTCCAGGGAACTCTCCGGGGTTTCCTCCCTTGAAGGGCCATTATTGGCCGGAGACTGTGGTCTATCCCTCTGCCTTAATCCCTGAGTCAGATCTCCCTCACTATCAGAATCGACAAGGATTTGGGGCTTCTTCCCAGTGTCTTTTGTCAGCAAGTTTTTACACATTTTTCCTTTACACTTTTGGACCCATGGGGGAATAGGATTCATCACAGTTGTAACCCAAGAGTCTATATATGGGAGTTGATCCCAATGGCCATCCCTCCTTACCACCCCTAACACTGCATAGGCCACTTTCAAATCAAAAGAACCGGTCTCTGGCCATCCGACTTGGAATGTCGGCCATTCCAACTGACAAAACTTAATCAAATCATCCTTTGTCATTTTTATCCCATATTCCCCTTTATATTTACTGAAGTTCCTTAGCATACATCCTAATGGGGTTGCAGAGTTTTCTTCTCGGGAGCTACCCGAACCCATTTGTGTCAACCAATATACACACTCACTCAGAGTCCTGTCCACTGAGTCA
>NW_005842100.1:1216447-1265121 GCF_000455745.1 Alligator sinensis | reverse complement strand
GGCTAGACTCAGCCTTAGTCTCAGACCTGGTCAGCGGCTCATATTTCCCATTAACAGAGTCCCCGGGGCTGATGTTCAGACCGACATGCTGAACGCTAACACCGATGTCCAGACTTCCAAAGTTCAGACCGACATGCTGAACTTTAAAACCGATGTCTGGACTCCCGATTTCCCTGGCAGACAACCAAGTGACACAAGAAAACGAATACTTACTCTGCCAACACCCCGGCGCCTTCTCTTTGGACCCACTCAGCCTGGTTGACTCCTTTAAAGGATAGCCTTTAACTTTCCGGGTGTCTCGACTCACGTACCTGGGGAGCGTGGCAGACTCCAAGTCGGTCTGGTGGCCACGTTCACGTCCCCCTTCGCCGGTCTCGTCGCCCGACCCTCGGAGTAGAGCCAAAGGCGTCTCCTGGCTGGCTCGCCAAATTTTTGCACAAATTGCTAGTTCAAATTGCTAGTTTCGTGCCCCTGGAGGCCTTTCCCAAACACCTCAAGGAGGGAGTCACACTCAGGCTGGGTCCATTATAAGTTTATTGATTGCGCAGTCGGTCGACAAAGGGGTTAAGTAACCCAAAGCAGGGTCGACCCTCAGTCTTTGTCTGAGGGTCTTTTATAGCTTACCCAAACAAAGAACTGTAACGTGTCTCTTAACTATTGGCAGTTTCACAATTTTACCATTACGTCTAAGTTTCCACAGGATGTCAGGACCTTTTAAGTTAGACTCAACTTATTATGGGATAGACGAAGGCACATGCGTGTTGGGGAAGCTGTGGTAAGCTCAATGTCCTTTAGTAACCCCTTATCTTCATGTAATTCTAGGTCATTGAACAGGTGCGATTGTGAAACTCTATGTGTAAAGCTGCCTTAACCTATATGCAGAAGCTATTAGCAAGCCATGTTGAATACAGAAGCATATTGCAGAAATAAAGCATCATGTCTAATTTTAAGCCTTATGTCCAAAAATCTACTGTATTTGTACTACAAGTACACATCATTCTTACTTAAAAATGCAAATCTGCAGCAAACCTCTGACAAATTGCATTCCTAACTGGCAGGAAGTAAAAATATAAAGTAAAGAAAAATGTTTCCATTTAGGATTGTTAAAGCATACAGGCCCCAATTAAAGCACTTAAGTACATCTTAGATTTCTTTGAAAAATCAGTGGGGTTTGAACACATTGTAAGTCAAGTAAGTTTATAAGTTGTGTGCCAAATAAAGATGGGATTACTCAACATGCTTACAGTTAAGTCTGTGCTTAAGTGCTTTGCTGAACCAGAGGCACAGAGCCCAAAGAGGAGGCCTCTGAGCAAGGAGAAGAGGGAACCTCAGTTCCTACTGAAATGGGGGTTCAGACTGGGCAGCACAGCAGAGGAGGCTGCTCAGGAGCTAGTGAAGTCTGGTGAATAATTAGACAACCTCAACCCATGGGCCATAGGTTATTTTTTGGTCTTAAAAACTGCTCCCAAGCCTAAACTGGCACCAGCATGTGGAATTCCAATGGCTAGGAAAAATCTGTGGTAGCTGCACCTTCGGAGTGAATAATCAAAATTCATTGCAAGTATAACCCTGATGGTACATGGAAAGGTTCCCCCTCTCCAATCAAAGGGATGTCAGCAGGTGCAGGTATGCTGTAGGAGGTGAGGCTGCTTAGCTGTATGCAGGTCACCTCCTTTTGCTACAGGAGGAGCACCAGGACTCTCAGCGATATTTAACTATGTACAGGTTTAATGATACAAAATAATATAAACCTTATAACCATAAACTTACATACATATGTCTACACACACACACACACACACACACACACATATATACACACACACACACAGAGGCTATTTATAAATATATGTTTACACTGGCAATATCTCTTTTCAACCCTGAACTCTGGCACAGGCCTATCCCCTATCCTTCTGATTATACAACAGTCCCAGCCCCTCGATAGAGCCCTTTAGCAGCAGGCAAAGGAAAAGGAATACTTAAGGATAAAACACAGGTTAATTAACAATTTGACAACAGGAATAACTAGCAGCGATGGGATAATTGAACATACACAATCAGGTTACATCAGTAGAGTCACCAACATATATAGATAGCCAATACAATAGATTCAGACATAAACAGCTTACAATCCTCTCATATAGCAACAATAGGGATGCAATATTACAAACAGAATCCCAATGGCATAAATAACCAGACCACAACTATTGGCACAGCAGCTGTGCCCTGAGAAGAAATGGCAACCCAGGGAAAGATCCTATTACCTAACAGAACATCATTACCCTCTCCCAGGTTGCTCAACTGGGAGGGACACGTAACCATGACACCACCCTTAACAAACAGGGGCCCTAGACTCCCTTCTGTGCCCAGTGGTGAATCATCCCCACTCGTGCAGTCTGTCTGCTTCTGTGCACTGATCTGTGCACTGTCGCTCCTGACTCATGCAGGGTTGGAGACGCGTGGTGCCTCATGCAGCAGCTGAGGTCCCATCCACTCCCGGACCTTCCATGCACTGATCTGTGCACCGTCGCCACAGCTCTCTCCACAGTGGGGCACGGACACAGCTGCCTGCCACTCCCTATTTGGCAAAGGCATCTTCAGGGCACTTCTGGGGCCACTGCTCCACCCTGCTGGTCAGCTCCATCAGCTCTTCTCAACCCTTCATTGTCCCTTGTCGAAGCCCCCCCCACCCATGCTGGGCATGCTGGCTTTTTATTCCTTCTGTAGGTTCTGCCCCCAGATTAGGAGTGGACCAATAGGAGAGCCTCAGGGGTGTCGGCAAGTCTGGGCTGCCAGTGAGCCCACTGGCCAGCCTGCCACACAAGTCTCTGGGGGAAATTCTCCCTGTTGCCCCCGTTTTCTGTATTTGGTTTCACAGGTTCAACCTCACTTGCTGAGCAGCATTTGGCCCGTTGTCCCAGCCCATATCATGTCATCTAACCACCAGTAGTCATACACTTAATTAAGTACTTTCTCTTGCTTCCACACACCTTATGGGACTTAAATACATCTTTATTTTGATGCATGGTTTCTAAATTCAAATATTTTCCCTAGAACACACACATGACAAATGCTATTCACTTTGCCGAGTGCACTGCTAGAAGGCAATGGGATATTCTGGTGGTAAGAATGGTCTGAGAATCTATAGAGTAGGTGGATCCCCATCCTTTACTCCCCACCTTACCCCTTCTGGATCCAAAGATTATATTTCAATGTTCAGCCCTAATTCAACAAATTACTTAAGCACTTAAACTTTAACTATATGAGCAGCCCCTTTGAAGTCAACAGAAGTACCTGCAAAGAGGATTAAAGAAACAGAAAAAAAAAAAGGACTCCTGTTCTCATCTTTCCCTGACTCATCTTTATCTCATATCAGATTCTTTTCAACCCTTCTTTTAAATTTAAAAGAAGTTTTTCAACTATCCCAGTATACGTCCTGTTGCTGCCTACACAAAAAATTCCCATTGACTTGAATGAAAGGATTGTGACTTTTTGGGGGAGTCAGATTCTAATCTGTCTCACACTCTGTTTATTTGCTGTCTGTATCAGGGTATGTACCAGGACACTTTTGTGCCAGGAACTGTACAAATACAGACCAAAAAAAAAATCACCCAGTCCCTGCCCTAAACAGCTTATGGTGTACCTCCACTGCCTTCAGTGGGGGTTTCACACAAAGTCAGGGCAAAATACAGCTTTTAATAAAAAAAAAAAAGTTAGTGTGAGGAGATGAATAAATATGAAGTACAGGTGTGTGAAACAGGCCATATTTGATTCAGATTTGGCCTGAATCAGGGACAGTGATTCGATTCATTCATTTGGGTCACTGTCTTGATTTGATTCAGTCAAATCTAAATCCAAAGATTCTGGTCCACTTCTGGGTCCACTGCTAGGCATGCCAGGGGGCCCCCCCACACCCTCCGGCTTGGTGACTGGCCACAGGGGGACCCTGAGTGCCCCCCCAGACCCAGGAGACACCAGTTGCCAAGTCAGGGGGGCCCTCCAGTGCGCTCCCCAGCAGACCCGGAAGTGGACCAGAAGTGCTTCTGGTCTACTACCGGGTCTGCTGCCAAGCACGCTAGGGGATTCCCCCCCACCCCCACACTCCTATGGGACACTCCATTCACCCCACCATTGCAGCATTCACAAGCTGCCTGGTACCTTGAGGTAAGTAGAAAAAACATTTAAAGCTGTGTCTATGTCCGTGTGGTTGTGAAAAACCCCTACAAGCTGCAGAAATGCTGAGGGCAAACCCTGGTGTTCCTGAAAGGGTAAGGGGAGAAGCCCGCACCCTGGGGAAGTCACTGCTGGAGCAGGCAGGGGCGGAGCAGGAGATGCACGAGCCAGTGTTTTGCTGGCTCTTCAAGCGGCCTCTTCCCGGGCAAGGCGGCAGCCACCTGATTATGCCAGCTGGAGCCACTGCTGCGAGGAGTTCAAAAACCCTGCTGGAAGTTGGCAGAGGGGGAAGTTGACAGGGAGCATGCTGGATGGAGGGAGGCTCCGGGCACTGGCAACACTGACTCTGCTGGCACTGCCCCATGACAGGAGAGTGGGGGCTTTAGCTGGCACCAGGCTGGGATGGGCAGTTCCTAGCCCCTAAGCTGTAAGGACATTTAAGCAGGTGCTCCTCTCTTGAGAAGGATACCTGACACCGGCAGCAGAGGCCCCGAGGCTAGGGGCTGAAGCTTTGGCATAATCTTCATCCGGGTACCGAACTAGATCATTAGAGGCAACACCACACCCCATTTTACCCAAGGGGTTGACCATCGTCGGAATGAAGACCAGGATTCCCGAGCGGCTGGCGATTGGATGGGGTATAGGGGAGGCGGAGCCCCGAGGAACACCGTGGCATACTTGTGAGTACCTCCATCCCTGGGACCAGAGGGGAAGAAAACACCACTGAACTCCCTTCCTCTTATATATACCATCAAGTCATGGCAGGAAAGTTAGGGTGGGGGGAGCCAAATGTGGGGCAGAGCCAGATTGATGGCTCCTACCCAGAGCATGACAGTCTGAATCATCAAATCTTTCTGAATCTCTCCAAATTGATTCAGAGGGTTCCGATTCAATTCAGAGAGATTAAAGGATCTCCTGATTCAATTTGGATTTGGAGATTCGTCCACTGAATCGTGCCGAATCTCCACCAAATCGAATCAGTGACCAAAGCTCACACAGCCCTAATAAAAAGCCAATTTTACCAAGTAGTTGCATTCCAGAACTACCATTGGCCTCATTTGCTTTCACATATATGCTTCTCCCTTGACTTCAAATGTTAGTTGTGCCACTTGATTCACTATTGGAAGGCGTTTAGGCTGCCCATACACATGCTCATTGGCATTCTAATTAGAATGCATTGGAGCAGACTTGATTAATCGATTCTGCTCCACGTTTTAATTAGAACAGTGCAGCGTTGCCACAGCGTCACATGTACTAAGCCCCTGCCTGTTTTAAAATGAGGTTTAGATAAAGCATCCCGTGGCTATTGTTAAATGGGTTGGAGCTTAATACACGTGACTGTAAGGCATTTTAATTAGAGCGGCTTCCCAGGAACCGCCCTAATTAAAATGCACTCCCTGCCATCTCCAAGCATGTGTATAGGCAGCCTTGGGTACTGCAGTGATGAAGATGGTATGAGAACCTGGATAAGACAGAAAAGTGGGAGTGCAAGTTATTATAAATAGGAAGGCCTGGTTCTTACTTACACTTACGGATTTTTATAGTGCTGTGGCCTATGATCCTGTAAGTGTCCTCCTCCTCAGAATATCACTTGCCAATTAAGGGCTAGATTATGGTGTGGACTACACAGCCACATAAAAGAGCACTAAGTACATCCCTTATGTCCAAAAAATGGGCTACCTAGACTTTTGGTCTGGGAGTGGAGCCATAGTTGGGGATTGCTACCCCCTGCTTCAGAAGACGGGGGGAATTAGTATATGAACTCCAACCCCACAATGCACTAGCCAAAGCAGCAACAGGCAGGTGACCTAATTTTCTGCTAATTAAGGCTGGCAGCAAATGATTGCACGTGCACACCAAGCAGCAAAGGGAAAACAGAAGGGAACTTACAATTCCTTGGAATCACAAAACCTCTCATAGCTGCTCTTGAGACACTGAAGCTTATAGTCCCAGCTACTGCCCAACTACGTTTTTAAAGGCACTATCAAAGTCTACCTGTTGGAAAAGTTAAAACTTAAGATCTTTTATAACCATCTAAAAAGCTTCCTGTGAGTGATACAATCTGAGATAACTGTGACATTGGCAGATGGAAGATAAATTTACCAAAAAGAAAAGGAGAAAGAACTAGACCTTATTAAAGCATCAGGAAAAATATCATTAAGAATGTTCAGTTAAATATGATTATTGTTTAAAATGAATGGGTGGAGACAACGTGCAAGGAACATCTGTTACTATTGAATTCTGTCCCTTGTGATTGAGCAACAGCGTAAGTCTCAACAGACTTGTTTCTTTAGGTTGTTTATATATGTGCACACAGAACCCTACCTATCTTTATGTATAGTGTCTCTAAGAATATTTCAGAATGTAACCTTGATTTATAATACCGTAAATGCTGGCATGCTATTTTGTTTGTATAAAAGTTAGATAGGTGAATTGCTTACTGGCACTGTGATGCTGCTGTGAAGAGTAGCAGATGTTTAACTGTTTTGATTTCCACTCCTCAGTGGACAAAAAGTGAACTCTAGGCACACCTCTAGTTTGCAATGAGGTGGCCCAGTATTCTAAGTGGGGGGTCCAGTCAGAACAATGTACAGTATTGAATCATCAGAATATCTCCTATGGCCTTTATGCTGTTTTAACTGCAGTACATCTCTCAACAATTTGCACATTGTTTAGATTCCTTTAAAGCAGTCTACTAATGAGAGTTCTGTTGCCAAGCCTCCTTGTATGGTTTTACAGGCAAGGTATTTCCTTTCAAGGGTCTAATCCTGCAAGATCTTACAGTTATATAGCACCATTATCTCCTGGTCAATAGGCATTGGAAGTCTTCAACAGAGGTGGTTGGGAAATTCCATCCAAGTGAAAATTTCATTAAAAAAAATATCAAAGTGTTTAAAAATCACTTTGATCTTCTGGGGAAAGCAAAAAGAACCAGGACATTATTACAGGGAACCATCTTAAACTAAAAGGTCAGCATAGTATTTTTAGTACTAGTAGTATTAAAATTATGGCGCACAGATGCTCAAAAGTCTAGGTTTACCTCAGGTGGGTAACAAGGTACTACTTAGCAAGAATTCTGTGGCCAGACGCAAGAAAAATGCACATCATGTATGATGCCAAGACAGGGGTTCCTAGAAAGCCAGTTTATTATAGTCTCTAGACCTGAGCAAAAATATCTGTAAAGAATCATTACATTCCCTCCTTAGCTGCCTTGCCATCAGCATATTTTTATAGACATAAACTATTTTAAATTATTCCATTTGTTTAATTCATCTTCCAACACAGGTGTGGATGGCCCACTGAGGCAGGCAAGGAAGACGAACCCAGTTTCCGCAGGCTGATTAGAAGACATGCCCCAAAGCAATCCGTCAGGTGAGAAACATCTGAGAAAGGGTGGTTTTCCCCAAAGCCATGGCTAATCAAAATGTATGGCTTTCAAAGGAGGCAAACTTTATTATTCTTAAAGAAAGAATGCAATCCACACAATGTTTTGAGGTCTGGCATTGGGTACTTGAAATATTTCATGTGGTTTGGCCTTGTAGCTATTAAAATACTTGGTGCACCTGCCAGTCAGCCAGTTTTCCTGTGGTTGAAGATGCTGCGTTTGCATCTTCTTTATCCTCCCTGGCAGTTCATCCAGCTGTCTGTCCTTAGTTTACAAGGACTATTCATCTTCTCCACCTGACTTTGAAATAAGGGACAGAAAGAGCTATCACAAATTGACTGTCTGTGCCAGGTTTTCACTGACTAGAATGGATAATCCACTTACAATATACAGAACAAACCATGTGAAAACAAAACAAAAGTGCTAAACAGGAACATGAGATTTTCATTTGGATCTACGAAATGACTTTACTTCTTATTGAACCCCTATATTTCACCCTGTGAGCCTTGGCATTAAGTCAGTCAGTTGAGATTGATTTTCTTGGGATTAATCCAGATAGACACCACTGTAACGGAGCACAGAATTTGGTCCCCCATGTTTATAATGCATCTGAGTACAGCCACATCTCTGAAGAACTTGCCTGTAGCACTCCCTTAATCTAAACACTATCTTCTTGCTATCCCATATTTCTGCCTTGTAGCCCAATAATCCAGTCAGATAACATAACCAGTTGGCAAAGATGAAGAGGTATCTTATAGATTGTAAACCTCAAACTTTGTGAGAGTACATGTGCACTCACACATACCTTGGTTTAAAGAAAATGGAACAAATCCCTCTCTCAATAGACAAAAGTCTGCTGTCAGCTATCCCCACGCATTCCCGATGAAACTATATTGACATGAGCAGAGTTACTCCATCTTTACACGGATCTAACTCGGAGCAGAAACTGGCCAGTTCAAGTCAATGGGAACATTGCCACGTCTGTTCGCTTCAAGGAAAGCAGGGTCATTGTATCTGGCTTGGCTACAAATTACATTCAGCCTTCAGTTGTTATTTTTTGGGGTGGAGGGAGGAAATGGCTGAGAGGGGGAAAGGAAAAGGAGGGAAACATCCTAGAAAGCCAAAGGAAAGGGTTGAAAAACAGCATCATTATATACTCTTCCTTTCAGAACAATAAAAACCCCAACAAATGTCTCCAAAAGAATATTGGCTGCCCAAAAATCAAGCTAGCAATCTTGAATATTTACCCTTAGGAAAAATGTCATGGTGAAAAACATTAATGATTTTTAAACCACACTTTATTTTACAGGGAACTATTTTACGAGCACTCCTTCTAGAGCAATTGTTGACTATTTGATGGTATGGTAAGAATCAAGTATTGGCAAAATGTCTATGTGGTGAATACCGCATAATCACCAACTAAATTCGTCATTAGGTTTGTCTTTAAAAACAGCATACGTGTTAGGTCTATATATAATTACCAAGTACTGTACTCTGCAGGAGCATGTAACTACTGTGCTCTTGCACTAGGAGCATATAGTTATTCACTGGGCTTCTCTACACACTATTAATGCATAGCAATAAACTCAGGCACACTTTGTACCAGTTTATTGCTCTCAGGCGCGCCGTTTGAATGTGAGCCCATGACTGTAGCATGTTGAGCTGGGGCGGAGCAGTCCTGGTTGGCAGGGGGCCCAGGGAATCAGCACAGAAAAGGTTTCAAGGGATGGAGAATATGCCTTTTAGTGAGAGGCTTAAGGAGCTCAATCTACTTAGTCTAATAACAAGGAGGCTAAGGGTTGATTTAATTATGGTGCATCAGTCTCTTAATAGGAAAAAATACTGGGCACTAAAGGGCTCTTTAATCCAGCTGATGAAAAGCAAATGCTGGAAATTGAAGTTAGACAAATTCAAGTTCAAAGTAATTCCAAAAGCTAACACTGCAGGTAAGTTAGCTGCTAGGACAAATACTGAGGGAGCTTGTTGAATCTTTGCCTCACATGTCACTTTTTGAAGAGGTTCTTTAGCTAAATCTGAGGTGCTGCACTTAGTGGAAGATGGGTGAAAATCTACAGACCTGTGATCTAGGTGATCTAATTGTTCCTACTGATCTTATGTATTATGGACTTCCCTTTGCAGACTGTAGCTACCCTAAAGTCATCACCCTTTTGCCAAGACCAGAATTATTAACCCTACCATGGAGGGGTGGGAATCCTTGCAAGATACAGAATTAGTTGTCAACCATCTAACAAGCCTGAGTGGTGGTTCATGGTCTGTAAACAGCCAGGCTCCGGAGGTTTCACTTTGCAGAGAATCCCCAGCACAGAGTAATAACCATTTTGTTTTGTGGGTCCATCCAACAGTCCTCCTCTTCATACCTCCTCTCAACTCTGATTGTGAATCAGAAGTCACGGGACACTGCGTGTAAGGAAAATAAGAATTAGTTTACTTCGTATGTCTAACTCTTTGGGTAAATATATTTCCCCAGGACTAGGTGTTGCCAATATTTCTATCTAATACCCACCAATGCTGATTATCTGTCACACTGTCTAGTAATTCTACACTTTTTGTGGCACCTAATGCTGTTTTGCCAAGTGCTTGATGCTTGAGTTTGATACCCTTCTTAGACCTGGCTTCGTCGCATTTTTAGAAATTTATGTCCTTCGAGCTTCTGCACAGATGACTCTGGGTTACTATTTCAGTGTTTTGCTGATTCCATGTTTGTCTGCTTTTCCTGATCTGAAGCCCATTATGCAAGGAAACAGTTACCTACTCTCCCTCCCTTCTCCCATTTATACTCTAGTCTAAGGGTCCCTGAGGGAATGCTAATTAAGCCAAATCCAGTAGTACTTTAAAGCATCTCCTAAAACCTTGGGAGAAAGGTCACTTTTTTCCTGTACAATCCCACTTGCATATCAAGTATTTATAATATAGTTAATCAATTCTCACCTGTTACATAGTATTTGTGAAAGTCTCTCATAAGTATTATAAACATAAAAAAATTATCAACACTGAACAGCTGATATTCATTACTTTGGTTTGAAATCCTTTCCCAGGCACACCCAGAGGTTGATGTAGTAAACCTAAATCTAATGACAAGATGCATATTGGCTCATGTCTCTCTGCTTCTGTGTGCCAAAGCGTTTTGCATTTTCTTCAGCCTGCATCCTAGCACAGCTTTGAGTTAGGATAATACTGTCAAGTATTCCCACTGATGTTAGATAGCATTAAGAGATTAAGTGAAAAACATAGCCAGCATTGAGCCTATGGTTTAACGTATCTAAAAATTCAAGATAATACATGATCTGTTTTCTGGGCTGGTGTCTAATATTTCATTAATACCAGATTAGTTCATGATGCTATTTCATACTTCTATAAAAGCACATATTTACTGCATAACTGTCTAAAGAGCAAACATAAGAATTGATTTTCCTCCTGCACTGTGATATATCTTGAGCAACTTGGTTTGTCAAGGACTTGATTTAAGACTGAGGTAAGTAAAAACAGCATTAGGTCTATAGTCTTTATTCATGAGGAAATATAAATAATGGAAAAGCGTGGAACATTTGGAGGTGATGCAACTCAGGGGATTGGACGTGGCGGGAAAAAATAAGCCTTCTTGATTTATACCTGTTCTTGGAGGACATTTAAATGTCACCATTCGAATTTGTATGAACGCCGTGTGCCCCCAGAGGCTGGTGGGGCACAGCGACCACCTGCAAGCAGCGGCAGCGGTGTTGTCGGCAGGGGTGTGGCAGCAGTGAGTGGGGTGCTCTCGTATGCAGCCGCGGTGGAGTTGGCAGCGGTGGCGGGGTGGAGGGACGGCAAGTGCTGATTGGTGGTCAGTAACCACCTGCAGACGCCACACTTTTTGCAGGGGGTGCACCGCCAATCACAGGGGGTGCACATGCACCCACATGCACCCCCTATGCATCGCCAATGCTAGTTTGGTAACTTATAACCACATTACATTTGTTTTGCCCAGGTATAAGTAACCACCTGATGGGCCAGGCAGTGGCAAATCAGGCCTAAGCCTAGGTGTGTAACATAGGCAGATCTAATAGGTAGTGGCAGGAAGTCAGTATTAGCTCAGAGTTGAGAAGGAGATTCCTTTCAAAGAACTGTGGGAGCTAAGGAGATAGGGGAGGGGTGGCCCACAAGCAGAGTACAGAAAGCCGCATCTGAGAGAGCAGAGTCTAATGTAATCATGCTACAAAAAACAGAATAGGGGATTGCCAATGGCTGGAGGAGAATCAAGAGCAAATGAATGTCGAAAGGCAAAGTAATAGAGCTAGAAAGAAGGCAGCGGGGTATTCAGGAGTAGCTCAGAGAGTGGGATGGAGATCCAGCAGAGCACTGAGCTGTAGCTAGAGAAGTCTGGTAAGATCTCCAGGGCCTGCCGAGCAGGGAAAAACATCAGTGAAAGTGCAGAGCTGTGAGAGCTGCTTGCCAACTTTTGTTCTTTTTCACTTCTCAAAATAGTTACTTGTTAAAACTAGTCTCTTGCCAGGATGTCACAATCAAGACATTTGCTCCAGCTCCTGGCTGCGATTCCTTCAGCTCAGACATGCTGGGTACAGCCCAACTCCCTCCTCCAGCAACACAGCAGAAAACACAAGTCTGTGCTGCTCTGAAAATTCCTCTTTAGACCCTTTCTCTGACTCTCTTGTGCCATTCTCCTCCCTGCTGGCACAAAGAGAATTCATATTCATTTAGCCCATTAGCGATGAGCCTCTTTTGGATGGTTTTTGTAGCGCAGGCATTCATTTGTGACCAACCTGAAGTGGTGCAGCTACTTTAGGGCCTCTGCTGATCCCCATGGAAAGTTTTGCTAGTGTCACCCACTGGGGTTTGGGGGGTGTGAGCGTGGCTGTGGGTGGGGTACATCTTGGCTAGAAAGCCTAGAATCATTCTCTCAAGCTGCAGCAACTCAGGCTTTCAGCTTTCTGAGGTCCCTGTTTCAATCCCAGTGTGTTGGCCAAGAGGACTGCCACTGACAGTAGCATCTGACGTTAAAAATTGATAGCTCCAGTGTGTAATGCTGCAATTCTCATGGTGGGGGTGGGGAAAGCTGCCCAGAAGCAAAATTGTATTCCTGCCCAGAAATTAATCAGAATCTCACGGTTCTCTTGCCAGTGTTTAGTTCTACGATCCATCTCTTTAGACCCCAAAGCTATGACAATTACTTTTTCTTTTGGTAAAGGTGGAAAGGCAGTGTAGGTGTATATGCCTAAAGGGTGAGTGGGGGGAAGCACCTACAGCACATTGTGGACAGACCTGACAAAGATAAAAAGAAAGTGCCTTACTAATCTCCGTGAGAGACAGGGGCATTACAGATAGGTGCTGTTCCCTGGGTAGCAGTGGCAGCAGTATTCAGGCTGGGGGTGGCAGTGACAGTTGCCACCTTTCTTCTGCCCCCTCTGCACCGGTGCCCCGGGTTGGTGCCCTGGTCACCCACCCACTGCTGGTGAGAGACTGTGATGAAAAGGAAGGAGTGACAGTACTGAAAGAGGTCAAAGAAACCTCTGTCAATTCGGGCTCCCAGCAACTTCAGACTTCATTAGGACTAGTAATATGCTTGAAGCTAGGCATGTGCTGAAGTACCTAACAAGGCAAACAAGGCCTCAAGAAGAAAATCTTTCATGCAAGTCAATATATATCGGTCCTTACCTCATTTTAGGATTTCATTCCTCATTTGGCTTGCAAAATGGCACTCAGATACCTTGGTGCAGTAAACTGGAGCTGACTGTTGAGATCATGTTATGTTGGAATACTTGCTGGTTGGTTGTATTCTGGCAACACCTTATTGAAAGCATTTCTGCTCCAGTTCAGTTCTATCAGAGACAAAACAGGGAATGCTTTTGATAAAGCTATTTTTATTGCCAGCTGCAAAAAAGGTGGGAGAGAAGTACTGTGATCCCTGTTTCACAAATGAGCTGAGGTACACAAAAATTAAAGTGACTTGCCCCAAATCATATAGAAATCTGAGACAGGAATTAAACCTACATTTCCAGTCCACAGCCTGTACCACTTTACCGTCCTCCCCTCTCACACCTCTTTCTATCTCAGGCATGTAAATGCTACAGTGTTGTCAGCCTGGCATAGAGAACTATGCCAACTAAGTGGGCAAAACACTCACTTGCAACTCTAACAAGGTCCACAGCGATTTGGATTAATTCTAACATGCAGAAATAACCTCTTTGGGGATGTGTGTGTGTGTGGGTGTGTGCATGTGCAAAATTAACAAAACAACCACCCTGCCAAGGCTGTGTTATTAGGGTGGAGTGTTTGGCAAGTCCACTGTCAACAGGTCTAAGCTCAGCTAAATCAGAGAACGCTATGTAAAGTCTGACTCCATGACAAACAGAGCCCCTACGTGCTAACTTTGTCATCTCTGGAAGGCTAAAAAGTTAGTCAAACATGTGGCCTTCCCAGCATGTACAGGCCTGTCTGACTTTTCACACAAAGCTTGTATGCAAACACACAGATTTGATTCCCCTAAAAATGTAAATCAACTTTAGTCATTATTTCTCCTCAAAGAAAGTTGATTATTTACTGGAAGACTTTCCCTGGGGAAGAAAAACTGAAACGGAGTTCCTTACCCTTCTAGTTGCTGTGTGGACATGTATTTCATCGTGACACTTTTCTCTCATATAGCATTAGTCTAGTCATTACCTTCTGCCCTTAATCATGGATAAACACAGTGGCTCAGTGGAATATGCATTTCTATTTGGTGTTCCTCAACCAATAGTTAAATGTTGAACTTCAGGATGAGAGAAACACAATTGTGCTTTAAAGTTCTCAGTAATCACTAAAGCCATTTGGCAGGACCCATTGCCAGGGTAGTACCGGTGGGCCCTGGGGAGAGTCTAATCCCACATGAATATCTATGTATAGGAACCCTACATCAAGGGTAAAGTTGACTCAACCAGCTCTGTGTCTCCTCTACCAGACATTCAGGGTAATGCCACGGAGGAAAGCAGACAGGAAGCGGGCATGATCCTAAGTGTCCTGCACTCAGTGGGACTATTGAAACCGGAGTGCGAGGCTGATCACCCCTGAGGATGAACTGCTTCCTGGCAGCCTCTGAGTGGGGGAAGCATAAATCATTCCACCTGTGTTGCTGGACTGCCATTAGTATGAGTGCAAGGATGAATGTTCCCCAGTAGGCAAAGGCAGAGGTATAACAAGCAGAGTTGATGCCCCAGACAAACTGCATGGGAGAGCAGAGTGGTTGTGCCCAGGTTCCAAGAGCTGCAGGCGGAACATGTAGTTGTAAGAGGGAGACAGGAGGGTGCAGGAGTCTTACCCATGCTAAGACCGCTTCAACAGTCCCCAGCTGAGCTACATGCTCTGCTTGCCCTGGTTATTATTCTCAAAGCAGCAGCCACAGCTGGGGACTGTTTTGGAGTTTGTGGCAGAGGGAAGCCATGGAGATGCTATTGCTTCTGGGATGCAGGGGGTGGGAAGGGTGATTCTGGTGCCTTTCCTATCTTGGTGCCTGGGGTGGATGCCCCTCTTGCCCACCCTTAGTTATGCTTCTGCCAGTAGGAGTTGAAAGAACTTAGGACATTGCATAATGTTCTCATGAGACCTGACTCCACACAGAAAAAAATGTTACTGTATATAACTCCCATTTACCTAGACACACGCGACCACTTTAAAAAAACCTCTTCTTGCTGCAATATACTGCTGATAAGTTAACTGTGGATCCTAGTGTCTCTGCTGAGCATTCCAGGTGCTTTCGCCTCTTGCAGTAAGCTTATCAGCATTTGAACTGCAGCATTCATAGGGCAATAGGTGTAGAGAGCCTCATAAACATTATAATTATAGGTATACTATAGCTTCTGACAGACAAAATGTTGGTTGTCACATGCATGTGAACCAAATACAGTTTCAAGTAGAAGCTAGTTTTCAACCAGTAAAACAATATAGAACAGCCAAATAAAGATAAATTACCAACTGATCATTGTCTCCTAGCTGTAAACTGTTTGTAGCCCAGCACAAAAGCTTCAGTTTTGACTTAAATACATTTCTACAGGTGGATTCTGGCAGAAAGTAACCTAGAGAGGTGACGTAGATGATTTGAAGAAGAAAAGCTAGAGGTAACACATCCCAACCAGAGAATATTAATTGCAGTTTCATTTCCCAAAGTAATTCCATTAAGGACTGTCTTTAGCACTATACTGCTTTGCTATAATTGCATTGGAAAAAGTCAGGAGTCATGTATCCTTGCGCTGAACGTTATGGAGAAAATAATCTGATTTGCTATCATTTTGGCAGTCTGCAGTGATATAAGACAATGCAGTATTTCATGAGTTCCATGTTTGGTCAGTAAGCTATTATGCTTTTACATATGCTCACTTTTCAGATTAATTTTCTTTTCTTGTTTTTAAAATCCTACAACTCTGCACAGATTTATTGCTACTTATGGCTACTGCCTGACAGGCATTCAGCAGGCATTTTTTCCTCTTATAAGTATTAGTTCACTGAGTGCTTTTTTTTTGCATGGCATAAATAGAATCAAATTATGTAACATTGAAAATGGCTTTGCAAGACGCAGCAGAATGTGACTAGACCTGGCAGCAGAGTGCATGAATAGTTTTGCTTAGTTTGGAGAAGTCTTAAAAAATTCACATCTGTGGAGGATCTGACCTGCATCTGTGTACGTCCTTTAGCTTGGAGGAAAGACAGTTCGGTGATCAGAATATTGTTCTAGATCTTAAGAGAGCCTGTCCTGCCTATAGACACACTAGGTGGCACCAAACAGGTCACTTAAGTCTCTTTCGTGTTTAATTCCTCACCTATAAGATACTTCCCTCCTCCACAAAGAATGCTATAAGGCCAATTACATTAAAGGCTGTTAGCAGACCAGGTGCTATAGTACTAGGGACCATATAGATGCCTTGGGTAACTAGGCTTTATTAGATCCACACCAGTTGACTCCAGCTGAGGTTGTGTAGCCCCATGTTTTAAGACTCGAAAAGGCATCTATTTCAGGTCTCAGATCACTGCCTAGTATGTATCACAGGGCAGTGTGGTGTGTTAGGACGGGTACTTAAATAGCTTAAGTTTGCTGGGGTTAGGGTAAAACCTAATTCTTGTTTTTGGTTGATGTGGGTTCAAGTCATCTGAACTTTCCTTTGGCTTCAGGTTTGAAACAGAGACTCAGGTAGAGACTCAGGCTACGTGCTCCACTAGCAACACTGGACTTTATCTGAACCAAATTTTTCAGAGTTTTTTGCTCAAAACTGGGTCAGGTTCACAGGCCATAAAAAACCTTCTGGGAAAGCTTGGGCTGACTTGTAGGTGATTTTTGCAGGTTTAAAAGTTAGCTGACACAGGTCTCATATTAACTACTAGCTGTTGCTTATTCACAGAGGCTGAGAATTCAGGTACTCCTTTCACCCAAGGCCTTATACGTTCAGATAAGCGGGAGGACATACCTTAGAGAGCTTTACAGGTGAGAACAGGAAGCTTGACCTTGATATACTAGAAAAGAGGGAGGCAGTGGAATGATTCAGAAACATGACAATGATGCTAGCTAATGCACTTTGAAGGGCTGATGTTGGGGGGGAGGGAGGAAGTTCTGAGAATGAAGGTAACCATAACCAATATCAGAGAAAATAAGGGCATTCATGTTTGGACAGACAGAAAAGTTTGAGATTTATGGATGAGAAACACTATGAATTACACTTATTCCCAGTAGCAAAACTTTTGGCCTTGAAATTATTATTCTTACATAATAATTTAAGGCCAACCTCCCTGCTGGATGAAATCACTGCTGGTCAAGATATGATGAGAAGGCGACTGTTAGCTCCTGACAAAGATACCTGGGTGATTAAACTCCATCTCTGCATCCAACCTCTCCCACCAAAGTAACTCTATTCTCATGTTTTATTATCCATTGAAACAGGAGTCAAATTAGGCCAAATTCAAAATGACCTCTCAGCACCAGAGTTTGACTTCATTATGAAAAGTAACACATTGGAGTGGCCCGCCCATAATAGTCCCAGAGGAAGGAAGAGCAATCTATCAGAAAGGTGGATACAAGCGAGAACTCAGAGAGTATTTGAAAGGGCTATACTTATTATATTAAAGTATAAAATGTGAGGCTATTGGTTACATTCCCCTGACCCACCCAAGCAGCCCAGGCAGGTGCAAGGGACTGGTTTAACTCGTGTTAAGATCCTCAAGTAGAAAAAGGAGTTTTGCAGAAAAAGATGGGTTTTGCCTTGTGTGGGTCCCTGGCTGAAGTAGAAGCATTAGAGCTATCACTTGGGACAGGGCAGAAATACTGGGCCTACAAGGTTGGCTCCAGGACTGTGTAAAAGCTGGGCACAGCAATTCGCACGGTAGTGGTAGGTGTACCTCTTGCTCTCAGCCCCACCCTCACTCCCTGGTGAGTGGACTGTGCCACAGGAGTAATGGGGATCTTTTTTTTAAGTCCCTCATTCAGGCAAGAATCTGTCCTCCCCACCATGCAAAGTAGCATATCTCCTCCCATTGCCTTTTCCCCTGCCTGCCACTGCCACTGTCCCCACTGTCCCTAGCTGACCCAGAGCTGAGGGGGAAGGCTCTAGTGCCACTTCTGTCCTGCTCCAGTCAGGCTGCACATGGAGCCAGGGTCAGCTACAGACAGCAGCAGCAGTGTCGGCAGCATCAGTAGGTAGGCTCCCTCTCCCTGCACCTGCTCCTGACAGGGAACAGCCAGGAACTGGACAGGGAGGAGGAACCCACCTGCTGCTGTACCTGGCTGAGCCCAGCTCCATACTGAGCCCAGCTGGAGTGCTCAGGAGTGGCTGTGGAGGTCTTCTCCCCCCCAATCTCTGCCCCTAGGGCAAGCAGAAGCAGCAGTGAGTGGGGGAGGGTAGGAAGAAAGGGGAGGGGAGGTACTGCTGAGCACCAAGGAGAAGGAAGAAGAGGAATTTTATTTGCTTTAGGGACTTTGCTGCTGCCTCTGCTGTTTGGTCATTTGAAAGGGGGATCCATCCATGCCACTGTGCCCCCAGGGCACCCAGATCCACCCCTGCAGGCCCATTATATTTTTTTGTTGCCTATACACTGCTTGTTTACATCTTGTTTCAGAGAACAGGGCTCCTCTATATATGTGTACGAGTAACTTGCACAGACAATATCCTGGGTCGATGTTGCTCATTTCTGCTCCAAAAAAGAAACTGATATGTGGCCCTCTGAAAATCTGCTTACTTTTGGCAGAGGGGAAGAAGACTGAAAAGACTATAATACTCTTCCTAGCAGAAAAGAACAGGATGAAGCCTGTATCAATTATCTGGATGAAAAAAAAACAAAACAAAACTTAAATCCGCACACAGTAGCCTTTTAGAAGTCAGGATCATTCTTGCTACACTTTGTCACATGTGGCCCTTTAAATATGAGTTACACTGAAAAAAAATCCTAAACTGACCACTTTGTGGAAGAAAAATGATTTAATAGATTCATAGATTTCATAGACTTTATGAAGGGGCCTCAAGAGATCATCGGATCCAGCCCCCCTGCCATAGGCGGGAAGTCAGTTGGGATCAAGTGACTCCAGCAAGAAATAAATCCCCATGTTTTTTGAAGGAGTCCAGAGTAGGTGCTTGCACCACCTCTGGGGGAGTTTGTTCCAGACCCTGGACACATGCACTGGAAAGAATTTTTTTCCAATATCCAGTCTAAAAATCAGCCTTCCTGGAGGACATTAGACCTTGTTATCCATTGGGGAGCTCTGGTGAACAGATGTTCTCCCAGGTCCTGATGTACCCCTCTTATGAAGTTGTAGGCTGCCACCAAGTCCCCCTGAGCCTTCTCTTCTCCAGACTGAAGAGTCCCAAGTCCTTCAGCCTCTCCTTATATGGCCTTTCCTCCAGGCCTTGAACCAATGACTGGCTCTCCTCTAGACTCTCTCAAGCTTTTCCACATTCTTCCTGAAGTGGGGGCCCCAATACCAGACGCAGTACTCCAGCTGCAGTCTCACCAGGGCCGAGTAAAGCAGGAGGATGAATTCCCTGATTTTGTTTGAGATGCATCGCTGGATACACACCAGAGTTTAATTAGCTTTGTCCGCCACTGCATCACATTGATGGTTCATATTCATCCTGTGATCAATCAAGACCCCCAAGTCCCTTTTGGTCATGGTGCTAGCAAGTGTAGCACTGCTAAGCCTGTAAATATGCTGGGGATTCTTCCTGCCAAGGTGCAGCACCTTGCATTCCTCTGTGTTAACGGCCATCCGGTTTTCTTCGGCCCACCTTGAGAGTGCATTCAAGTTGGCCTGTATCCCCAGCCTGTCCTGTGGTGTGACAGCCTTCCCCCATAATTTGGTATCATCCACGAACTTGGCCAGTTCACATCTGACTCCCGAATCTAGATTGTTGATGAAAATGTTAAAGAGTACTGGCCTGAGTACCGAACCCTGAGGGACTCCACTGGTAACACTGTGCCACGTTGATTTTCTCCCTTCAACTAGTACTCTTTGGGTCTGACCCTGTAGCCAGTTGCCTAGCCATCAGACTGTATGATGATCTAGGCCACAGTTCCCCAACTTAACCATGAGGAAGGACACCATGGGGAACTAGGTCAAAGGCCTTCTTGAAGTCCAAATAAATGACGTCCATATCATCTCCCTTGTCCAGGGCACATGTTACCCGGTCATAGAAGGAGATGACGTTGGTCAGGTAAGACCTGCCAGTCACAGAGCCATGTTGGCTGTCATTCAGAAGCTTGCCTTCTGTTAGTCTAGCGTTAATGGATCCCTTGACAATTTTCTCCAGAATTTTTCCAGGGACGGACATCAAACTGATTGGTCTATAGTTCCCTGGCTCATCCCTTCTCCCTTTCTTGTAGATAGGGACCACATTGGCTCTTTCAGTCATCCAGTACCTCGCCCAAGTGCCACAATTTTTCAAATCTCTCTGCCAAGGGGGATGCAATGATGTCTGCCAGCTCTTTCAAGACTCTCGGGTGCATTCAGTCTGGGCCCGCGGACTTATGAATGTCCAGTTTCTCCAGGAATTCCCTCACCTGATCAACATCAATTTTTGGCCCGACACCCACTCCCAAATTGGTTTGTGCCATTCCTGGCAGTGTGATCCTCATGGGAGGATGAAGAACCGATGCAAGAAAGTCATTTAGATGATTGGCCCTTCCTTGGGCATCTGATGTCAGTTGCCCTGTTGGATCTCTCAGGGGCCCAATACTGGCCTTGTATTTTTTCCTACTTCCCACATATCTAAAGAAGGACTTTTTGGTGTCCTTGACCCCCGTAGCAAACCCAAGTTTGGTTTGTGCCTTGGCTTTTCTCAATTGCTCTCTGCAGGTGCAGGTGAGTGCAGAGTAATCCTCTTTGGTAATGCTTCCCATTTTCCAGCTGGTGTAGGCTACTCTTTTGAGCTTAATGAGGTTCAGATTTCCTTGTTCAGCCATAGGGGCTTCCTTGCTCGTTGACTGCATTTCTTGTGAGAAGGGATGTCTTTGCCCTGTGCTTCAAGGATTATGTTTTTGAGTGATGACCATTCCTCTTGTACTCCCTTATCTGGGGAGGCATGGCCTTTGATAGCCTGACTGACCAGTTCTCTCAGTTTGCAGAAGTCAGTCTTCCCAAAGTTAAGGACTTCTGTTTTACTGAGGGGTTTGACTGCTCTTTGGTGAGCTAAGAAGGTGACCAACTCATAGTCACTGTCACCAAGCTTCCCCTCGATCCGCAGATTGCTCACCAGGTCCTCCCCTTTGGCCAGGACCAGATCCAGCAATGCCTCTCCCCTAGTCGTCCCATAGACCTCCTGGGTTAGGTAGAGGTCATTGATGCATGTGAGAAAACTATATGACCTGTCAGATTTGGCTGTGCAATCATCCCAAGAGATGTCAGGGAATTTGAAGTCTCCCATGATGATCAAGCATCAGGAGCATGCCGCTTTGACCAGTTCCCTAATGAATTCCTGATCTAAGTCTTCCTCTTGGTTGGGGAGAGGTATAGTAGACTCCTACAAGTCACCCTCTCCGTGTTCTCCTCGTATCTTGACCCAGAGGTCTCAAGACACCCTTTTTGGTTTGGAAACTCAATCTGCAGGGAGGTGATCTGATCTTTGATAGAGAGCAATACCCCCCACTCTCTTCCCCACATGGTCTCTCCTATATACAGTGTAACCCTCTACTGCCAATGAGGGAGAGACAGAGACAGAGACAGAGAGAATGTAGCTGCCTTAAATATTGGAAGACTCATTGATGCTCACCAGCAAAAGAAGATATAGGTTAGGTGGGAACAACAGCATTTGGAAGTGGCTTGGAAGTGAAGGGTGAAGGAGGGAAAAAAAAGAGTCAAATATCTTTGCATTATAAAATATTTGTGTCACCCTGTGAGTTCCCTAAGGGAAAGGTGGATTTCTGTTTTAATTGCAAGCTTTCATAAGTATATTGACTGAGCAACAATGTTCATATCCATCTGCTGCCTTTGGATCATGGTAACAGCTGGTGTCATTATCATCATGGTGGCTGGGTCTGCATTGCGTCTCAAGATGCTGCTGCTGAAACTTGAACCAAGTTAATTGTTGTCATTTCATTTTACACAACTTGATAGTTTTTTAAACTCTAAAAAGAACAAATTTGTGACATGAGAAAAAAGTTTAACAGGCCCACATTTTCTGGGAACACATGTTCAGAATGTGACAGGGTTAGCTTTGTCCTTTGCCCTTCCATAGTAAAGGAACTATAGCTCCATGCAATTTATGGGGTCTCTCTCGCTCCTGCTCTCACCACACCCCTTTCACTGCCATTTGAGATCTTAAAAATGAATATTCTGTCTGCTATGCAGAGACAGATGTTTCATGTGACCCTGTCTGGGTAATCAAGGAACAGCTCCCTACTTAATATAAACAGTATCTTTATTATAGCAGTTTCTTACAGAGCTGTTACAGGGCCTACTGTCCTTCCCTAGCCTCCCTAGCTCTCTTCTTTTATCTGTCTCCTCCCCCTCGCTTCCTGTTCCTCCTTCGGACTTGTCCTTTCTCCTGCTGCTGGTTTTGCTTCTGAGATCCATACATATTGTTACAACAGAGACCTGATGTCATTTCCTGTGAAGGGAAGGATCTCTTTGTCTGCCCTTGTCTAACATTTTTCTTTCCCTCCACTGCATGAAATATATTCTCTTTTTCACCAATTGGATGCTATCCTGTCCCCCACAGATGACTGTTATAGGTGTGTGTACATACATAGGACCAAATCACCCACTTCTTGCAGAAAAACCTGGAGGAGGCAGACAACATGCAGAGATTTTCCAAATATTGTCTCTGATGAGAAGCATTAGAGGAGGCTGTGGAATCTAGAAGCCGTGGGGGTCCTTGAGGAAGTAAACTCCTTTGTCCCAGAGCCAACCGCCACCTTACAGTGACTGCCCCTGCCTCCTGTGTCCCCTTCCTTCCCCAGTAACATGGCTCCAGCTTCTACCACTAACCCTTGGAAGGCAGTTCCATAGCTGAATATAGCTTTCTAACTATAACCAGGTTATTTGCTTCATGCAAGTGTCTGTGTTTTAGGTGATTCCCCCCTCTCCCCCGACCGTGTATCAATTTATAGCAATAAAAAGAACCAGCTATGTGCCATTGTGCTTTAAATAATGATGAGCTTGGGGGTCTTAATTAGAATAACATTAAAATCGGAGGAGACACAATAATCCAGCAATGAGACATTATATAATCACCTAATGCATTTGCAAATTAAGGTGCAGCTCTTTGATAACAAAGCCACTTAAATCAATCCACACTGGTAATATTATTTACTGTGCACACCACCTGCATCCATCAAAATTAAGGGTGCTTTAAATCATCTTCTGCCAATACATAATGCAAACAACCAGCAGAAGGATAAAGAACAAAGAAAATAACATTCCAGCCCTGGGGCCTTGCTCTCTAATCTTAAGAGAAGCCTTGGGGTAGAAACGTCAATTATTTTCTTTGTTCATCCTTTGTACACTGTATGCATTACAATTTGGCATAATGATTTAAGGAGCCCTCCGTTCTGTTGGATGTGGGTGGCATATGCATGGCTCAGGGACTGTGTTATTGTTGTTGTCATTGTTGTATATTACTAACTCCCAGGAGACAGGAGCTTACTGTATTCCATCTGCCATTCATTTATTACTTTGCACGTATGGTTATACATTGTGAGTCTTACATAAAATGTATATACGCACAGACATCTATAAAGTACTAGCATTCTATTTGTTCCTTGTTGAAGTGTAAAAGCAAATAAATGCCAAGACTCCTCCATTTTTGATCAAACAATGGTCTATTTTGCTACTTACACTAAAATACAGTAACATTAGTCTTGTCAGCTTTTTGCCTACTTTTAGTTTACATAGCTATAATTGTTCGGAGAAATGTCCCCAACTGCTAACAGATAGTAAGAGTCCCTATGCACACACAAGCATCTGCCAGCCCAAATTAAGCAGTTGGTTTATAAGGCTATTTGGGGTTTTTTTGTTTTGTTTGTTTTTTTACTGTGCAAAAAACTTTGGTTCAGAAAGCAGGCAGCGAGAATTCAGTATTTTTTATGAAGGTGACATTGAACATATTGGGTCAATAAAGCTACACTGAAGTAACTGAGAGAAGAATTTGGCCCATATTGACCTGTGCCTTGAGTATTGACACAGTTAAAAAGAAAGAGTAGTTAAATACTCATGGGATTAAAGCATGTTTTTGAGGCATGTGCCTTGCTTAGCATACACATTCTGGAGTAGTTCATCTAGTGGATTTTGTTTCACTATTTTTAATACCACAGATTACAGACCAAATGTATCCCTGGGGTATCTCACTGAAGATAGTGAGACTTGCATCATAGCTAAGTTCAGATCATTCCATTTAAATTGGAACCAAGCTAGTTCAGTAAAATAAATGCACATTACATCAATTAAAATCATAAGTGCTATGTTAGAATATGTGTAGGTGGTAAAATTGTCACTGAAGGAACTTAATCCTCTAAGTGTAACAGAATACTAATCAGGAAGAGAAACTAATCATCAAAAAAAGCATGCATAATTCTTTCCCAAACTAACATGTCAACTGGCTTAGTAAATGGATCTCTTGACAGTGTAGCACTCAGGGCCTGTTATTTTATAGATTAAATACTGACTGGCTCTAGTGACATCCTAGTAAGAAACAGGCTTTGAGGTGTACAAAATACGTCAAATGAAGTGGGGGTTTCAGGGTTTATTTATCATTTATTTTTGTGATATGTGCTCAACAAAAGATGATGGGACTGAAAATATGTTTGCCTTGCACAGTGGACCATGTCCAGATCCCCAGGTAAATCTATGGAGTTGCTAAGCCCACCTGCAAGCATCCATACTGAACAGTTCTGTACGACCCACATGTGCCTAGGCAAATTCAAGCTGGCATTGCAATTACCCAATAAAGCCACCAGAAAGTTATCCTGTCACCAGCAGAGATTGTTTTATTCTCTCCAACTAAGGTAAACATCTAAGATGGCTCAGTATACTGGTGTGGGTAAGAATACTGGCTAGCATAGACTATATTGTGGGAATAAAATAAAACCAAGTCAGTTACCAATAGCAGAGTCAATAACAAAAAGTTCAACCTGAGATTCCAGTGAACACGTTCAAATATCTCCCAGAGATAAGTCCAGGTGACCAAAGAAAACAAGGAATACTTTGAGTGCCCACGTGCTTGTCACAGGGTGACATGTATGGGGAAATAGGACACTTTTGACTGTTGTAGTGTACACATCAGTTTATTTTTTCTTGCTTTTAGAGGATTATGACAGAACTTGTACTTTAATTGTTAATAAATCAGGTTTGTTGACAGAGTCAGTTATTTCCAAACCTTTTTTAAAAAAGTATCAAAGGAATGAAAATTATTTTGAAAGCCTACCACAGTCATCCCAGATGCTTGTAAATAAGAGATAGTTACAATTTTAAAAATCTATTAAAAGGTACTAGCTGTGTGGCCTCAGGGGGAACAGCACTGGATGTCAGAATGGAGGTTCTGACTACCACTGTATTTTATGTAGTTGGATGAGATAGAGTGAATGGGGAGCATCTTTTCATTTCACTTCCTATCCAGGCCCTGAATTGTCCTGGCTTTAGAAAGTTGTAGCATGGAGAAAAACACACTAGAATAGTGCCACAGCAGAGACCTGCAGATGGACACTCTCAGCATGAGCAGGCCTTTAAAGAATCCCTTCTGCTGCTCTCAGTCCTTCTTCCATATCCTCTGGTTGCACGTGAGATACTAGATGACTGTTCTTTCCTCCCTTTCAGTTTGGTCCCTCTCTCTCTCTCTCCATTCCCCACTTTTTCCTCTTTAGTAGCCTCTGCCCAAAAGGTGCTAAGCATGTCCTACAGCTGGTTACCCATTGGCCTCTTTTCCTGTGCTGGTTCAGGTCCTGCTGCCAAGAATCCCAGATGGTTGCCTCAGTTGAGCAGAGGTGAAAGGTCCAGCCAAGTATATGAAAGGACATCAGCTGAAGCTAAATCCATCCCATTGCAAACAATACCCTTGTAACAAGGAACCCTAGCCCTGTTACCAAGAAACAGGACGGTCCCTTTAAATACAGAACCAGGCACGGCTGACTGGTCGAGTAGGAGTTAAGAATCGAGCCCTGCCAGCTGGTCAGGTGGCAGGAAGGGGAAGGCCAGAACCATATAAACTGCAAGTGCAGAAGGCCAGAGAGGGAGCAGAGGGGGGGCCCCCCGATGCCTATGGGGCAGCGGCACCAGCCTCTTTGGGAAGAATACACCACGCTGTGAGACAGAAGCATGATCACATAAAGTAAGCTGGCACTTTGCCTCTCTTATTTCTTTATTATTATTTTTCATTATATGGCCATAGGAGCCTATGGTTTATGTTTGATATTAAAAAAGTTGGTGGTTTGTGGCTGAGGTGTAGGGGTGGAGGAGGCCTCATTAGCACCAAGGGGTGCCATGATAGAGGGCTCAAGAAGCCCTGCTGCACTAGGGGTGCCACAAGCCCAAAGTCGCTTGAAGAGGAGATAGGAGCCTTGAAGCCAGGTCCTGGCAGGTGGACTTAGGCGAAAGGCCCTAACTATAGAAAGAGGGGCAAAGCCAAAAGGGGCTGAGGCCCCAACAGTCTGGCACCACAGGGACACACAGTGTAGAAGGGCCAGTAGGCCTGGTGTCACGGAAAGCATGGAATGGAGGGTCTTGAGCCCGAGTGAGTTAGAGAGCTAGAGCCTCAGAGTCAAGCCCTGATTAGTGGGTTTTGACTGACAGGTCTAGCTATGAAGAAAGGGGGTAAGCCCACAGCGGCTGAGACGCCAACATAAAGAGAAATTTATAAAACCATCTGTGAGGCATAGGGCACATCAAGGGAAGATAGGAGCATGTATTTTTGCCCTTAAGGCAACACCTCATTATCCCACAGGTGGTGAGCCTGCAGCCTATCTGGGAACCTGTGGGTCAGCCTCCCTCTTTCTTTAGAACCAAGTAACAGCAAGTCATGAGTAAAGGGGGGAGGGGGGAAAACTGATCCCCAGAGAAGAAAAATTCAGCAAGACTTAACGGGGGCAGACTTAGCAGCATATATAAAAAAAAATGCAGGCAAAGACGGCTCCCTGTCACAACCCTCCATAATACTAAGTATCCAGAAATCTTTCCCTCTTATGCTACAATTTTCCCTATTAAATAACAAAAATGACTGTGGCCACTTATCCAACCGTCCAGCTTATGCTTGGGTACCACTCCCTCTCCAGGCTGTCCCTCCCCTCCAGAACAAAACTACAGGATATTGCCCTTGGATGAGCCCTGATCCATCCAGGTGACCAACCTACTCTCACTATGTTCTATTATGGGTTCACTTCCCACACCTTCTCTTCCTTTGCCACCAGCCTCTTCTGATTCTACCGTCTTCCCTTCTGCCCTCAGTTGAAAAAGCAGAGCCTGCTTGGCAACTGCTCATGTACCATGTACCATATATCTATATACAGGGTGGTGACAAGCACTCAGCCAAACTCCTTGCAATCGGGTTAGATGGGGTGCTGCTGGACTCCAGGATGCCATCCTGTGTCCAAGATATTCTTGAGGTTTTTGTGCTCCATGGACTCAATAGCCAGATGCTTGATTCACACCTATGTTAGCCTTTTCAAAGTATTGTCATACAAGTTCACATTTCAGGTCCTTCTTCCAAAATCATCATCTTTACTGTGCTCACATGACAGGTCAAGCAAGCAGCACACTGGGATCCCTTAAAGCTGTTTGGCTGAGCTAAACACTAACATAATGGAGCAGGCCAGCCAAACGTACATAAATCAGGAGTAGCTTCTAGTGCATAAGAGATTGATTGAGAGTAAGAAGACTGAAGGGCCTGAAAACACAAACCCAGGGAACTGTGGGATAGTGTTGGAAAGCTATCCAAACTCAAGCTCTGTTACCTCGGTTTTAGCTGCATCATCACTGCAAACTGGATGGGTCAAAATCTCACTTGTGTTAACCTGTGTGTGCTGCCCTGACAACTTAAAAGGGTCTCAAAGTGGTCAAGAGTTGCATTTATGAATGCTCCACCACAATGTAAAGGAGTCTTAATATAAGGGAATCAGATACATTATTTCTATAACCCCCCACCCCCAAAACCTACAAAACTACTGAACCTTCACCTGGGCTCTACAGAAGGCCAGAAAACTTGGGTGAACCTGGACTGAGTCTCAGGTTTGTAACAAGAACTAAAGCCAAGTGAAGTTCTTCTGGTTTTGTGTTTCATTACTAACATTTCACATTGTTCTAATGAGGATGTCATTATCCAGCATGTAGGGGGTAACAAATCCTGCAGCAAGGCAGTAAGTGCACTGATACAGAGCAGTGCTCAGCAAACCTGGGACAGCTGGGAAGTTTGGATGATTTTATGCTTCCCTTCTCTGACAGGGCATGAACCAGCTGAAGCAGATTTCCACCCCAACATGCCTATTGTCTAGTACCCAGTCTCCCCTGTGGCAGCTGAATATTCCCTCAGCCAGAAAATCCTCAACTGTTGTTTAAACTGCCTGGTATACTACTAAAGGAGTGCAAAGAGAAGTGATGAAGAGGTACAGGTCTAGCCCATGTACTAGATAAGCATAGATATGCAGGCAAACATACCAGCCATTAAGGAAACAAGGTTAAACCTACCCTTCTACTCCAAATAACCAGGCCTTTCCCACTTTCCTTAAAGAAAATTATCTTTAATTGGGAATAACTGTAATAAAACTGTCCCAGGGACACCGGGGATATGAGGGAACCCCGGGCCAAAATAGAAGGGGAAGAAAGCCCTTACTTACCCTTCACAGGGGCCGGAGGCAGCAGAGGAGCACGCACTGGAAAACTGCTCGCGTGGTTCATTAGCTGCATTCATATTCATCTGGGGCGGGTGACGTCAGCGAGAGATGCCACCCGGCGGAAATAAAGGGTAGCCCCGAGGGTGCAGGCAGGGCGCAGATGACCGGAGAGCCCGCAGGGGAACCTGAGGCCAGGAGCGTGCACCCGCAGGGTCTGTCTGCCCGAGGGGGGGAGAACAGCTGCAGCTGCGGAAGTGGCAAGAGCCACAACGGTGGAGAAACCGGCAAGGGAGTCGGTTGGAAAGCCGATGAAAGAGCCGACAGAGGAGCCGGTGGAGAAGCCGCTGAAGGAGCCGGCAAAGGAGCCAGCGGAGGAGCCAGCAGAGAAGCCGGCGAAGAAGTCGGTGAAGGAGCTGGCAAAGGAGCCAGCAGAGAAAGCCAGGACAGCTACGGGGAAGCCCAGAGTCGAGGGACAGTGAGAAGCAAAGATGACAGAAGACAGACCGGCAGAAACCCTATCGGGGATAGCTGCAGAAGAGGCGGCGGGAGGTCCCAAACTGGGAAGGCCAGTGGAGTTAGGGGGCTGGCGGAGAGGCCCACAGCACCTCCAAGAGGAGCCAGCTGGGGCTACAGGACCTCAGGGGACTATAGCTACGTCCCTGGATAGGAGCTGTGCCTAGGGGACAACCACCCGGACCTTGGGGACACTGAGGCACTGGGGAGCCACAGGGCTCCACGGGCCGGGGGCTCAGTATTTTCCTCATAGGCCTTCTTGCCTGACGATTGCACCTCCCCGGCAGGCACGGTGGTGGGTTTTTTTCACGGGGTAGCACAGCGGGTGTTGGAATAGGGGTAAGGGTCGGCAGGAATCAAGGACCTCTTAGCCTTCCCACCGGAGCCAGGCCCAGGACACCAGGTCCTGCTGCGCCAGGACAACGGGAAGTCCAAGAGAAGAAACCAGGAGGGGCCAGTAATAAAGTTAGACTTGGAGACCCACGGCAGAAGGTGGCGTTTGGCCGGGGCGTAGGGAAGGTCGGAGCCCCGTGAGTGCCTGCCGAGGGGCGTGACGACCCTGGAGGCTTCCTTGAAGGGGACCCCCTCCACTGAGGATCCATTCAAAGTCGTGGCAGGTGAGTTAAGGGAGTCATACCCTCTGGGGTCCACTTGCAGGTCTGGGACAAACCAGGTCAACTGCCCGGGCAAAAGCTGCTCAAGAATGCCTAATAGAGCAAAGGCAGGCACAAAAACAAACAACCTTGGCTCTGGGGTAGCATTTCTCATTAGTAATTCTCAGATTACTTTTAGAGGTGATCAAGAATTTTTAATGTTTCAAAAAATGGTTTTAATGTTTAATGAAATATTTTTAATTGAAAAATGCTAATGTCAGCCAAAGAATTTCTGGTCAGATGGATTTAGAGCCCCCTCACTCCCCCAAAAGAGCCAAAAGTTTGGCTGTGAGACCCAGGTTCATATCATGCCTGCTTTGCTTAATACAAGTGCACTTTGTACAAACAAATCCTACACTGGGCCACAGAGAACCTGTGACACTATGGCTTACTGGCTAGGGCAGTCATCTTGGATGTTAGAGACCAAGTTTCATGTCTTTGGTATTGAACCTGGAACTCCCATATCTGAGATGAGTGGCATAGTCATAGCATTATTCTGAGATAGAAGGCTCCCTCAAAACCTCTTTTTGTGAATAAAAATTGACATGTCCTGCTTTTGTGCTGCACCAAAAAACACAAGCAAATGCAGAACCCTCCACATTTTGAGACATTTCTTTTTTTTCCTAGTCTGCCTTATTTACCACTATCACTTTACAGACAGAGAAAATGACACAGTTTGATATTTGACTTTCCCAGGTTACCTGGAAGGCCAATAGGAGAGGCAGGAAAGGAACACGTCTCCCTTCAGTGCAGATGTCATCACACAGCACTGTCTCCATCAACATGGGCCAACTTGTCACCAGCCAACATGAAGATACACACATGGTGAATAGCTTATATAGTAAACTAAATCTTCAGATGCTACACATACACAGTTAGGTGAAAATCATGACATATCTAATTGAAATGTATGCAATCTTTACACAGCCTCCACAGACTTCCCTGGGGTTTTACTTGACCAAAAGAAAATTGAATCACTTAGGCTTGAGTCTTAAATTGATTTACCCACTTCTGCAACTTTACCATCCACCTGCTATTGTATCCAGCAATGTAAATTGGAACATGCTTCATTTTTTCTATCTATTTACATTTCATTGCTGCTGTATATAATTAAACTACAGTTCTTCTGTTGAAGAACATGGACATGGGCTCTTCATTGAATTTCATTTGACCAGTATATAATTTGTCTTAGAATTTCCAGACCATTCTTCAGGTATTCTACTGGCATTCCAGTTTTTTGTTCTTTTCTCTGGTGGTGAACGTTGCACACAAAACTTACAGTAAAGTATAGCTCTGCACCAACAGACTTAAATTGGTGCAAAAGTGTGTGCATAAATTGAGTTTACACTGGTTTAATTTGCTCGTTTTAGGATGAGATTAACCAAAACTGTCTAACTGGCAGCCCACGGGCCACAGGTGGCCTATAAGAGGTAATCTGTGGCCCTCAGGGCTCCTCTTGGCCATTGCTCTCCTCATCATTCAGGCTGTTACTGAAGCCAGGATTTCTAGGCATTTCTTCCCTTCTGTCTCCAGGAGATGGGGCAGGGCAGAGTGGTGTAGCTAGGGAGCCCACTTATCCAAATAATCTTTACTAGGTGTCTGGTTACAGATTAATTTTTTTGTGAAGACTGAGGCAAAGTAGCTGTTTAGTAGCTCCACCTTCTTTGAATTTCCTGTTAAGAGTTTGCCCTTAAAAGTGGACCCACAGCTTCCTTATTCTTTCTTTACTGGTCAGCATTTTTATAAAACCCATTCTTATCTTCATTTTTTACATTTGCCTTCTGGATTTTGTTCTTCCTATTTCCTAGTGCACTTCCTTGGTGACCTGCCCATCTTCCTATTGCCAGTAAGCTTTCATTTTGCATTTGGAAAGTATATAATGTAATAAACTCAATTTTTTTCATCCCATTGTTGACTGTATGCTTCCCCCCCACCCCGTAAAGGTAATTCATGGTAATGGTAGAACATGAAACACTGAACCACGAGATACCCACAAGATCAGCCCAGGTAAGTATCAAAGAACCTATTAGACAGCAGTATAAGGGGGTTCCAGGGGTAGCCACCAGGGGCATTAAGTGTATATATACAAATGCCAGGAGCATGGGAAACAAGCAGGAGGAACTAGAACTCTTGCTTGCGAGCAATAACTTTGACTTAGTGGGACTAACTGAAACCTGGTGGGACTCTACTCATGACTGGGTGGTAGGAATAGAGGGCTACAGGTTGTATAGGAGAGACAGAGGAGGGAAAAAAAGAGGGGGTGTTGCTCTCTATGTCAAAGAACAGTACACATCTTCCCTAATCAAATTGGGATCAAAGGATGGACAAGCAGAGAGTCTGTGGGTTAGGATCCAAGGAGGTCGGGGGGAAAGGGACCTGGTGGTGGGGGTCTACTACAGGCTTCCGCACCAAGAGGATGAGCTACACCGGGAATTTTCCAGGCAGCTCTCAGTGGCTGTGCAGTCTAGAGATATGGTATTCATGGGGGACCTTAACTACCCAGACGTACGCTGGGAGGAACAGTCAGCTAGATCTAACCGCTCACACAGGTTCTTAATCTGTATCCAGGACCTCCACCTAACACAGGAGGTAAGGAGACCCATCAGGGTAAAGCCTTGCTCAACTTGGTTTTGGCCCAGGGGATGACCTGGTGGGGGACCTGCAGATTCAAGGCAACTTATGGGACAGCCCGCTATCACCAAATGATAAAATTCACTATACAAAGAAGGGCGGGCATTATACCCAGCAGGACACAGGTGCTAAACTTTAAAAAGGCTGACTTTAATAGGCTCAGGGGACTGGTTAGCAGGGTACTAGGAAACAAGAGCCTAGATACTTTGGGGGTCCAGGATGGGTGGTCATTTCTCAAGGAAACCATCCTCTGGGATCAGAGTGAGACAATCCCATGGCAGAGGAAAAGAGGCAAAGGGGCCAGGAAGGTTGAGAAAGTGGGCAGAGAGCAGCAGGATGCAATTCAATAAGGACAAGTGCAAGGTACTGCATCTGAGGAGAAAGAACTGCCACCATACCTATAGGTTGGGGGGCGACCTTCTCAGCACCACTGAGGCAGAAAGAGATCTTGGAGTCACTGTTGACTCCGGGATGAACATGAGTCATCAATGTGATGAAGTAGTTGGCAGAGCCAATTGCACCTTGTCGGGCATCTGTAGGTGCTTCACAAACAGCTCCCGGGAAGTGATTCTCCCCCTCTACGCAGCACTGGTCAGGCCGCAGCTGGAGTACTGTGTCCAGTTCTGGAAGCCGCAGTTCAAGCGGGATGAGGAGAACCTGGAGAAGGTCCAAAGATGAGCCACTCATCTGATTAGAGGCCTGCAGGGAAGGCCCTACGAAGATAGGCTAAGGGACCTCAACCTTTTCAGTCTCTCCAAGAGAAGGGTGAGAGGGGACCTTGTGGTGGTGTACAAATTCATAAGGGGAAACCAACATGAAGTAGGCAATGATACCAACCCACCAACTGTTCAAGCTGACCTAGTAAAGGGGCACCTAAAGGGGTTGAATGTATTTAAGTCAACAGGTCCTCATGATCTTCATCCTAGGGTACTTAGGGAATTAGCTGGAGTAATAGCAGAGACGCTGGCACAACTGTTTGAGCACTCTTGGTGCTCAGGACAGGTCCTGGAGGATTGGAAAAGGGCCAGTGTGGTCCCTATTTTCAAGAAGGGGAGGAAGGAGGAACCAGGTAACTATAGGCCAGTTAGCCTCACCTCTATCCTTGGCAAGACCTTTGAGAAAATTGTTAAGGATCACATATGTGGGGGACCAGCGAGTAAAAGGATGCTAAGGGGCAATCAGCATGGGTTCATAGCAGGCAGATCCTGCCTGACTAACTTGGTTTCATTGTACAACTGGGTCACAAAATGCTTGAATGAAGAAAAAGAGGTAGATGTTATTTACTTAGATGTTAAAACGGCCTTTGACACAGTGTTACACCCAATTCTTATAAATAAACAAAACAGTTGCAATATAGATTATAATACAGTCTGGTGGGTGGAAAATTGGCTTCTGGGAAGCACCCAGAGAATGGTGGTGGATGGGTCAGTTTCTACCTGGAGAAATGTGGGCAGCAGAGTCCCCCAAGGCTCAGTCCTGGGACTGGTACTATTCAATATCTTCCTTAGTGACTTGGAAGAGGGAGTTGCTGATGACACCAAACTATGGGGGGAGGTACACAAACTAGACAGCAGGGAGCAAATCCAGGCTGATCTGGACAGGCTGGGGAAATGGGTCGAACAGAATAGGATTCAGTGTCATGTGTTGCACCTAGGAAGGAAGAATCATCAGCACTCATATAGTCTGGGAAGTACCTTTCTAAGTAGCACAACAGGAGAAAGGGATCTCGGAGTCGTAGTTGACTCCAAAATGAACATGAGTCACCAGTGTGATGAGTTAATAAGTAAAGCTAACCGCAACCTTTCTTGCATAAGTAGGTGTATCACAAACAGGTCTCGGGAGGTGATACTTCCCCTCTACGCAGCATTAGTTAGGCCGCAGCTGGAGTACTGTGTCCAGTTTTGGGCGCCGCACTTCAGGAGGGATGTGGATGGCCTGGAGAGGGTTCAGAGGAGGGCCACTCATCTGGTTAAAGGCCTACAGAAAAAACCCAATGTGGACCGACTGGGAGACCTGAACCTCTTCAGCCTCCACAAGAGGAGGCTGAGAGGTGATCTTGTGGCCGCCTACAAACTCTTCGGGGGGGGCAGCAAGAAATAGGGGATACAATGTTTACCAGGGTGCCTGTCAGGGTAATTAGAAATGATGGCAACAAACTGGAAGAGAGCAAATTCAGATTGGATATCAGGAAAAATTCTTCACAGTGAAGGTTGCCAAAATGTGGAATAAGCTTCCAAGGGAGATGCCCCTTCCTTGGAGTTGTTTAAAGGGAGATTGGACAGACACCTGGCTGGGGTCATCTGACCCCTCTTTCCTGTTTAGGGCAGGGGGTTGGACTTGATGATCTAATAGGTCCTTTCCGACCCTAACATCTATGAAACTTGGCCTTGTAGCAAAAACAGCACATGTTGTCAGCATACATCAGCAACCAGAAACATGTTTTGCTTGCGATGTTGACCATTACCTTTATTAACTACCATAGGCATGAATAAATTTAAGATAGTCACTGGGGGGGTTTTGGATTAAACTGAACTGTTTGATGTAAGACTCTTAAAGGAAAAAATTAGAGCAAAAGTCCTGTCCTGGAGCTTGTATAAAACTGATTTTCATTTGCCGTCAATAAAAGTTTCAGGAACAGGGATGTCCAGTGTAATTTATTCACAGCTAATATCCTTAACCACTTGAAGTTTAGGACTTATTCATACAGAGACATTCAGGAGAGTTAATCTGAATAATTGCAGGCCTGACTTTGAAATGAATTAGTTAAGTGATGAACTAGGAAAATGATCTTTGCACCAACATCCTCAATTGAGATAGGCAGGGGAAAATTACATTTATCAAAGCCAGAGAAAGGGATTTTACAATAATGAAAGGCATGGAGTTTTGAGAACCCGGATGAGTTTCAGCTCTGTGAATGGAAAGGAAAGGCTGTATCTTGGGCAAACAGACATCACATTTATCCAGATAAAACATTTTATCCTGGGACAAAGTGAAATCATGCAGATGTCCATGTTTGCTGACATGGGATAAATCCTAAAAAAGTTTCCCAGATAAGAGATAGTAACAGTTTGTCCCAGGAAACTGCAAAATACATATGTGCAGTTATCCTGGGATTGCTCTTTGAATCAATGGCAGAAAAGTGACACTGCATTCACCCACTCACTAAACCCTGAATAGAACAGCAATGCATGCCAGTGGCGACATGTAGCGGGTGCACGGGGCAGGTGGGAGTGTTGGCGAGATTGGCTGTGGGGGGACTCCCCCCTGGTCAGCAATATTGGGCCATGGGGGATTCCCCCCCAGCCCTGGTTGGACTGGTTGCTGGTGGGGGGAGGGGGCACGTGCCCCACCCCCGACTAAGCTGGCACCAGTCACCCACAATGTGCATACATGCCAATCCTGGGATATTTTTGCTCCAAGACAAACACAGGCACAACTTATTCAGGGACAAATTCCAGTGTCTGCTCCTAGCCTTAGAAGTGCTGAGCAGACTTAAACATAGTCTGGCTGGGAAGACAGAAGTTTCCTAAATGCAAATGTGGGGAAAAGGGTATTGTTTTGAGGTCAGGTGTAGTGGAGAGAGAAAAAGCTAGGAGGAGCTGCAAGTGTGTCCTGATAGGAAGCAGAGAGACAGGGCTACTTGGGCTCACAGCTTGCTGAAGTGACACACAAGCATTTCTGAGAAAGGAACTAGCCTGCTGCTGTTTGTTTCTGTTGTACTCAGGAAAAGAGACAGTTGTGTTCAGCTTTGTAAATACACAAGATTGCACCATGAAAGTACCTGCCTCATCATTGATTTCTTCTCCTGAGGGAAATTGCTCCACAAGGCCTCATACTTTGCCTACCCATTTGGGTCAAAAGGGCACCAGGGCTATAGCTCTTGAAAGATTGTCTACCTACCTACCTCCTCCCCATACATATAGACAACCACTCTGAGCACTGAGGGTGTCTATACATGAGCAGCAAGGCTGCTCTGACGTGCTGGAATGAACGCATCAGAGCCAACTTGATTCAAATCGAGTGTCCTGGAGTGTGGCAATTACCATGCTCCAGCAGCCTTCTGTGTTTCATGTATGAGTGTCCCTGCGCTGAATAATGGCAGTGGAGGCACTTGAACTAAAGCTTGTCGAATGAGCTTTAGTTCAAGTGCCCCCACTGCCATTTTTCAGCATGGGGACACTGATAAATAAGACACAGGCTGATGCACAAAATGCGGCGATGCTTTAATTGCAGCTCTCAGAGCTGCTCTAATTGAAGTGCCACCCCACCCCCCCGCAACCCTTGGAGCACATGTAAAGTGCCCTAAATGGGGAGGAGGGGGAGAGCCAAGACTCCTCATTTTTCCTTTTCCCCTGTGTGCTGCAAAGGGAGCACGTGAAAAGAAAAGCAGCATCTCATAGCAGGCCTTGATCCCATATATGGGTAATAAAAAGAGTGATGATGGGCCCTTCCTGCCCTGTTCAGCTCAGGCATGGGGACAAGCCAGTTATAACAACATACTTGGCACTGGTCAGCACATGGAGATAAAGACATTTCCTGCTGTTACAGCAGTGCTTTGCAAATGAGAAACATCTACATGTATATGTGAATAATTACTAGGTAAGGTGTCAGCAGGGAGTGCTCAAGAACACATAGATATCATAATCAAGAGAGATTTTACTGTTTTAGTTCTTCATCGTGACTGATGAGAGGTACTGAGTCACTCAGCAATGGTTGTGACCATTGTTCTACTTCCTACTGGGCACAATTACATGTACAAATAATCTGGGAGCAGTTTACTCCCAAGTAAAACTACTTGAATAAACTCTCCTGTGCATGTATCTACATGTGCAGGGATGCAGGAGTAGATTTGCTGGTCCTAGAAGCAGACTGCTCCTGCTCCCTGAGGCCGTACAACAGGTTCCTGCAGCAGTCAGGGGGCACTCTAGGTTCCCTTTGGGAGCTAGCCTAGGGGCCAGGAGACAATTGTCTCCTGGCAGGGGCTGGGACATTGCTCCCTGCCCCTGGGAGTTGCCTCTTGCTGGGGCAGACTGTGCCCCTAGAGCCTGGGTGGGGATGATGTCCCTTTGCCCCAGCAGCAGGGAGCTCCAAGGCTCCACTCCATGACAGCAGGACCAGGGCTGGGAGATCCTAATCTCCCAATGCTGGCCCTGTGAGTGCAGAATTGGCACTGGAAGATAAAGATCTCCCAGGCCCAGCCCCACGATTGTGGAGCAGAGGCTGTGAGAGCAGGGGACATTGTCCCTGCCCTCGCTCTGGTGGCAGAGCCCACCCCAGCAGCAGGCAGCTCCCAGGGGCAGGGAGCAACCTCCTGCGCCCTGCTGCCTGGCTGACAAAGAGCACATTTGCTCCTGTTCAGGTGTCTACTTGTGCACTACTGCACAGTAAATAATCTCAAGTAAATTTCTGCTTGCATTTTCAGGTAGCAAATTTACTCACAATTAGAGCCAATTACTTCACAGTAAGTATCTACACATGTAGACACAGATGCTTATTGCACAGTAATTTGCTCTCCTGTGCAGTAAAGCATCTTGTGTAGACGTGCCCACTGTGATGATAAGCCTTGGTGCTTTTTCAGGGTCTCTGAGACAAAATTCTGGAGTTGCAGTTCTTAACACCTACCCTACAAAGAACATATCATCTGAAAATCCTTGCAACTACTTTGTTCTGTTCACTCTCATTCTCGTCAGTTTTGTCTTGAGTCCATGACTTTCCACATCCTGCTGACTACTTAAGTAGAAAAAAGGATAATTTCCAGTGTCATTACTGATGACAGAAGGCAGTATTCTTGAACAATACTTTCCCATTGCATTAGGCACCGATGTGTTTTCCTTTAACAACAGACTTGCATGTTCTTGTTCTACTTTTTGTTTTCTGATGCAAATTGAAAATACAGGGAAAATCCAACCTCTAGGTTACAGCTGGAGTTTTTACATGCTTTCCATGGTATCCATGAGTAGGATTTACTTCCAAGCTATATCTGTTTTTTAAATAATGTGGTCAAAGAGGCTACTGCCAAATGAAGATCAGCACTTCCTCCCCCAACCCAAAATAGCACCTCTGGTATATCATGCTGTTATAGCATTTACAGCTCTGTTTGGAGTCTTTATGTCAGATTCTCCCCATCATGACTCCCTCTTTGGTTTTCAGTTTTCTTCTCCTCCTGTTTCCTGGTGCCATAAGAGAACAAGCTGTCTCCCAGGGCTCAGACAGACATTAGGGCCCCACTTTAACTCATGGCACTTTACATAAAGTGGTATAAGTTAGAGTACCACCCCCAACCCAAAAGACATTCACCTGTTGGGTCAGGGGGGTCAGCAGGACCTGGAGGCAGCTTGCACCAGCCAAAGCCAGTAGGTGGAGGAACTCCAGGAGGTTGCTGAACTACCCCCTAGCTCTCCCCACCCCGCCACCCCTAGCTCCCTCTCCTTCCCTTTCACAACCTGGGGGTGGGGCCGGGCACTAGCTCAGCCCCCCCACCCCGTGAAAAATTAACCGTGAAGGGACCACAAGTTCCCTAAGGCTCTCTGCTTTTGAGTGCCTTAATGTGATACCTGACTTTAACCAAGGTTATTTTTCTGTGCAATCGGTCTTTTTTAAAGCATTCTGCAACTGTACATGTGTGTTAAGTCGTGTCTGCAGAGCACTTTCAGAGGCCAGATAACTTGAAAACTGTAACTTCTCTGTGCGTGCTCAGAGATCTTTTGGGTCTGATGGTCTTGTGGGAGTGGTCATCTGTTGGCATTGTATACAGCTCTGTACTTGCATACGTTTTCCTGATTTATAAAGTTGTAATATTGTTTTTTATATGTAATTACTATCACCATGTGTTGCCATGAGAACAGAATCAAGAATTTTTTACATGCAAAACACAGACCTCTGTTGCTTGACATATAGAAGTGATTCCATCAATTGGCAGCAGTAGTAGGCTCAGTCCAGTGTGGATCAGCCTCTACAAGGGAACACAAAATATTTAGCAAGTACATTATACATATCTTTGTATAGGAGCCATAACAAAAGTGTTGTTGGCCATAAAACATTTAAAATACAGAGATATCTCAACCCCTTGTAATTCAAGACATTGTTTCACTGACCCAGTGGGAAAGATTTTTCTCTTAATTACACAGGATTAAATAGGGAAATGCTCTGCTGACATTAATGGAGTTACTTTGGAAATGTACCAATGAAAGAGAGAACAAAATTTGGCATCTAAAATACAGCTGACAAAACGTTCAGTTGATTCAGTGCAGCGAATTAATTGTGGTGGTCACTCTTGCTTAACAGAAGTCTGAACCAACGCCTATTGAAATCAGTGCAACTTCAGTAATCTTTATGTTGACTTCAGTGCCAGCTAGATCATGTAGACCCATTTCCCAGACGGATTGCTATTGAGGAAACTGCTTAAATATCTGCTTAAGTCATTCTCTGAATCAAAACCATAGTTACCTCTGCCCACTCTGATGGAAATTAATTGACATAATTTCATAGATATTCGGGCTGGAAGGGACCTCGGAAGATCATCTAATCCAGCCCCCTGCCCCAGGGGCAGGAAGTCAGCTGGAGTCATAGGATCCCAGCAAGATAAGCATCCAATTTTCTTGTGAAGACATTCAAAGTAGGTGCTTGAACCACCTCTGATGGCAGGCTGTTCCAGACCTTGGGGGCCCGGACAGTAAAGAAACTCTTCCTTATATCCAGCCTGAAACAGGTCTTGCAGGAGTTTATAACCGTTTGACCTTGTTGTCCCTTGGGGCACTTTGATGAACAAACATTCCCCCAGATCCTTGTGGACACCCCTTATAAATTTATAGGTGGCCACCAGATTGCCCCTGAGCCTGTGCTTTTCCAGGCTGAAGAGCCCCATGGCTGTCAGCCTCTCATTATAAGGTCTGTTTGCCTGACCTCTGATCATGCACGTGGCTCTCCTCTGGACTCTCTCGAGCTTCTCCACATGCTTTTTGAATTGTGGAGCCCAAAACTGGATGCAGTACTCCAGCTGCAGCCTCAGTAAGGCTGAGTACAACAGGAGAATGACATCCCGGGATTTGCTTGAGATGCATCTATAGATGCAAGCCAGCGTTTTGCTCACTTTACTAGCCGCAGCATCACATTGAAGGCTCATTTTCATCTTGTGGTCAATGATGACCCCCAAGTCCCTTTCGTCCATAGTGCTAACCAGCGTAGCACTGCTGAGACTAGAAGCATGCTGCAGGTTTTTCCTCCCAAGGTGGAGAACCTTGCATTTTTCGGCATTAAACACAATGAGGTTCTCATCTGCCCATTTCCTGAGCCTGTCAAGGTCAGCCTGGATCACCCTTCTGTTCTCAGGTGTGGATGCTTTGCCCCATAGTTGGGAATAATCGGTGAACTTGGCCAGTCCGCTTCTAACTGCAATGTCCACGTCATTAATGAAGATGTTGAATAATACAGGTCCAAGGACAGAGCCTTGAGGGACCCCACCGGTCACAGGGCACCATGACAATTCTATTAACCTGGTAACAAATTTAGACTGAGCTAAGTATGGCAACCCTGCCTTCTAATTCCTTATTTGCCAGCCCAAATTGTACTTTCTTCATAAAATGGATTGCCATGTTATTCTGCCTGGGAACTTAAAGACATTATTTATTTAATTGGTTAGTTGAGACATCTGCTCTCATTGCTTTATGGTACCCTTATGATATTAAAACCCAGATCAAGAAGAAACCAAATAAAACACAGCTTTATCCTCTCTCTCAAGGAATGTTTCCAACTCTTTAGCACAGTAAACACTAAAGATTATTTAGGATTTAGGAGGAATCACTGTTCCCATTTGCTTTGCAAGGTTTGTTTTCTTACCTAAAGTTGTACAAATGTCAACCAGACATTCAGATTACAACCAGAATCTGAGGTTGTAAGTTTTCATTTTAAGTGGTTTAAACTCCCTAAAATGAATCAAACATGTTTAATTGTTCACCTAGAAAAAATACCCAAATGCCACAAATCTGTATCTGTGTGCAGGTGAGTTAAAAGAGCACAGAAAATACCAAAGATACCTGCAGAAGCTGCCTAATCAGTTGTGTGTTTGTACTAAGGAAAGTCTGTCATAAAAATGTTCTTTATGTTTTTGATTGCAAAGCCCCGTCTCCTGGGCTTTGCAATTTGCTTTCCTTATCTTGATATCCATTAACCCATACAGGGGAGTCTTCAAAGCATGCTACAAAGTTTCCCTGTTTTTCTAGGCGTTTTGAAAAGGAGAAAGGTTAGGAGAAGAACTTTAGTGTCTCTCTGTGCATCTGTGTGCCTGTGTAGTGGGGCAATTTAATCTGTTGAGATGCTTGGTTTGTTGCTATGCTCAGTGATGTGTAGTTTTCTTTGTTGTACTGATAAAGTTGGGTCAAGGGCCTCACCTTTCTGAGCATTTTGCATAAAGCCAAAGGCATAAATAAAAGGAAAAATATATAGATTTTTTTTAAATGAACCTAAAACAAATGGATGTGATTCATTCAAGCCATCATGTTTTTCATTCATGCATTTCAGGTAACAACTGAAACAATGAGGTGAATTTGTGGGTTTTTTTAAAGAAGTGGAAGCCAGAGAGCAGACAAGGGGTCAGCTCTGTAATCTGAAGTGAAATGAGCTTGAAGATATATTCAAAGACATGCTTAGGGTTTGCATAGGCTCCCTTTTAGGTTTAGTTATATGAATAAACAGTAAGTTCTCAGATATTACAGAACAGAGTTGATGATTTTATAACAAAATGTGGTGTGTGCAAGATAGAAGTAAAGTAAAATATATATGACATGGTGTCATCCCACTAGTGAATTCATTGGAACATTAGAACATAGACCTAGAAGGGACCACCTGTGTCATCATATCCCACCCCCAGCAATCAAAGGCAACCACGTGATAAACATTTGTCCACAAGGGCCCCACAAGAGCATTCACCCAAATCCTTCTGCTCACTAATGCTGCACAATCTCCGGTAAGAAAATTTAAGATCTTTTAGTACAAAACTCTGCCCTCTGCCTACAGTGTGCCACAGGAGGAGAGCAGGAGAGAAAATATGGCTAACCACTGGATGAAAGGGACACTGACGACATGCATATATGGGTATGTTTAATGTTTTCATAGCGAATTGAGTTCAGGGTACTTTGTTCTCTGTACAATAGCTAAAAATAATTAATATTCCAACTATGGCTATTATAATCATTGTCAGCTGTCTCCTGAATTCAGGGATGACCCAGCTGAGATATTTAAGGGCAACGAGTCTAACTATTTCCTAGCTTTACAGAGAGGGACCAAGGCATAGAGTCTGACTGACTTGCCCCAGGTGACACACAAAGTTTGTAGCAGAACAGAGATTTTAATTCAAGTTGCTAGAGTCCCAGTGCTCAAACACTGGACCATCCTTTCTCTCCCATCCAGATGGTCTTCAGTTGCCAGAATGACCCCTTAGGGAACTGTTTGGCATTGTTTTTCATAGAGTTATGTACTTGAGGTACAATGTTTCAAGCAATTGTTTATTATTTTAATCTTCTAAATGGAGACAGGAATACATAAAAGATTACTTAAAATGTCAAATCTGCCTGCCAGATCCCTCATTGCAACTCAGACGTTTCAGAAGACCTATCGTCTACATGGCTACAATTACTGAAGTTTATTACTCTTCATCGTTGCTGGATATTGATCTAAAGGAGGTCACAAGAAAAAAGTCAGTAATTCATCGACCAACCGCCACTGTGCATTTATAAAGGAGGATTCTTCTTTGTTCAGTCCTGTCATATTCAGTTGCACAACCAGACATTTTTCTTTTTTGGTTACCCTTATTTTTAAACGGACAATCCCGATATTTGGAGCCTACAGTTATTATATATCAACAATGGTACTTCATGGTAATTTTTCCTTTTCCTCTTAAAAGTTCAAAGTTGTGCTCTGCACATTTGTGAAAGAAAACAAACATAATATTTTTGAGTTAAGCAATGACTGACCTAGTCATATAGGGACAAATAAGAGATCCTTAACATTTGTTGTCTAAGTAGAGCACATATTCCTTAAAATTAACAGAGAACTCCAAATCCTACCATAATTACTGTTCTGTTACTAAAGAGGACTTGTGGTCAAAAACTCAAATATTTTGGCAGTCCATTTTGTACCACATTAAGACAAACAGATACCCTGCAGATCTGCCTGCATTCAACATTATTATACTATTAAGCTGGCACTCTAGTTATAACCAATAGATTCAGGACCCAGATTACTATAATTTTACACAGAGTAAAACCTTGAGCAAAAAAACCCAGTGTTTAACATGAGGGGGCCCACTATGGAAAACCTTCCATGGTCAAAACACTCATTGATATCAGTGAAGTTTTGACTGAATAAGACCTTCAGAATTGGGCCCAGAGAGATTAACTGTACTCTTCAGAAATAGTATTCAATAAGTAAATCCTATACATCTTCTCATAAGAATGGGCCTGTGTTTTAATTGAAACCTGAAAACAGATTTTAAAGGGATTCCTACAGGATTTATGTAGGTTTATTGCAGATACTTTATTTAGAATAGTGCTATGGTTGATCAGATAACTCCCTCTACGGAGTCCAAAAACAAAATGACCACAAGACTTTCTATTTGCAATAGGCTTATAGTGACCAGAATTAAAGAATCTCTCTCTAAGAGGTCTGATTTTTCACCTGCCTCTTATCAAGAATCTACTACTACGTATGCTTTGACATCCAGAATTAAAACACATGAAAGACTTGTGAGAATGAGAGGCTGCCTTTCTAAGTATAGCCACTATTACTGGCCCCACTTTCTATCATTTTGGACTTGTGAGGTGCATCATTTTTTTCCTATGGGCCTGTGAAGAGTATCTGGTCCTAAAGGGTACCTGGATCTAAAAATTCTCTTTGGTAAATGGCAGTTCATGTCATCTCTGCTCTTTTATCATTTGTTTTTTTCAGTCACAGGACTAATCCTTTAAATCAAGTTGCACTGAGACCACACACAAGAGAATCACAAGAATACTATTTTGGCAAAAACGTTTCTTTCATATATTACTCTTTGGCGCAATGAGGTCCTTCCCTTTAAATAGCAGAAACGTAAACCTAACTTTCCTTATGCCCATTCAACCTTTGAACTTCGTTTGCTGTGTTATGAAAAAGCAAAACAAAATAGTGTTAATGTTAAGCAAACATTTATCCAAAGAATTGACTTGATTGCTTAAAACTAAAGTAAATCAATCACTGTCTGTTAACCTTTGTTCCTGACATTTTCTTCCTTTTTATGAAAACACGGTAGCCAATCAGGTCTCACAATAACATGGTTCTTCGGCATGCCACCATCAGGAAAAATACTTAGCCCAGAAATCTGGCAAAGCAAGCACTTTTCCACAGAATACTCCGCGGAGATCAAGCTTGTGTATTGCATGTTAAGGACACAAAAGCTACAGTTGCAGCTCTAATCCATCTGGAAAAATGCTGTTAATGTGAGACTGGGTAGGTTTGAAGTCAGTGTTCCCTGGCACAGGTATATCAGCACAGTTCAATTACACAGTTACAAGCGTGCTTTCCTTCTAAATGGCCTCAGTGGAACAGATCCTTACATGTCATACTGAGGCATTTATGTTACAAAGGGTGAGTGTACTGAGGTTTAGCCAAAGGAGATGAGAATCAGGGAGATATAAGAAAACATTTGCTAGGCATTTAAAGCTGTGGCAAACAATGGCTGCTCTCTGCCCTGACAGAGCAAATATTTTCATACCTGTAAAGCTCCAATTAACTTGGGTAAGCAGAAACGCTACCCTGCTTAACAGTACATTAAAATGGAAACAGGAGAAGGGTTTGAACTCTTAGCCACTGCAAAGCAGCGTCCTTTGTTGAGACCCTATTCCCTAGGCGAGGTGATCTGGTGGGCCATTTCTTTTTGTCTGCACATCTAAGACAAGCAGCAACCTGGCTCAGAGTCAAGAAAGAAAAAAATGCATGGGCCAATGCACAAGGGAAATGCCTTACCCTGTAGAAATACTGCAAGGCTATTTTCAGCATGTGGGTAGAGGATACTATTGAGGCAAGGCAAGCAAGCTGGATTTCTCCTCATCCCATGCGACCAAGCCAGCCAAAAGTTTCTTCCAGGTGCTTTCCCAAAGGCCCACCCTCACCATTTTGGGAACCATTTCTTCTCCCTTTATAAAAACCCTAATATTCTTCTTGTTTGGATGACAGACAGCCATCCCAAGGATGGAGCAGGAACAGAGTGCTTCTAGCTCTTGCACTGCTGTGACTTCTTCTAGACATCACCTTATGCTTGGCCATATCTTCCCCTGCTTGTGGGTCAAAAGTCCTGCAAAAGTCTTCATTCTCTCTTGAATGACATGTGAAAAACTTCTTGTGCCATTGTGGGACCTACTGTTTGTGTTTCAACTTAACTGGACTGTAGGTACCATAAGGTCTGGAACAACGTTTTATGTGCTTATGGTCAAGATCCATTGACGCATTTTTGGAGCTTGTCTATTGCGTGGAGCAGGGGCTGGCAACCTTTTACAAGCCACAAGCTGGAACAACACTCTGGTCCAACACAGGGTGCATGGTTTCAGTGGCAGGTCAGTGGCATGTCAACAGCAACGGGGCTTTCCCCATGCCCATGCTGTGGCCAGGCAGCTGGGAGCTGCACCTGCACTGCTGTCACTTCCCTCAGCCCTCATATACCCTGGCTGTGGTGTGGGTACAGCTTTCAGCCAGTGGGGATCTGCGCTGGGGCTGGGCAGCTGCAAATTGTGTTTGCACTGCTGCTACTTCTCTCCATCCCCCCTGCCCTCCCACCTCTGGTTGTGGTTCAAGCACAGCTGGAAGCTGCCTGGCCCCAGTGCAGGTCCCCACCAGCTGGACGCTGCGCATGTGCCAAAGCCATAGAGCAGAGGGCTGGGGGGGAAGTGGCAGTCGTACAGATGCAGCTTCCAGCTGCCTGGCTCTGGCATGGGTGCAGAGAAACCCTTCTGTTGGAACCATCCAGCCCCTGTTAGATGGGAGCTGAGAGGACAGGGAGAAGCAGCAGTGTGCACAGCTGGAAGCTGCCCAGTACAGCTCCTGACTACCTGGCCCCAGTATGGGCATGGGTATGGGCACAGCCAAAGCCCTCCAACTCAGCAGACCCATGGCTTAGTGGGCCAGCTCTGTCCTATGGCCTGTAAGTTGCTGATGTCTGATGAAGAGAGACAGGTCCTGATTCTCCTCTTCTCTCATGTGTGTTGTGGTGGGTGAAGTTTCACTAGAGGTAATCCAGATACGAAATGGTGTGAATGGGTGCAGAATTAAGCTCAAAATATATACAGAATCCCATGAATGTGGCTTGTTCAGGAAAAATATTGCACCCTCTGAAGTCTTCAGATCATTACTGAATCCCTTTATGGAAGACTTGCTTTGGTTAAGCACAAGTTTTTGGGCTCAGTCTAGTTCCTCTCAAACTACAGAGGTAGCTGGGTGAAATGCTGCAGCCTGCATTGTACTGGAGGGGCATGAACAAGCTCCTTCTGGTCCTAATGTCTATGAAGGCCTTTGAGAGCGGTCACCAGCCTGCATGCAAGACTTACTGCCAAAACCAGCTATCTTTCATACTTTAAACATAAAATTTAAGCAAAGCATCCTTATTGGCTACCACCTTGCAGAGGCTCCATGGCTAGGGACAGACATTCAAAAAGCCCGAGCCTGAATTGATTCAATCTTTGCAGGTTAGTTTAACCTGCAGAGAGTGAACTGGTTTGTAAGTGGATAGATGTTCGGCACATACCTGCAGTGACTCAGGACAGAAGCCCAGGGGCGCTAGAGCAGCCCTTCCTTTCCAACAGGGAAGCTGAGCTGAGGGGGGGTGTGCCCAGGCCCCGACAGGCCAGAGTTAGACTGAGGAGGGGTTGAAACCCCCACCTCGGCCTGCAGGGTTTGGAGAGTGGGGGAAGAGGGAGAGTCTGCTGGGGGAAGGGGGAGAAGGAGGAGGAGGAGGAGGAACAGGAGGAGGAGAAGGAGGGGAGATCTCTGCCTGTCCCAATGGCTCCCTGACAGCCAGGAGTAATCCTGGCACATAGGGCTGCCCAGCCCCAGAGGGGTACTCTTCCCCCTCCTCCCTCTTCCCCCACTGTTGCGGGGCGGGACAGGGAGGGGGCTGTTTGGTGCTGGGGGGGGCTCTCCCCCTCCCCCTCCTCCTCCTCTTCCCCCTGCCACCATGGGGTGGGGAGGGGGGCACTTCAGGGCCGCTCAGCCCTGGAGGGGGACTCTTATTCCTGCTTCTCCCCCACCACGGGGGCTCATAGGGCCTCAGTGAGCCCCCGTGGTGGGTGGCTGCCCGGCTCTGGGCCTGCTGTGCCTCTGAGCAGGCCCAGATAAGCTGCTGCCTGGCCAGCCACTAGGTGCGCACACTGGGCTGCACTCACTGACAAGGGAAGCAGCTGCCCAGCTGCTCTTGCCTCTCTGTCACTGAGCTGCACCCACTGGGGGAGACTATTGTCGAACCGGGTAAAAAGTCCACTCGGGTCTTTGGGCCACCCCCGTCAGGTGGCCGATGGTGGTGCCGGCGTCCGGCTGGTGACCGGACAAATTGTTTTCGCTGGAACACTTTTGAGACACAAAAAAATTTCTTCGGGGGCCGCCACTCTACGAAAGTCGGGCGGCTGGGCTCCCGAACATTAAACAAACATTACGGGGGGGCACCCACTGGGGGAGGCAGGGCTGAGCGAGGCCAGGCTGGACCAGGCTGCAGGGCCAGGGCCAGGGTCACCCCCGGCAGTTGCAGCTCTGTTAAAGCCAATCCCTGTGCCCCAGCTGGGCTGGGACAGGCTGGGGAGCAGCGCAAGAGCCTCCCCTCCCTGCCCCACAGCAGTGGGGGTGGGGGACAAGGAGGAAGAGGAGAAGGAGAAAGGGGAAGAGTTTCCTCCAGCACTGAACAGAGCCCCCTGCCCCATGGGTCGCGGGGAAGTGTCCCTTCCAGGGCCAGGCAGCCTGCACAGAGCCCTCCCCCTCTTCCCTGCCCCTTGGTGGGGGTGGGTGGGGGGGGGGGCAGGGGGGGGGAGGGAAAAGAA
>NW_005842100.1:1174105-1216224 GCF_000455745.1 Alligator sinensis | reverse complement strand
CCCTAGCACAGAACAGAGCCCTCCTCCCTGCCCTGCAAGACAACCATCCCAGCATGGTGCCATTAAGGTGAAGGGTGCAGGGAGAAGGGTTAATTCCTCCCTCCATCCCTTCTGCCCTGCAGTGGGGATCTGCCAGCCCTGGGGGCCACTGCTGTAGCCCCCTCCCCTCTACTCCCCAGCTGACAGGCAGACCCTGGCTGCGGTGGGGGAGGAGGGGAAGGAGGGAAGAATTAATCCCCTCGTTGTCCACTTTGCCTTAACAAGGCCTTGCTGTCTGGTGTCTCACCATGTCCCATCCCTGCTCTGGCTGGAAAGCAGAGGGGAGGGGCCAGCCCTGCTGTGGAGCAGAGCAGAGCCCCACCCAGAGAGCATGCTGGGATGCCGCAGGAGTCTGGTTTATCTTAAACCAACAAGGGGTCTGGGAAAGACATTGCTTAAACTGGTTTGAGCCAAATCAGTTAAGTCTGATAAACCTGGTTGAATGTAGTATCTCAAACCAGTTTCGGCCATTTTGAAACTGATTTATGTGCAGTGAATGTCTGTTCTGTTAGAGGTTTAAACCAGTTTCTGATCACTTAAACCAGTTTGTGTGTAATGTCTGTCCCTAACCCTTATGTTTAACTCTCCTGCTTCAGGGTCTACTACAGGAGCCTCTCTCCATCTTGCAGCCTTACATCCTGTGACCGTTTCCCCATTACAGGGAGCACCTGACCACTTCCCATCTAGGTCTGATTCATTGTTGGGTTGTTTGGCCTCAAATCCCTGGACCTTTTATGAAGGATGGCCTACAGCAGCGGTGGCTAACCTGCAGCATGCATGCCTCAAGTGGCACAGGCACTCTCTGTGAGTGGTATGTGGCAGACTGCAGATAGGACAGGCAGCATAGCGGCAGATATGGCAGGGTGCAGATCACAGAGCAGCTAACGGGGCAGGGAGCACATGGCAGGAAAAAGAAAACAAAGCAAGTAATCAGGCAGGGGGTAGGAAGCAGAACACCCAATCAGGCAGAGGAAGGGGACTGAGGTGGCACTCAGGGAAGGTATGGGCATGTCTATTGAAAAAGGCATGTCTATTGAAAAAGGTTGCCCCCCGCTGACTTAGTGTCTATTACTAGCTCTTTCCCATTTCCCCACAACTTCTTATTTCAGGTTGGTTCGAGCCAATACAATTTCAAAATTTTATTTTGTTAAAGGGGACAGGTTGAGCTGTGAGGTTGAACCTGTAATTTATGGATGAACCCAACTTATCAAATAGCAAATTTAACAGTTAAAAGATGCATCCAATTCCCCAAGGTGTATATAAAGACAAATATTTTTCCTCCACCAGCAATGCTCCTTTAATCCAAGTCAGTGTCCATGAAGAAGAGTCTTACATTGTTTTGTTTTCTACTCTTCTCTCGACAGGCAGAGTTTTATAGTTAAGTGCAAATGTAGTAGAAAGCTTAGAATCCTGGACAGCGTCATCTTGCTCTTCTGAAAGAATATGCAGAATTACTTGGTTTGGGGATGTGTACAGAACATGTGACTCCAGTTATTTCAGTTCATATCATCAGAGTTTGCTACATGGGATCATTCTGCTGGGAGTTTAGGAGGCATTTGTCGATTATGTTACAGCTGAATTCCTGTAAAACCTCACAAATACATGAATTTCTCATTTACTGGCCACATTGTATGCCTGGTATCAGCTTCACCATCTGTTGCAGTGAGCTTATGTCAACTTCCTTCCAAATACACGTTGTAGGTGACTACTGGTATGACCCAAATTATATCTCAGTCAGGCAACTTTTTGATACAGTCTCCCACAACATTCTTGCAAGCAAGCTAAGGAAGTATGGGTTGGTTGGGTGAATGAAATGTAACTTGGATAGAAAACTGACTGGATCGGCAGGCTCAGAAGGTAGTAGTCAATGGCTCAATGTCTAGATGGCAACCAGTATCAAGTGGAGTGCCCCAGGGGTCAGTCCTGGGGCCGGTTTTGTTCAGTATCTTTATCAATGATCTGGAAAATGAGATGGAGTGCATCCTCAGCAAGTTTGCAGATGACACCAAGCTGAGGTGGGTAGTAGATATGCTGGAGGGTAGGGCTAGGAATCAGAGACAAATTAGAGGACTGGACCAAAAGTAATCTCATGAGGTTCAATAAAGACAAAGACAAGTGCAAATCCTGCACTTAGGCTAGAAAAATCCCATGTACTGGCACAGGCTAGGGACTGTCTGGTGAAGCAGCAGCTCTACAGAAAAGGACCTGGGGGATACAGTGAACAATAAGCTGAGTATGAGCCAACAGTGTGCCCTTGTTGTGAAGGCAGCTAATGTCATACTTGGCTGCATTGGTAGGTGTGCTGCCAGCCGGTCAAAGAAAGTGCTTATTCCCCTCTATTCGGGACTGGTGAGGCTACACCTGGAGTACCATGTTCAGTTTTGGGCTCCCCACTATGGAAAGGATGTGGACAAATTGGAGAGAGTCCAGCAGAAGGTAATAAAAAATGGTGAGCGGGCTGGGGGACATGACTTCTGATGAGAGGCTGAGGGAACTGGGCTTATTTAGTCCACAGAAGAGAAAACTGAGAGGGGACTTAATAACAGCCTTCAACTACCTGAAGGGTGGGTCCAAAGAGGATGGAACTAGACTGTTCTCAGTGGTGGCAGATGACAGAACAAGAAGCAATGGTCTCAAGTTGCAGCAAGGGAAGTTGAGGTTAGGTATTAGGAAAAACTCTCACAAGAAGGGTAGTAAAGCACTGGGACAGGCTCTCCAGAGAGGCGGTGGAATCTTCATCCTTGGAGGTTTTTAAGACCCCGCTACACAAAGCCTTCTCAAAATTTATTTTGCTAAGGAATTCTTTTGTTAAAGCCTGGGATGATCTATTTGGGGATGCTCCTGCTTCGAGCAGGGGGTTGGACTAGATGACCTTCTGAGCTGTCTTCCACCCTAATTTTCTATGATTATAATTCCATGAGTCAGGCAGATAGATGTGGCTTTGAGGTCAAACATAAGATTGTGTCAGACTATGGATGTGTGCATGTGGAAATAGGAAAAAAGAGTTCACAAATATATATGGTAACTTCTGCATTAGAAGATGCAAAATATGCTGCTCAGATTGAATGCTCTAAGAATGCTCAGTTGTGGATTCAGTGGTAGACAGTGTCCTGTTAATCAGGTATGCTGGACATGTCAATTGGCAAATGAAGATGAGACTTTCCATATCATCACTCTGATAGCAATCAGTGATTACCATAAAAAAACTGATAGATGTACCATCCAATGATGGTTTCGCAAAGATGCTGGTTGTTGTCATAAATAATCTAAAGAACAATGTTGACATAAAAAAACAAAATGGGTTGAAATTGGCCATGAATACATTCAGGCTGTACAATAGAAGCTTTCTAACCATCACAGAAACTGAGATTCTGGAACAGCTTTCCAACTGGAGTGTGAGAGAGGAAGGGGAGGATAGGGAAGAGGACAAGTTACCTCCCTAGCTTGAAGATGGAGGTATGTAAGTTAATGAAAAGATTTAATGATGCCATTGCCTGTGATAGCAAGGGACTGGACTCAAGGACCCATCAGGCCCTTTCCAGTCTTGTGTTCCTATATTCCTTGACTGTGGTATTCATTTGTTATCTTAAGTTCTCAGACTGCTTTCCAAAAATACATATTTTACCATTCTACAGAGGAGGAAACTGAAACAGGGAAGTAAGCAAATGTAAGGCCAAAAAGCTAGCCCCTGGAAGAGCAAGAAGTAGAAACCAGGTCACTCATAGTAAATCTCTCAGTAGGTCACCATCTGAGATCAGATTGAGATGAGAAAGAGAATTGGTTGAACTTTTCAATGTTGGGTCCCTCCTGCTTTTGTTTTTTCCTCTACAACAGAATCTTTTTTTTTTTTTTTTAATTGTCACTGAAAACATCTATCATGAGAATTACCTATGCCATCACTGAGTGGGACATTTTGTAGCTCTTTCTTGATCTTGCCTCCTATGCTGATGCAACAGTAAGGTCCATGACTCCTTGGTGATTTTTTTCACGCTGTTTCCATATGTCCCATAAATCTGTCCATACTGTCTTCCTCTCCCTGCATCTCCTTATTCCCTGCTGGCCATTCTAGCATGTACACCACTGCTATGAATGTGTGACGGCTCTGATAGCATGGCAGCTATTACTGTCCTTACCTTCTCATCCAAGATCATGTCAGAAAGGACACTGTGCTCTGCTATAGTCATCTGCTATATTCTTCACCCCTAAATATCTAATCAGCTCAAAAAGCCATGCTTAAGTTAAAAAAAAAAGACCAACCGAAAAAGAAAAAAAAATCACTAGGGTTGTGGTACTCCTGTTAGCTAATGAGCTAAGTGATCCCCTCAGAGCATTCCTTGAGGTAAACCACTAACTGTAATAAATCATATACAAGGCTACTGGGCTCCACCCTACATAAGCTTCATTTGGCCATTGGAGAGCCACTGGCTAATTTATACAAGCTGACGTACCCTATTCATTTTACCTATTATTGAACAAGCTATGTAAATTACTAGTGATGGAAGCCCGGAGGCTCAGGATTTCCAATTGCATTATGCTATGGTATGCCTTGTTTCCAGGCAGTTGTAGTGACCTGACATGCTCTGTGAGCCTTCTGCATGAAGAGATTAACCATCCATTTGGAATAGATATGGCCACAAAGTGTTTGGCTTTGAAAGATATGGTTTGGTTTTGATCAAATTACGTGATTTAGATTTGTCCCTTTGAAACTGAAAAGTGAAACAATGAACGTGCATTTATTTTCTTTACTAGACTGTAAAATCCCATTTGCCTGTCAGGCAGAATGGATCTAAGAAGCATCCTTGGTTCACAGCTGGCTGTGGCTTGCACAGAAAAACAAAACTCCAGTCAGTAGCTTGGTGGAGCTCCATTTCAGAGCATCTCACACAGAATATTTACCCTTGATTCTGGTTGCCAGTGTGTGGTTCATTAATTGCCCATCTATAACTGACACTCATTATGTTGCCAGTTCTTCTTCTTGTCCATTGTTCATCAATGAAGGACAGTATTTCAGGTCATCAAACAGGGCATATCAAGCAAACTTTTCTTCTCTGGTGCTTCAGCTCAATGTAGGCAATGCTCTTGCCCTCAGAGAAAGCTATACTTGAATAAATTAGCCAGCACCATGTGGTCCTGTCTTGCACAAGTTCCTCCCATAACTTGAGCTGAGCCTTCAGGCAATTCATTGAGAATTTTTGAGGTCTACCACAGTTTTCTTTGCCAGAGACCGGTTCACCATAAAGAAGCTTCTTTGGTAAGTGGTTATCAAACCTCTGCAACATGTGGCCAGACCAGTGCAGCTTTTCTTCAGTGATCATGGCATGAATAATAGTCCTCTCTGCCATGGGAAAATGTCCATGTTTATGATGTGGTCTTGTTATCTTACCTTTGTAAGTTCTCGGAAGCAGCCAAGATGAGGAGTCTCACTTTTGAATATGGTGATTCATAATATGGTGAATATGGTGACTGCACACTGTCATCTCTCACAAGCATAAAAGCAAACAGGTTGGGGCAACCATCTGGTAAGCTTTAAATTTGGTCAGGAGTGTGATGTTGCTAATTATAGATTAATAATTTGATATGAGACTGGCAGCATTGACTAAATAGAGATGGAATGAAAGCTGGATGAGGTTTGTTTAAAGAGCCAGGAAGGTGCCATAATTAGAAAAGTCAAAAGTGAAGCTCCCTGCCCTGGGCTTTCTAGTAGAATTGACACAGAAATATCCTCCCTCCCCACCACAATGTTGTAGCCCTTACAAGTGAAGGGTATGTTGTAATGTAGTCTATCCTCTACCCCATTGAGTAACTACCAGCAAAGAAGAAAAATACCTATGGAATTCAAGATGGTAGGGGGTATAGCAATAGTAAAGACGTGTGTCCTCTCTGAATGGCATGTAGCATGGTTTGTGTGATGTAAAGACTGTTGGCTGTCATATAGGAAATGTTTCCTTTAAGTCCAGTTAAGCAGCTACTATTGGACTGCCCTAGGGAACTTGTGGGAACATGTTGGAAGGGATTGACAGCAGAGAGGTAGTAGACTACTGTACAGTAAAGAGGGAAGGCACCAGGAAGTGAGATGTTACCCTGCAAGTCACAGTTATCTGCTTTATTAAATAGCATCAGTGTTGTACTTCATCACTGTAATCAGATGATCCTGGACAACCTCAGTTATTACAATGGCAATACAACATCTGAATAGCACAATGTCTAACTTTAGTGAACTGTTTTTAACTTTAGTAAACTGAATTTGAGGTAGTCCTTATGGGTATACCATAACTGCAGCGTGATAATCAGACTCCTGCTCAGGTGTTGCCCAATTCCTCCTGTTCACACAAAAAGTTGACTTGAGTGGTGCTTTCAGCCCACACTAGCTGGCATGGCTGGAGGTGAGGGTTACAACCTAGGTTCCACTTTCACTTGTGAGCTTTGCTGTGAGGATACAGAGTGAAGCACTCAAGTGCTGGAAGTACCCCAGTGCCTTTCCATTGTGCTCCCAGGGCAGAAAGGTTCCCCCATAATTTCCTGGGAAAGAATCAGAGTAGCTTAGCATCACAAACGAACCTGAGGATATGTCCCCAGAAGTCCTAATGACATGCAACAGGGGAGCGTAGAGTCAGTAAGGACACAATAACTCTAGTATGTCTTTGCAGTGCATCCCATTTCTTCGACCAAATGGGAGTCCTGAACACCTAGGTTAATTTTTCAGTGAAACCTACCCTATTCTGTTGCTCTCTCTCACTCCCTGGCATAACTTGGCATAACTATGTATGTCTTTTGCTTGCCTCAAAAACAAGTCCATATATTCATTGTTAAAGTAAGGATGCCAAGAAAGTCTGTGCCTCAAGTATTCACAAAACTTAGAGTTAGCAAAACCTTCCACAGAATAATCTTAAAATTGCCTGCACGAATCAATCAGTGTTCTGAAAGAGAAAACTAAATAGTGTTTTTTCCCCGGCTGCAGACATAGACCAGCTGGAGGAACATTTAGTTGCCACAGTAACACTACATAGCATCCCCCACCTCCTCCCCTGCTGGAACCTCCTCCTACTTGAAGGCACTAACTAGGATCTCAGGATTTCAGCAGTTCAGAATGAAAACATATCCATTTGAAAGTAAGGACTGAGAAAGCTGAAGGAATGGTAAATCAAAATGTGGACTTATGTATGCAATTAGCAACAGAACATATGGAGAAGAGGCGGCGCCCATTGCTTGCCCAGAGGGAAGCATCTGTTACCCAAGAGAAGTTATTGAACCAGATTTTCCAAAAATTAGGCATATAAGTATCTGTGTAAAGGTGTGCACAACTTCACATCTTGTTGGCATGCACAACTTCTTCTGTTGTGCAGTACTTAATGCAGGTGCAAATAGCTAAGAGTATAACTGGCATTTGGCAAGAAGATTCTATGAGATGACAATTTTCCTGCTGTCAGTCCATTTTTTTCTTGAGTTATTTGCAGTCATTGCTCAGCACCTGTGTGTCAGAGCATCATTTAAAAGGTAAAAAATATTTATCTTCAGAAACATGGCAATTTAACGTCTCTTGTTGTTTTATCCTGTTAGCACATCTCTCAACTGTCCTATAGCTTGCAGTGGAACTGTCAATGCCACACTTTTACTGAGTTCTGGGAACTCACTGAAAATGTATTCCATCTGCGAGATGAAAGGTAACATATTTTAATTATATAGTGGACAGTGGGCCTAAGACAGGTTATTCATGGAGAGCCTAATATGCCCTGCACCAGCCACCAAAATTTGGTAGAATACCTCAGAGTATGACAAGCCAGCAACAGTTTTTGGAAAATATGGGAAAGGCCATCCAGAAACCAACCAAATAACTTATTTTTCCTACTATATTGACTGGGGATGAATGAAACTAAAAATTGTCCACCTGATCTTAAAACTTTTCACGCCCTAAGAGCCAAATGTGTTACCTGTTACAGAGGCCAGGCAGCAACTAGCATTCAAAGTCCCTTGTAACCTTCAAAGCAACAAAAAAGTTTGGCATGATTACTTCTACAGAGATCCCATCGATGGTGCCAAGAACGGCTCCTTAGAGCAAGGGCAAGTTGGGCAAGAGTTGATGCTCCAAGAGATCAACGCCGTTTCACATAGCGTGCACTGCCTTGTCATGGGGATGAAAGAGCTTTCAGTATCTTGAACCTTTTCTCCTTATAACCAATTTATAGTGGGCTCATGGCCTTGTAGCTCTTTAGGGAGAGGGTTACTTTTGTAGCTGCTCAAAGCTAGAACCTGTAACATTTTAGGACACAGATAAATGCAAATCACCCATGCCTGCATTTCTGCAGTCTACCCTTACATCAAGGCATTTCAACTGGTAAAATATTTTATTCTGTGTTCAATTAATCTTTGGAATAGCATGGAGCTCTATGAAACTGCAGAGGACAAAGTAGGTTATGCTGCTGCTTTGAATTCATTAGACTTTAATATTAAATATGGAGATAGCCCAAACTGAAATCTAAGATCCAAATTCCATATCATCTTGTCTGCACATTTCTACTACAGTCAAACCCAAACCACTCACTGAGAGTCAGACATCCAACCCCAAAACTTCCCCAAAGTCAAGGTGTTCAGGTTCATTGTCAAGTTTTGGGTCACTAGAGAAACTTGCACTGCAAACTCAGCTTTTAAATCCAGAGCCATGGTTTTGATGCTTCACAGCCATGACCAAATCATTTTGATTTTCCTCTCTCCCAGTCTGATCCAGTCACTATTAATAACTATAGCAGACACTGCTGATGGCTCACCATTTAGTATCATGTAATGCAGAGCATTCATGTCTCTAGCTTGACCAAAAAGAAAACAAATTCAAGAGTGCTCTACAGTGCAGTAAGTTTGACAAGAGACATTGTATCTCAGCTATCGACAGAGTCCAGAATATGAGAGACACTTGACAGAATAATCTGAACTGACAAAAAGGATTAGTGTTACAAAAGAGAAAACTAAAGCCACATTTTCCCAAGCAGCAGACATGGATCAGCTCGAACGGGATTCTGTAACTGCAATAATACCAACATTGTCTTCCTCCCCCACCTTTACGACTGCTCTCTTCCAGCTGCAGATGACTAACAATGGTCTGAGGAAAAAGAAGGCAGTTCAACATGAAAATGAATTTATTTGAAAATAATCAGGCCTATTAACATTTTAAATGACAGTGAACAATGTGTCATCTCTCAGTGCCTGCAAGGAATAGAACATATGGGGAGTAGGAGACTGTGAACTTCACTAAGTATAATATGGAGCCCTTTCTCAAAAAATCAAGTTACTAGCTATGATCTTTAGAAAGTTAGATGTACAGGCTGTGCCATATCACATCTAATCTGCTTCCATTGTTTCAGAGGATGACATAAAACAATCACCTTGCCTCTTCTCTGTGAAATACCTGTCATGGCAGATAGCAGAGGATGGCATTGAAGAACCTTATGATTGCCAAGTAGCTGAGTATACTGAAGGAAAAAAAATCTTTCTTGAAAAAAATCTTGAAAAAAGAATAATTTTGATTCAAGGAAATAAACCAAGACAAAAATCTTGAATACATACACCATTCTGCAGAGGATTACAAATGGGTCTGAACCAAAAACATCAGAGATATTGATACTAGGAGTTACTGGAAATGCTGCCTCCACCCTATTTTCTCTGTAACCTAACATTTAGAAGTAATGTTAAAAGGATCTCAGTCAGATGGCCTTGAAACACTAGTTTCAAATTCCCCTGTATGTTGCTGCATTTAGTTAGGAGAAACAAACTATCACTTCTGCTTTTCAGACCCATTGCTCATTTTAATGTTTCTTGATTTAGTAAACGAGACTCAGGCCAGATGGGTCCAAATTTTAATTATTCAAAGAAGGTTTCAAAAATGTTTAAGTAACTATTTGATTTGAAATTTTGAAGGCCTACAAAGAGTTGATGCAATAACAATTGGAGCAGACCCATTACATAAGATTTTATATTGGCCTATATAGTATGTAATGCGTGCATCTACATGTGCAAGTAATGGGCCTTCATATTCTGTGCAGAAAATTCAGGCACATTAAATTGTTTCTCCTCTACCCCACATATCTGAATGTACGCATGTTTGGAGCAAATTTGCTCCCAATGGGAGCATTTCAGTCTGGGGCTGCTCCTGCCCTGCTCTGCCCCCTCCCCCAACCTTGCAGCAGCCAAGGGGAGCTTCTGTCTCCCCTGGGTACCAGCCCTGGGCTGGCAAGGGGCACAGGGACTGGTCTCAATCTCCGTGGTGGGGGAAGGGAGAGTTGTCGTGGCTGTTGGGCAGCTATTTCCCAGCCATGTGAAGACTGGGAGGCAGGATGTGAAACAGGCACAGAAAGATGGAGTGACTTCCCCAAGATGACATAGCCCCCTTCAATAGCAGTACAGTAGCAGAGCTGGGAATTGCTCTAGATCAATTGATTCCTAGTCTAACGATATCATAATCCAAATAGTGAGTGTTGCAAATAATATATATCATTTTAACAAATATTTATAAAAAATTGTAGATTAAAGTGGGTCTCGCTCACTAGATGCTAGAAAAGAAAAAGTCTACGCATGGACAGCAGTTGATTTGTAACAAGGGACTGCAAAAAATGACTTAGTCTGCATAGGAATATATAGGAGTATGGTGGACTGACAAATTAGACAAATTAGAAATGAAATGCTGAAAATGAGTGCTATGAATTTCATTCTTCTTCCATAAAATAAAAAGGGACCATACAGTGAAATTAAAATACCCACTATCTACTTGCATACCACATGCACCACTCCCCCCCAAAATCAGCCCTTCAACACTGGGATGCGGCTTAAGTGGAGAAGTTGATTTTCTTTGTTGGAATAGAAACATGCAGGAACAGAAGCATGCAGACGCTGTGCTCCAATGTCTGCCAAAATGGTTACTATTTCTTTGTGGCCCAGCAGGCAGAAAGAGAAGAGTCCAGTATGCATTCTCTCATAGCCACTAAGGAATTTGCGGTAGCAATTGGCTGAGCACTGTAGTTTGTACCTGAAGCAACTATAAGCTGGCTCAGGGCAAGTGAACTGCAGCATGCAGCCTGGCTGTAGTACCTTCATGAGGCGTATGGTAAGGAAACAACACCTTATTTACAGGAAATTATATAAAGAACTATTTATAGTAGGGAAGTAGCAATCTTGCTACTGGCCTTGCAAAGTTCTGGGGCGTAACCTTACTGCTATCCGTACACACTAGGAAGTTCCTGATGCTTCACCCAGACCGTCTCCTGGGATGCCACATTTCCTGGACGCTCTGTGCTTCCAAGAGGATTTTACTCTGTCACACAGTTGGCCACAACTCTGGAAAAATCTTTTTTTCTACATTCTTTCTTCCAAAAACAAAAGGTGCTTGTCTTATTTGGAGGCATGCAGTATGTGAGAAGATAGAGTGGCATCAATGAGAACCAATGTATAACCAATGCAATAATATATTTCTTTATATAACTCATTATAATCCTCTTCATAAATTCCTCAGGGCAGAAGGTCATCAAGTCAAGTAGTGTGTCCAGACTGCATACTTTTATTCCCACTAATAATGCTTTTTTCTTTGCTAAAATAATGGTTAGCTTAATTAAATCTAATGCTCTAGAAATTAGGTTGATATTTTGCAGGCCTGGGATACAATATTCTTTTCTTCTATAGCCTTAGCTAAATGCCCCACTATCACATTTCTTTTTTGATAGTGTCCAGAGGCCTCTGATAGTTCATGTCCTGTTATGCTAAGCCCAAGGCAAATAAAATTATGGGTAAATCTTTTCCCCATGAACACCAGATATTAACCAAGTAGAAGCCCACCAGTATTTATGAACAAATCTGATCTATTTTAGCAATGCACATGTCCATGTTCTAAGATCAATTTAGTTCAGAAAATACTTCTCTCTGTTTAAAGACCTGATTATAAGCCTTTTCCTAGTGCTTACAGCACAGCAAGCCTCCCATTTTTAGAGCAAGATCCAATCCTTCAGCAGTGAAAACGTATTCTCATGTACAAATGAGAGGCAGCCTGCAGCTTTACACATAGGCTTTCAATTGCAGATATTTCAGCATGGAAGACACCCCTTTCTGATAAGTTCCCACACATACAAGATGCTTGAGTTCATATATGCTTAACTCTGTCCTTCAACACTTCATTTCCTTGGAATGTGTGAAAGTTAAGAAGGTATCTGTTACTAACAGTGATTGCAAATGCCATTTTGAATTACAAAGTATAAAATTAAGGACTCTCCCTGGTAACCTGACATGTGTGAAGAATTCCTTTCTTGTAGGCATTGTCTTGGGTCTTCCTCTAGGGTGAAGGAAGCTGAAGAGTTGAAAATACTTTAGCAATACAAAGAGCCCAGTGTAGGAAGAAGAAAAAACACAAACAAGACCATCCTTAAGCAGGAACGCTTCTTGTGCTGCAACACCTGTCACTTCAGCAGAGCACTGGTAAGATCATTGCACTAACTGGTTTGCTCCTTGAACAGAAAACAAAAAGAAAGCAGAGAAGGAACCAAGGCTACACAAACAAAATATGAGCTCAAGACTGTAAGGGGAAGCAAAAAGAATGAGGTTGGATGATGTTCTCTCTGGTCCCTCTAGGGCAGTCCTAGAAAAAACTGGGGAGGAGGAGACCTCAAGACATCATCTAGTCAAACCCTCTGGTTCAAGGCAGAATCATCCATGTCTAAAACATTCCAAACAAATGTTTGTCCAACCTTCACTTAAATGCTTCCAGTGATGGAAATTACACAACCTCTCTAGGCTGCAGTGCTCAAACACGCTTATAATCACAAAGTTCTTTCCAATATCTAACATAACTCTCCTCTTTTGCAGTTTAAAACCACTACCTCTTTGGCCTGTACTCTATAGGCAAAGAAAACATCTACCCTTTCTCTATTTCTCTAAATGTACTCTGTCCAAGTTTGCAGATGACACAAAGCTATGGGGAGATGTGGACATGCCGGAGGGCAGGGAACAGCTGCAAGCAGATCTGGACAGGTTGGACAAGTGGGCAGAAAACAACAGAATGCAGTTCAAGGAGAAATGCAAAGTGCTGCACCTAGGGAGGAAAAATGTCCAGCACACCTACAGCCTAGGGAATGACCTGCTGGGTGGCACGGAAGTGGAAAGGGATCTTGGAGTCCTAGTGGACTCCAAGATGAACATGAGTCGGCAGTGTGACAAAGCCATCAAAAAAGCCAATGGCACTTTATCGTGCATCAGCAGGTGCATGACGAATAGGTCCAAGGAGGTGATACTTCCCCTCTATCGGGCACTGGTCAGACCGCAGTTGGAGTACTGCGTGCAATTCTGGGCGCCGCACTTCAAGAGGGATGCGGATAACCTGGAGAGGGTCCAGAGAAGGGCCACTCGTATGGTTAAGGGCCTACAGACCAAGCCCTACGAGGAGAGACTAGAGAAACTGGATCTATTCAGCCTCCGCAAGAGAAGGTTGAGAGGCGACCTTGTGGCTGCCGATAAGTTCATCACGGGGGCACAGAAGGGAATTGGTGAGTATTTATTCACCGAGGCGCCCCCGGGGGTTACAAGAAATAATGGCCACAAGCTAGCAGAGAGCAGATTTAGATTGGACATTAGGAAGAACTTCTTCACAGTTCGAGTGGCCAAGGTCTGGAACGGGCTCCCAAGGGAGGAGGTGCTCTCCCCTACCCTGGGGGTCTTCAAGAGGAGGTTAGATATTTCCTGCCTATGCAGGGGGTCGGACTCGATGATCTATTGAGGTCCCTTCCGACCCTAACATCTATGAATCTATGAATCTATTCAAAGAATATCACAACCCCTACCCCTTCCCACCTTAAATTATCCCATTCTTCTAAAATGTTCTTGTAATTCCTCTTTTCTAGATCTCTAATCATTTTTTTTACTGTTTTCCTCTAGATTCTCTCTCTGATTTGTCCACATCTTTCTTGAAGAGCAACACCCCAGATTGCCACAGTACTACAAGTGAGATCTCACTAGCATTGAATAGTGAAAGAATCACCTCCTACCATGGCTGAATCTAGAGGGGGTGTGGGGACGCGATCACACCCTTCTTTATGACCTGACCATGTTGCAGGACCAACAGCTAGAAACCCTTTTTTTTTTTTTAAGTCCTGGAAGCAGGTACGATTCCCCCCCACCCCTTCCTCAGCAGCACACCACCTCCCTTCCCATCCCCCCTCTTTCCTGCCTGCAATTGGCACTGTCCCTGCTGACCTGAGGATGGGAGGCACTCCAAAGCCACTCCCTATCCTCCCCCTGTCAAGCTGTTCTGGGAGCCAGGCTCAGCATGCAGCAGCAGTAGTGGTGGGCAGCTTCCCCTGGATGTCCCCTGCCAGCCAAGAGGAGGCTCAGGCAACAGCACATTGTTGACTCGCATTTAGCTTATGCTCCACTATACCCCTCCTTCCCCACCCCCACACTCCTTTTCTACAGAACTATAGCCTGGGCAGTGATTCCTTGGTTTCATATTTGTGCATTTATTTAAAAGGGGAGATTGTTCTAGTTTCTTCCCAGTTTGCTCTTGCTACTGCCTGCAAAAATAGGGCTAGTTTACAGATTGCAAGGTTTGTATGGGACTTTCTGGTCTGAAGCAATCACTTTCATCACTTTTTTTGGCTTAGACTCCAAGTCAACCCTGACAAAATGAAAGAACACCTGGGCGTTAGCATAGTCTACCCACAGGAATGAAGACATTATCCTCATAATCCTTGCATTGTTGCTATATACTGGGCATGTGTGGGGTTGGGGAGGAATGGGTGTTGTTCTCATAGAAGTTTCTTTAGAAAAAAAAGGGAACCAGAGAGAGACAGAGACAGAGAAGGAGAGAGAGAGAAGAATTTTGAGGCCTACTAATCCTTTAAAACTGATTATTATGGGCCAGTTATACAGAATTAAACAGGAAATTTGAACTGTCCTGCCCAACAATCAGGAATATAAGCCTGTCCAGTAATATAAAAATAGCATTTTCTTACAAAATGAAAAATCTGTGCTAGGCCACAAAGCTCCAAAGTAGCATCTGGTTCTTCTGCTAAAGTATCTTCCTTCCTTGCCAGATGGAACCCAAGCCAGATCCTCCTGCATTCTTCTTACCACCTATCCAGATGGAAAAAGAAGCTGCTCAAACATGACAAAATAATCTCATTACAAACATCTACAACAATTACCGATAAGGATTTGAAGAGGAATTCTCAAAGAACACTTTCAAAGTGCTGCTTCCAAAATAAATTGACCTAGCTAGATCTTGAATGTTTGCAGCTCTGAAGGCATCACCTTCTCCAAATCAGGACTGATTTTTTTTTTTTCTAGTTAGAGCCAAAGAGGAAAAAAATGTGTAGCTGGATGCTGGAGATTAGCGACATAGGGCTACCATACGTCCAGATTTTCCTGCACGTCCTCTTTTGGGTCCTTCCATCTCTGCTCAGACTGTTTTTTAAAATATCAACAAATGTCCAGGATTTTGCTCTGCCTTGGCTCAGCACTGAAGTTTGTCCCAGCACTTCCCAGTTTGGCCCAGCAAGGAGCTGCTTGGGGTTGGGGGGATGGGGGAGGGCGATTGGAGGCAGGGGCACCACATGCTCTACGTGCATGCCCTGGCAGCTGCAGGTTGGTAGTGAAGAGCACTGGCAGGGCTGGAGGGGCTGTGGCTTAGGAGTGAGGGGCACCAGGGGTATCAGCAGGGACAGTGGGGGGTCCATGGGTTGGGAGTGAGGGGCACCAGCATGGTCTGGGAGTGGCGTACTATGGGTCAGGAGTGAGGGGTAGGGGCAGGGCATGGGTATATCACTGCCCCCCCCCCCCAATCATACCACCCCCACCCCGGACAGGTGTCCTCTTTTTTTAAACTGGAAATATGGTAACCCTAACAAGTCTCTAAAGCAGTGATTCTCAACCAGGGTGCCAAAGCTTCCTGCAATGCTGCCAGATCTCTGAAGTGTACCACAAATGTGTGAAGAGATAAGCAGATAAATTAAGGCTCAGGTTCAGGCTTGCTCCTCCTTGGATGATTCCCTACCCTCACTATCCATCCTCTCTGCAGGGAAGTAAGCACTGTAATATATACATTAGTTCTTGAAATTGGGTGCCACTCAATTCACAAAAGGTATAGAGGAGTGCCTCAAGTCCACAAGGCTGAGAAGCAGTACTTTAAAACTTTGGAGATTCAGGTTGTTTTGGCTAAGCAAGTTGAGGTGCTTATCTGAACATCTGGGATCTGCAAGCCAGGACCAGAAATCATCACTGAAACCTTATGAATTTCCAGGAAACTGGGTGTAACGGAGCTCAAAAATAGTTTACTAATTGTGTTTAACCCGTAGCACAGGGGTGGGCAAAATGTGGCCTGTGGGCCGGATGCGGCCCATCAGGCCATTCTATCCAGCCTGTGGGGTCCCTAAAAAATTTGGAAAGTTAATATTTATCTGCCCCTGGCTGCCTGTCATGCAGCCCTCGATGCCTTGCCAAAACTCAGTAAGCGGCCCTTACTGAGAAGAAAGCATTGATGGGCCTCCATCATTGCAGACAAAATTATGCCATCTTCTTTCTGGTGTCATAATGACCTCATTTCCTGTCGAGTTCAGGATGTTATAAGTGACACTATGGATTTCTGAAGGAATTGGTGGAACTGCACACAAAGGCTAACATTTTACTGAGCTCTTTTATTCAAATACAAAAAAAAATATTTCAGTTACTGTCTCTTGTCTGTAGTTCTAATTTTTCAGTCAAAGACTATTTATTAAAGCAGATACCAGATTATTAAAAATACATAGTTAGACCCGAGTAGGAGAACTTGATGCCCAAACACTTGTCTAACAGCTTTCCTATCTATCCGTTTGGTCAAATAAACATTTTCACAAACAAAATCCTTTTTTCTCAAAAACAAACAAAAAACCAACCAAACCCTCCAAAAAAAACACAGGCACTTCGAACTCTTGGCTTATTCAAACTAATTATCTGATAATCAATAAATGAAACAGAGGATAACACTCATCTTTATTTAGGTTCACTTAGTATCTTCCTTCTCAAGTGCTTTTATTCTTCTGCAACTCTCTCTCTCCACACAAATTTTGATGTCGCTTCTACCTCGCTGAAACAGGGTTGTGGGTATTATGTTTACTTATAGACCTTGTGCTATACTCTACAAACATCTCCAGTGATCTCTGCAGGATTGTGGTAAATGTTTTCTAATAGTCCAGATATAACTGAACTACCTCTTTATTCCTGTAGGCTGTCTGGTTGTGCAATGTAAGCATCTAGCTTTTCAGTTAACAATAATAATGGCATAAGGAAAGCACATAGAAAATTAATAACTAGACAATGGCTTACCTAAAAGAATGCATTTATTCCTTTGGACTTTGTGCTGGAATGGAATATCAGAAAACATAGGCTTATAATTCTTCTCTGTATGGGCTATCACCCAAAGTTATACTTTCTGGAAATGGGTGATCAAATTCTGTGCTTGGTATAACCAGGAACCAAATTTTTTTCACAGTGCTGAAGTTATCATAACTTTTAACACACTTTTCTTTCATTTTAACTCTGCTCTGTGTGTGTGTGTGTGTGTGTGTGTGTGTGTGTGTGCGTGCGTGCGTGCGTGCGTGCATGCGTGCGCACACGCAAGGAAATCTTAGATGATATATCTTGATGCGTATACACATACAGAGAGAGAGAGAGAGAGAGAGAGAGAGGATATCATTCATATTAATATTACTTATGTGATTTCCAGATGTTTTTTAATGAAAAAAGCATATAAAAAGGATGAAATTAAGAAGAGAACCAACATAAAGAATAATCTGAAACTAAGTCCACATTCATCAAAAGGTTTGCTGCAGTTTGGAAACAGTGTGTGTAAATCTGGGCTGATTTATGATTTCACATCAAAACCATGCAAGCTTGGGAATTTTGCATGGTTAAGATGTGAGAACAGATGAATCTCAGTACTTCTGAACTGGTTTCATGTTGAGCTTCAGGATTTTTTTTCTTTGAATCCCAAAACACAAAAGGAAAAAGAAATCAGGCAATACAAATTATGTCAATTGATATAAAAGAAAAGGAGCCCTGCAAACTGCTAGAAAGTACAACTGCCAAGTTTTTCCACCACCCTACTTGTGAAACAGGAATTTCTACACATACTTTCCACACTAGTGATCCCTTTGAAATTGCATCCTCTTCCACTTTGACTCTACAAAGAAGCGTAAAGTTACAGATACAGCCTTCTTGGATCCAATGTATTAACAAAAGTTGGAGCCAGATCATAATTTAGCGTGAATCTGAAATGTTACATTAAAAGCACTTTGGTAGCCTCTGCTATTCTTTACCATGTCATCTACTGCAAACTTTTCATTGTGAAGTTTGTCTTACCCAAAAAAAATGTTTAATGTTATCCTTCCTTATTTGTATTGCTGAAATATTGACAGACCATCAGTTTTGTTCCAATTTGACAGATTCCAAACAAGGATATCTGTCCACTTAACTATCCTGAGTTTCCTTTCCCTTTTTTCTTTATCTATCTAGTTGGTTATAGGTTCACCTGTGATGTAGAGTCATCAGCATTTCACTTAGTTCACTACAGAAATATTAAAGCAATGCCAAGCTCTTTTGAAAATACCACCTCAACTGTTTTACTTTGTGCTTCAGTGGGCCCATCTACACATTGATTAATGTGCTTCAGGGAATGCACATTAAATCTAATACCTCTGGGTGCCTATACAAGTGCAGGGAGGCTGCTCCAATGTGTTAATTCGAGCACATCAGAGCAGACAATTAATCAAGTCTGCTGGAGTGGGGCACTTACCGCACTCCAGCAGCCTCCTGTGTCTCATGTATTAGTGTCCCCGTGCTTCAAAATGGTGGCAAGGGTGCTTTATCTAAAGTTCATTTGATAAGCTTTAGATAAAATGCCCTGCTGCCATTTTAAAGCACAGGGACACTGATACATGAGATGCTCTGGGCACTTTAATTGGGAGCAGCTCTCAGAGACTCTCTAAAACATCACTCCCAAAGTACGTGTATGAACACACTCCATTGTGAGGTACTAGCATCAGCCTATTTTAATGTGCATTAGCTAAAGAGCATGGTTTTCTTGTGATGCTTTAATGCAAATTAAAGCACACGTGTAGATGCGCCCAGCATTCTGCACTAGGGAGTCCTTCTTTATAACATCAAACCCAACAATACATAGCAATAATTACCCACGTACGACTCCTACACCTACCTCTTCAATAGCAATCCAAGGGTGGGGGTTAAGGAAAATCAACCAACAAAATTCCACCAGCAGATCTTGCAAGTTTTTCAGTCAGTATTAACATGCCAAGTTTCTTAGAACAGAATGGGTAAGGCGCCTTGCTTTGTGCCAAAGCTGGTGCTTCCAGTCAACCTAGCTGTAAAATGGTTATCTGGTCATTCAAGCTGGGGAGTCTAATGTAGTCATGCAGATAACCACATCAATCCCCTTTGTGTTATTGGCTACAAAAATGCCTTTATATAGACTGTACCTCGACCATGCCCAGCAGTTTGTTTGGCTTACATGGATAGTTGACTGGACTTTTGAGTATTTTCAGCATTATTTAGGGAGCCTAAAGAAACACACACAGGCAACTTAGTAGGCTTTTTCAATACTGCCTAAGGAGTTTAGGCCCCAACTCCCATCAATTTTAAAGACAAGCCTGGTGCTTACTTACAATGCCAGTCAGATGATTATCTGCACCTTGTCTACAGCCACATTCATATTCCTATTACTTGTGATTCATATCCAAATATACTTTGCCATCTCCATAGAGATCTCCATTATGCATAATGCAACTATCCACACTATCACCTATCCTATCTTTTCTACATTACTTAAAAAGACAGAGTACTCCACTAAAATCATGTTCAGTGGAGATCTTCTTGAGTAAAATGAAAACCAATCTGAAATCAGGTGACATTTTAATGCATGATTATACTTGGAAATCAAAACAGTCTATTGATTGGCAAAAACAAAGCGCTGATTGGCACTAGGATACCTCTCAAGACAGCTTCTGATAATTTTCCACAGATTCTGGCCTGCCATGCAGTTGTAGCTTGACACATCTGTATATCTCCAGGCTGGTGTAAATCACTGTAAGCCCTTCAAAGTACATAGAGTTGTGTCATTTTAGACCAGCCAAAGATCTGGCCCTGTGGGACTGCATTTGCAGTTTAAAGTATGCTAAGCAGCACAGACTGTCAGCCACTCTATTTTTAACTTTCCTTCTACTGGAATTAGTTTATGAGAGTCTTGCTTACATTTTATGTATTTATTTACTGTCTGTGATATGAAGGAGGCTTACATACCACCCTTTGGTTATTCTAGTCAGTTGTATAATGTGGGACGGCAAGTGAGGCACGTGTCCCAAGCACTGCTTAAGGGGAGAGGTGTCAGAACGAGGAAGAAAAACACCTCATTCTCGTTTCCTACTCAGATTGCACTTGCCAGTTGCAAACTGCACCGGCATAGGCAATTTATGTCATAGAGTGCAAGATGTCCTGGGACTTGTAGTTTTGTACAGCAGCAGTGAGGGGTAAGAGAGAACAGAACTTTTTTTTTGCCCCTGAAAAAAAAAAAGTATCTTTTCACTTCTCTACATGGGCTTTGGTAGCAAAAAAGGGGTGAAAGCAGCAAACTCTATAAAGAACTACAATTCCTAAAACACCTTGCACTCCATGACGCACATTGCCCAAGCCTGCTGCTGCTCTGCATGCTCTCACCCTTCCCCATGGGACAGCACTCTGCCCTGGGCACTCTGTTCAGATGTTACGCCTCTGACTCTAGTGCCTCTGAGCAGCAAAAAATGTGTCATTCTAGTTCAGATTTATTTTTATCTTTGGCCAATATTTTGAATGAACAAATGAACCATCATGGAGGATGTTTGGTTGTACAGTGAAAAGACAGAAGGACCACAGGAGTTCTAAAAACTGGCAAGAGTTCTCATGCCAAGTCTGAGGCCAGGGATTTTCTAGGCAAATAATAATTACAAAGCAATTATACAGAGAATGGCTATTGGCTAATCACTTCAGCTAAAATCAGATTCTTTGGAAGGCTTTCACATGATGTTAGGCCTGTGCAAGTCCACTAGTGCATGCCACAGGGATGCCTAACACAGTATTTATCATTAGGAATTAGGGAAGCCGGCAGACAGATTAGTCCTCAGCTGGCCCCAATTACCCATATGGGCCTGACTGCCTAAACTATCTCCATCCGGTCCCAATAATCGGCATGGGTATGACTGCCTGGATATAAGCAGTCACCCTGCTGGCATTTTTGGTCACTCTGTGTTCTACAGGTACCTTTCTGTGTAGGTCCTAGACCCTAGCTCCTTCTGCAAACCCTCCAGATGCTGCTGCTCCTTCAATGAGACTGTCCATCTCAGGATGAAGTGCCACATTACACTTAGACCATACTAAATCTGTAAAATGCTAAGCAGTGTTTAAGTCAGAACATGCTGTGAACATTCACACATTAAGAGTTATTACCATTTCTTTCCTGCATGGTTCTGACTTGCCACTAGAAGGCTGGTGAGCAGGGACATGGCTAGGAGCCAAAACACCTGGTTTCTATCCCTATACTAGATGGGGTGAAGGCTGGGACCGGTGCAACCTGGGATGCTGGAGGACTGAAAAATTGCATCCTTTATCTCCTTGGAGAAACTGAAGGTACATTAACATGAGCTTGGTAGCATGGCCCAGAGTTAAGTTAACCCTTGCCTGAAGTGGCATAATTTTAAGATTTGGGGGTCAGGCTAGATGATCTGTTCAGGTCCCTCCTGACCCTAGCTACTATGAAAGATGCACAGCTGGCATTTAGCAGAGTGCCTTAGTATGGTCTAAGTGTAGCATGTAACTTCACCTTCAATCTTCTTGTCATATGGAGCATGATTCTCTTTAATATGCCTTTTCTCCACATGACAGCCTAGCTCCTGTCATGACCCCCAGGTTTGTGACCCTTTAGCATTGAGCCCTGACTTCCCTTATTCCAGTCATGTCCCTGACTTATAAATTGCTCTTAAATTATGGTTAGTATTGAAATGGAGGAGGAAAGAGCTGCAAGAAACTGAAGATATTTAGCAAACTAAAGATCTAAGGAAGGATACACAATGAATTGTTTTCAGATCCAGTTTTTCTAATCACAGACTGTGAAGCAACTGCTGGGTAGATTTCAGTAATAATAGCTGCCTTTAGGGCAGTTAGATACAAGATATCATAGGAACCCTGAATCCCTGGTAGGTGTTGAGTTTCTCTTACCTAGCAAAGGAGGCAGAAGTAGAAGACCACAATGGGCCAACAGTGTAAAAAATGTTGTTGAGTTCCCACCTCCATCATAATGCCCATAGGTTTAGTTAGTTACTGTGCTTTGTGATTTGATATGTTCAACAGGACTAGTGAGTTGTTTAATACTTGAGAGTACTTTCTGGCCTGGTCATCTACCTTTCAGCACATCTTTCAGCCTAAAAGCTTTCCCTGTTGGGATCTGACAACGGTTATTTTTCCAACAAAAAAATATTCCACTGTCATTTATTGTGAAGTATTTACTGGGGGTTTAAAATATCAACTTTTGGGTGGAGGGACCTTATTGCAAACTTGTACGCTAGGTTTGATTAAGATACTTTAACTTAAAAGTTTTGTTTTTTTCCCCCCATGGGGTTAGGAAGGGGAAAGGAGAAAAATTATGGAAGCATGCTTCATTAGAAAGCAAGAGGATCCTTCACTATGTTCCTTTTTCTTTTTGTGAAAGTAAACAATTTCACAAAACCTGGGCTTATTGCTCAAGAAGAGAAGGAAATGCCTTAGTGAGTCAATTCCACAGCTAATTCATTCAATCAGACCTACACCTTAGAAAGTTCTTGCTGCCTTTTTTAATAGGCAGCATTTCAAAGGGAGATGATTTTGAGACTCAAGGCCCTGTTTGGGGCATTTATATTAATGCACCTGTTGCAGCCAAGAGTTTTCTATAGTTCTGTAAGGATTGCTTGAAAAGATTCCCACTAGTGAAAACAATTTCTGTTCCCTCCCCCACCCTTGGACTGAAAACTTCCAGGAAGCAACAACCACTAGGGCAAACCCAGGCTCCTGTGTGGAGTCAAATTTTCATATTCAAAGCTACATAGTCAGAGCCCCATCTTTACCCTTTTTGAGAACTGTAACAGCCAGTTCTCTGGCTGATTCTCTCTCTCTCTCTCTGCCCCCTCCCTTCTCTTTCTGGGTCTTTGTATTAGCTGTCATGCAGTTATGGATTGTTTTTTGGGGAGTTACAAGTTTTAAATCATTTCTAGTTCACTTTGATACTATTAGGATTTGTATTACTGGGTGGCAGTGGCTTATTCCGTTTGTTATCCAATTCTAGTCAGCAATTTGGGCTGCTCTGTTCCAATAGCAAAATAGCCCTTGTTCAAGAGATGTGCACAAGAACATAGGAATTGCCTTACTAGCTCAGACCTATCATCTATATAGTCCAGTTTCCCATATACTCCAGTGGCCAGTCCCAGATGCTTCAAAGGAAGATACAAAAATGTCCAAGGAGGCAACTATGAGTTAATCTACCCTGATTCCAAAGCCTTAGGGAGAAAGTTTAACATGTGTTATTTAATTACCCTTGAAAATTATGACGAATCTGGATATTCCTGTTACTAATTATAAATGTCCAATCCCTTTTTTAATCTTGCTAAGATCTTGGCCTCTAGGAGTTCTTGTGGCAGATAATTCCAGTTATGTAAAGAAAGAAGAAGAGCATTTCTTTTTTTCTAAAATCAGTTTTGAATTTCCCATCCTTTAATTTAACTGAATATGCATTTTCACTTGTGTAATAAGACAGAGAGAACAGAAGCTCCCAACCGCCCTCCTTCACAATTATTTCATAGGACTTGTCTTAATCATCTACTTTTCAAGGTAAACAGTTCCAGTATTTTCAGGCTGTAGTCATCCAAGAGTATTTTAAAGCTCTCTCTTTCTCAGTACTCTTTTCTGAATACCTTCTAGCTGTACAATATCATTTTAAGGTACCGCACACAGTATCCAAATGAAATTGTACGACTGATTTACATAATGGAATTCTAATATTTTCCATGTTATTCAACATCCATTCCTTATATCCTAATGTCTTGTTGCCCTTTTTCTTGGGGTTACACATTGCAGACAGCCTTAGGAAGGCATCTGCTCAATGATGCCCAGGTCTAGTTCAACCTAGTTTCCCTCATCTTCACTTATTTAGAATAACCACCAGCACCAGATATTATAAGTATATATTATACCGGTAATAGCACAGGCTCTCAGATAACTTTTGTCAGATGCCTTATCATAGCTTAAATTCATATTCCTTCAAATTTCTTTACAAAAAAAGATGCATATCCCCTTGTACACTCCTTCCTCATTAGTGTAAGGCTCAGACTTGTGGAATGGGTCAAGCCCTTCCTATAGCTTTTAGCAGGCTTGCAACCAAATGCAAAAAAAAAAAAAATCTTCCTCTCTTTAAACTCATAGGATTTCTTCATAACTCTCTTCAATATAGTGAGTGTGGCTACATTTTCAAAGAATTCTAGTGATGTGGGGAGCATAACATCAGGGCACCTTAATGAGGTTTGGTTTTTTTGTCACAAACCACCAAGTACTTCAGAAATTAAGCTTCCTTGAGATATCTTAAAATCCTGAACTGAAACAATGAAAGCTTGAATTTCCCTTCATGCAGTAGAATCCAGCATCTCACTAGAGTGACGGGACACGATCGCAGGACTTCTTCAGTCCTTGTACTCTTGCTGTTTCTGTTTCATCTCCCCAGTCCCAGATTAATGTCTTTCAAGGGCTGTCATGGCATCGTGGGTGTCTCAACAATCTTCTTCTTCCTGAGTCCGTTCAAATCTTTTGCTTAGTTCACTGACAAATGCCTGTGTCACATCTCTCTACCCTTTGTGTATGGTATTGATTTCAGTAGGAATTTCATCTAAGGACAGCAGGATTAGGCAGGTTGGTTGCTTTCACTCCCCTCTAGCTGTCTAACCCTGCTGTCATCGTGCTGTGACCACTGAACTTTATTATATGCTTTACACAAGATCCAAAGTTCCAGTTCACCCTCTGTAGATGCACACTTTATCCCTCTCCACAGCGCATTTATCATTTCTTTTTCTTTCTTAAATCTCAAGAATGCATAAAGGTTTAAACCACTCTCCATTTCTGGATAAATTATTCCTTAAGAGAGTTAAAAGGAAACAGTTACACTGAAAGAAGTAGCTAAAAACAACAGTAAAAACAACAGGATTTGGTACATTTGCTTGTATTTTTCCATTGAAAATGTTCGTTTCCTTATCATACCTGCAACCCTGTATAATTGATCTGATTCCCATGGTGCAGATCAGAAGATCCTCACGTGCCAGTTTTTTCAATGACATTGAAAAAAAAATGTCTACAAGGACAAGCTGATTCTGGAAACTCACTGACTCATGGTCCTTATTTATTGGCCTCTCAATCTTTGTACCTCTTTGTTACATCAGAATTCAAAGCGCTCCTTCTTTTGCTCTGTAATCCCCCCTTGAAATCAGCAGCAGATTGTTTTTCAGTGGAACTTTAATGGATTCTTGAATGTGGCAACGGAACTCTTTTCTCTTGATTTGGCTGCTGTATGAATTAGTGTATTGGCTTCATACAGTCTGATTTCCTAGAATTTTTCTAAGGTGAACTGAAACCCGTCTGGCAGTGACAGAATTAAACTGCAGTAGGGAAATCCATTCCTGTTCAGAGTGAGTGCGACTGGTTTTGTGCTCATCCATAATTGTCCAGCAGGTGTGGTGACATAGTTACAGCTTCTCATCCACTGGATTTTAAAAAGGCTGATGATATCTGCCTTACGTGACTCCTTTAATATTATCCTCCCTGCCACAGCACTTGGATATTGCTCTATTATTATTTATGTGGTTTTAAGATGTTCTCTTCTGCTACAGGATAATATAAGGAGAAAGGCTTAGACTTTGTCTCTTGGCTCGCTACAGGAGTCCCTGTCTTTGCAGCCTGACATGCTGTCTTTACTTAACTAAATATATAGCTTTCTTGAGGAGACTATCAATGCAGGGTTCTTTGGTGTCCTTCTCCAGCTCTTTTCATTTTTGCTTTATTTTTTAAAACAAAGCTTCAAATTTCAACCTATATTGGCTCACCCCAGATGACTTACAGAGGTATAAGAAGCAAATGCAAGGACACAGAAATCATTTGATTTGGTCGGAAGTAAGCAGTACTTAAAATGGCAGAATGCCCCAAAGGGAACAAGAATGAGGACAACTAGACTGTTGGGGCAAGGCTAGTACACTCTGGTTTTGGCAACATGGTAGGTGGGTTCTTTTTTTGACAAAACCTAAATCATTCCTAGCCTGGGATTCCAGAGACCCTAAACTGTCTCAGGCAGGTACTCCAATAAGTATTTCTAAGAGTGGTATCCTTCTTAGTTTCTCAGCATTAATCTCAGTAGTGAACCACACCTATCTTCACAAGACAGAAGTGATCCAACAAATACTCTCTACATAGGCACACTTTGCCAGTCACAGATACAGAAGGCATGACCTGGCCTGACTCATTAGTCGTGGATGGAATCAGGATATTGTGACCTCCATTTTAAGAGAATTACACCCATTACCCCAGCTAGAGAACAGAGCACTAGGACATAATGAATAAAAAAAAATTCCATGTTGCATTTGTCATAAGCACTAGAGGCCATGACCATCCTGAAGGGAACCAGGCTACACAGATGTGTATTTGATTTATTCTACATAAATGAATCTCTGTATCAATATTTTTGCTTCCAGTGAACAGTGAGTATAAGAGATGGAACAACAGCTAGAGGAGAGAAACAGTTGTTGTGCATGTGTAAGCATTGAATCTCTCTCCTAGTAGCAACAACTTGTAGGTTTGAGGAAAAGGCGCTACATATGCATGAGTACCTGGGAAATCTCATATTCTAGTGTACATGGATTACAGTTCTGCATCTCTAAGACAGAAAGTCACCCTAGGAAAACTCTGTGAATTTATGGGTACTATCCTACACCCTACTATATACACAATACAGCAAAATATAATTTGATGTGAATCTAGAAGTCTTATGCCAGAATGTATATCAAAATTTTAATCTTACTTTCATGAAACTCTTGAAATGGAATCAGAGAAATGTCTTTATCCACATTTCAGAAATGGGGCTAAGAGAGACCCAGACAGGATAAGAAGAAGCCTAATGTGAACTAGAAGAGGATTTTTAATCCTGGTTTTATTACTGAGCTAGTTACTTGAGCCATTAGCAGGTGTCAATTGGCAATTGATGATGGGGATGCTTTGTGATTTAGCAAAGTAATGTTGTAAAATCAAATATACTCAGATTAATCTGTATTAGCAGCAACTAGTAGGGAAAATACGGTAAATGTAACTAAGGTCCTCTATACTCCCACCTTTGACCTTGTTTCTTTAGATTAGGTAAGAAGTTCCCGCTCTAGTTTAAAGAAAAAAAACCCATACATTTTGAATGGACTTGGCTTTGAATATATTTACTAGCATTCATCTAACAAAAAAGAATTTGGGGAAATTTTACAAACTTAAAACCTGACTGATTCAGCACATCATGGAAGCCATTGCTGTGCCTCACCTGAGCGATGGTCACCCAATCCATGATTATCTTAATGTAAAGCACTCAGAAACAATAGCTTTGTGTATATTTTCCAGAAATAGGTTGCATTGTCAACCAAACCAAAGTACGTGATCAATAGGAAACTAGCACTGGAGAAAGGAAACCCCACTGTTTTCCTTACTGCTTCTGCCCCCTCTTCCCTCACCACAAAAACCCTCATGATTATCATGCTATGCCTCTACTCTTCAGTTCCACACCATGTTTCTGCTTTCTGGTGTTCTGCAAAAAACATCAGCTGCACAACACAGCAGGAAGGTGCGAGTGTGTGTGGGGTTTGGGGTTTTTTTTGCAGATCTCAAGTCAGTCAGAGGCTGTGGACTCATGCTATTTTGGATCACCAAGATAAAAGGAACGTGTACAAGAACAGTATTTCCTCCTAAGATTTCCTTCAATTCTCAATTTGTGCTTGAATCTAAAGCTAGAAGGCAGACCCCAGAGCCAGGCCACTGGCTCAAAACTTATTCAGAAACCTCAGTGCAGGAAATCAAATGGTCTGTGCTTACTTAAGCCTATGACTTAAAAGAAAATCCTTCTCCAGCTGATATCTCCCCTTAAGCTTTTACCTTCTAATTTAAAGTAGCCCTAAATACAAGTTTTTTATATAAACAGTTTGAAAGACAAGAACAGCTTGTGTCTACAACCTCAGCTCCTGCATTGCAAAATACATCTCCTCAGAAGGTGGATCCCTTTTTCTTTTAAAGGAGCTGATTTAAAGGGGGTTGTTGATTTAACTCAGTGCACCTGAAGGACTCTCATTAGTTTCCTTGTCAGCTACCAGCTTTGCTTGATTGCTACAGCCTCGCTAAAACAGAATGAGGGGTAGGGCATTATTAACTCTCTATCTACTGGCCTTCATGTAAGATCCTTGGCATGATTTTACAGGCCCAGTGTCTGATTCTTAGTTGATGTAAATTCTCATTAATCTGTTGGACCCAATGAGGCTGCAGGTCATCTGCAGGTGAATCTGGTCCATGTTATCATTACCATATAAATTAGTTGGAACTGGTTAAAGAATGCAGTAGGTATGAAAGACTTTTACAGTTCATCTGCTTTGGAAATAAAGACAAGCTTATATTTAAATCTATCATAAAGAAAATAGTTTAAAAAAAAAGAAACTTAAAAGAAGCCTGAGAATGATTCAAATGGGCCCAAACTAACCAGAACACACACATTACTCAAAGCCACCCTCCAGAACAGAGGATTCTGGCCAACAGTTTGATGCACGCTGTAGGAATATCTTTGAGAAATGTAACACTGGAATCATTTTTGTCCTGTGGGAGAACAATAAAAATCATGAGCCAAAGTCTGCCCTTGGATGCATATACAGACTTCCATTGATTTCAGTTGTAGCCACACACATGCATTTGAGGGTGGAATTTGGAACCCTACATCTTTAATCCACGATCTCTACTAAATTCAGTTATTGCACAGGCTATGAATGGGAGAGTGAGGGTTGCCTGGTTGTAACTGAGACCAGAATTTGATCCATTTACTGTATACGTTGTGTCTGAAGTGGGTTTTCTTCTATTAAAGAAAACCAATTTTGTAGGGTTATGGAAAGTCATAAATAGCATATCGTTAAAAACTTCCAGTCTGCAATATAAAAGGCACCCTGGAAAAGTACTTAAATTAACAGAATCCATCTTCCAGAGTCAGTGCATGATTTACTATAGAAAAGGAACCAGGAAAGACTGTTTCAGTGTCTTTGATTCTATACTAACCTGATTTCTCTTCTGACATGCTGTCTGTCTTGAAAGTTCTTTAATGCTGTATCACTTAACTTCTATCAGGCATTATCCGTGCAGAAATATGACCCTTTCCTCAAATGTATTATTACTGCATCCGCTTGCCTCTCTTTGTTTTGCTTAGCAACACTAGACAAATTATTACATACCTGAAGATGTCAAAAACATACATCATAAATCATTGGGAAGTAACAGCAATTTTGAATACACTCACTGATTTTATGATACACATTAAATACATATGCTGCACTAGAAGTGATTATACATAATTGTAGGCCATTAACCTTAGGTGAATCATGTGCCCCATGATGATATATCTTAACCTTATACTGCTCATGGATGTGTTCTCTAGAGCTTAAAGGGAAACATTAGCCCATCTGTAGATTGTTTAAATCCTCCTGTAGAATCTGTCAGAGAATTATACCTTGGGGGCACATCTACATGAGACACTATGACGCAGTAGCATTGCTGGGCACTAACCATGATGCAACACTACTGCGCAGTAGCATCGGGAAAAAACCTTGTGGTGACAGTACTACACAGTAACACTGGTTCCTGTGCAGCCCGCCGCTCAAGTAGGCACAGCCAGGTATAATCAGAATTTGTTGCTCTTGGAAGTTTAACACGCTAACTTCCTTAGGCTCCTCTGAAAAACCTAGCCTCAATGCAATTAACTTTTGATATGCACAAAAAGCATCAAGGAGCTTTCCTCCCATTGAAAGTAAATGCAACTGAGGTGTCAAATCCCATTTTTGCCTTTGAGAATCTTCTTCTAGAGGATTTAACAATGTGACTTCTATTCATTTCAAGGGTTGCTATGCACAGGTCACATCCCTTATCTGGCTTTTAAAATCTCAATTATGTTTTTAAAAATAATTTGTCAATCCCTGTTAAATAGCACTTCAGTGTTTTAACCCTATTAAACTCCACAGAAATTTTCTACAAAAGCTTGCCAATAGAAACCTTCAAAAGGTCTAACTTTAAGTCAACATGACCATGACCCACAATGAAGTTAAAAACATTGTAGTTATTTTTATTTAATCTACTGACACATTTAGAAGACAGAAGATTATTTCCCTCCTTCCTGCTTGTCTCCTAATCTCACTTTTATTTTTGTGTGTGAGGCAACCAAACAGGCTGAAGTTAGTTAGAGTCTGCGAAGAAATGTGTGGAACTTTATTTAACTTCTCTAGAGGAAAAAGGTTCTCTGCTTGATTTATATGAGGCATTTAGGGTTGCAAGATTTTAGTAGGCTTCTGCAACACATCCATGATAGCTTTGACCCAGGGATAACGAGAACTGTATGCGTCTTAAACCAAATGTAATTCAAATCAAGTTTGGGTTTAATCCAAACCTAATAGGGGTGTGGATTTATTCCAGACAAGCTTTATTTTAATGTATCTGGGTTTAGTTGTAGTCCTTAGAGCTCTCACATTCTCAAGAACCTAGGTCCCCTTACACTCTTGAGAGAGGACTCAGTTTATCCCTCTGCTCTACACACCCTTGGACTATAACATCCAAAATGTAACTGAACACAAACTCTCTGGCTAACCCATGACTATTGAATGCTTCCAGAAAATCCTATTAGGACTCTATGAATATTTTAATATGTTTAGACTTATAATTAAACTATAACAGGTACCCTTTTACTATTTTGGGCACCTTTCAAATCACTTGTGAAAAAAAACACAGGATAACAAAATGAAAATCAACATCAAACTATCAAAAAAATCTACAGTATTTGTACTCCTTAATACCATTCCCTAGGTGGCACTTTCTCTGCCAGATGTCCCATTTCCCAAAAACAGTTGTCTCCAACAAACCCAGCCTTCTTCCCAGGCTCAGGCAAATGCACAGGGCTGTACCTACCCTAAAGATCAACTGTGTATTGGACCAAAGATGGAAGCTGGTTCCAAAGTGAAGGGCCTGTCACAAAGAATGTATTATACCTCCAACCCCTTTCTCCATCTCTAGCACCTTTGATTACTGAAGCTGTAGGAGTATGGCGCAGGGAGAGAAATTAGGGAAGTCCCAATTTTAAGGTATTCATACTCCCAGACCATGAATCTTTCAAATCTCCCTGGTGAATGGTAAGGGACTGATGCCTCCATGATAAACAAGTACCCTGGAATCTGCATATAATACCTCTGGAGTTTTCATTCTCCTGGGTGGGACGTTGTGACAAAGAGCATGTGCGCAGGGTTTTTGGAAACAAACTGGATTTTAGAAGAAATTGAAACTGCAAAACTTGGGAAATGAAATCAGCACAGCTCTTAAGATCCTTATAAATATATTCATAATTTCTCCCACTTGCAAAGATACAGGACTTGATTCCATTCCTAATAAGAACCCAGCTGAGCAATACTAGACTCACAGCATATTTAATTCAAGGTTTATTTCATACAGAACCAGTGGATATATTGAACTAGATTATCATGTTGTGTCCTCCAGTCAAGTCCTATTTTAGTTCACAACTGCAAGTGGGTTTGGTTTTCCTCGACCCTGCTACCCAAAACCACTGAACCAATTTGGCAGAACTGGCAGTTTCTACTCAACGAGACCTTCTGGATTACAGTAGCGGGGTACTGCAGGATCAGGATCGAGTGGGACAGGCAGGGAAGTTTAGGAGATGCCTCTTGGCACTATGCTTGACTACTAGTCTCTCCTTTTCTATGAGCTCTTAGAGCATAATTTCTGATGGTGTGGAGGGGGAACAAACCAAACATTTATCATCTTAAATACAGGAAGCATCTATTCTACAGTATTTATGAAAAAGGAATACTATTTCAATATCAGTTGCTGTGAGAGATGGTATTTAACATAGTTTATCACATGGACTGTATGTTCCCTGATCAAATATCAGGCATTGCTTGTAAAAATAAAAATAAATTATCATTATTACAGCTCTATCTTGATGACCTGAATCAGGCAAAGTGGATGGTCAAACTAGATGACTAAAGTGGTCATTCTAGCCACAAAATCTGTACGTTTAAGAACATTAAAACAAAAACAAAGAACATTTAAGTATTCCTCACATTTCTCATTTGACATATCCACAGAAGGGCACCTGGTTCCTGATAAAGTCCCTTAGACTAGGCTTGATACAAGCACACATAAGTGAATGTTCTTGTAAACAGAATCTCTCCATCATTTAGTCTTGTTTGTACCATCAACTCTGTGCAAAAACTCATACAAACATGCCATTTCCTTTCCAGAAATCTTGCTACTGATAAATTTATCTCATGCCGGCTTGGATAATGGATGATTCAAGTGTCTTGGCAAGACTTCTGAAAGGCTTGACTGTCATCAGCTGATATGCCAAACCTGTATGCAGACACAATGGTTGCAAAGGAAGCAAAGAGCTAAAATAAACACCATGATATCTGATGAAAGATCAGAGCCATTAAAATTCCAATCCTGAAGAGTGGGTGGACTGGGGAGTCCCTTGGAATCTGTAATCATTGTGCAGAACATGCTGTATTCCACAAAATACCAAATGGTTTAGAAAAAGTCATCTACGTTTTTATTACAATGTTGTGTAGCTGCCTGTTGGTTATGATTTATGTGGTAGAGCTGTTTTCTGATAAGATCACTTGTTAGTGCTGGCCATGGCTGGCTAGACCCTCCATCAAGGCCTTGCCACCCACCCACTAAAGTGGTCAGTTGGGGTCAGCTGATCCTCCACTTCCCTCTATTTGAATCCCTGCACACAAACAGAAAGTGTCTGGGTAACAGGGCTTAACCTGTTCCCGGACTAGCGTGTGGTTCCTGCTGGCTTGTGTTCCATTTCTCATCTCTGCTTGATCTCTTGGCTACTTGATCTAGCTCACCCTATGACTCCATGCTCTGCCTGATCCTCTGGCTTCCTGACTTGGCTGGTTCCCAGAACCAGTTCTTGGACTGACCTCCTGGCTTCCTGACTTGGCCTGTACCTGGATTCTGTTCACTCTTCCTGACCCAGGCTGGGGCCTTATTCCTTGAATGGCCCCTGACCTGGCTGCCCACAACCTGGCATGACAGTTCACCCACTACTCTCCCCACAAAACATTTATTATTGGGACAACTTAAAAATTAACTTCTTCACTAATGCTTTTGGAATGGTAAAGTGACCTTTTCAATCTGATCAGCATTCATCAGTTTAAAATGTTTCTATTGCAAAAAAATTAACCTAATTCCTACCCTGATTATAGGAACTGTAGGGTAGAAATCAGGCCTAAGTGATGGATAAGCCTTATGTTGACTAAGAGCAGCAGTGAATTTCACCCATTGAAGACACTGTAGGAATATTAACTACTTGCAGATGGCAAGTTTGAAGATTTGAGTGATGGCCATGCTACAAATTACTGCAACATAGTAGCATGGGTAGTGTGTAATGACTAGGGACCTACCACAGTCACGATTTCACAATTTTTGCAGAAACCGCAAGTTTGGTAAGTCCCCGTGAAAAAACACAGGGACTGCATAAAAGCGGGAAAAGGTGGGGGGGTTGGGTGAAGGGGGGAAGAAAGCTGTAAACAGAGGCCTGATGTCCTAAAGCATGGAGGGGTGGGGGGGGTTAAATTTTCATGGTGGAGTGCAGTGGGTCCTCCCATGCCACCTGTCAATCTCTGGGGAGGGGCAGGACATCCAGGACCCCTCAGCCAATCAAAGCAATGTGGAGGGGAGGTCTGCCATGTTCTGCGACAAAAACAGCACCTGATGCCACACCAGGACCATACAATCTGGACACGGCCTCCATGAATTAGTTAGGTCCCTACTAATGACAACTGCTGTTCTTATTGAACTTTTAAGTTCAGTAAAAGAAAAACATGAGCCAGGAGGTGCCAGGCAGTCTTTCTGGAAGTCATTTTTCTAACTTGTGTATTGTTTTTCAAAGTATGAGCATGTTCCACACATGCACTAGCTTTATTACATTGGACACTGATGCCACCAAGGCTGCAACATCTACTTGTTCTTCTGCTTCATAAGGAAATGCCTATTTTGGCAAACACTTTCTTCTGATCATACCAAGTTATCTGGCATTCAAATTGTAAGAGTGTGGCCAAAGAATTAAGAAGAGTAACCAAAAAAATTAAAATCCTTTTGAGATAATCAACCAAGTTTGGAACTCTCTCTCCCACCTGCAGATTTAGAAGCTTTAGGATGAAATCCTTGCAAGTTTTGCCAACATTTCTTGCAGATTTCCATTGCCTTAGCAACACATATTGTCTTTCAAAGAAAACAAGTTGGTTTTGTCTGTCATTGTTTAAATGGTCTCAAAATTCTTCTATATACAAGTTACATCAATGTTTTATTTAGCTTCACTGTTCAGTAGTTCTCCAGTCTTAACATCCAGGCCAGTATTAGGTAGGTCTGAGGATGCACTGACACTGAACTTTCATATGGTTTCTGTTTACTAGAGAGCCAGAAGAAACATCACATAATAGGTCACAGATGTTAAGAAGATGTCCACAGACATAGCAGATATAAAGAATGTTCTCTGTAAATTTATTGAGTTAAACGGTAAATCCATCCCACTGAAAGTATACACAGGGGCTAAGCTAGTTGTAAATGGCAATTAAAGTACCAAATGACACTGTACCTGCCATAAATGTTACTTGCAAGTTGAGGAGAAGTCTTTTTTTTTTTGCACACACTACATATTTTGTCAGACACCAGGGAGACAGACAAAAGACAAGCTTCGCCTTGTCTTGAGGACAGCATTTCTCCACCCCACAGGGTCTGTTCTTAAATGGGTGACATCACTACCGTTAGTCATCTCAGATTTGAATTGGTCTAGATGAATGACAGCCATAATCAGTAAGAGCTAGCAGCTAATTCAAACCAGTGGAATATGCATTTAGAGAGGCAAGGCAATTACATAGTATAAAAAATCCTGCAATGCATAACAGAGTTTATGAGCAGCTGGTTGATAATAGCTTTTTAAAATAAACACCATCTAAATGCCCACACCAGATTGCACAAAGTGCTCTGAATCTCAGTGACTGCTTTTTTATTTACCCTCCCAGTTGCAGCTGGAGACACAGAAGGGTAACAAGGAATTGATCGTTGGCTGCAATTAGGCAAGTCCAGAATGATGGTACCTTTGGTAGCAAAGCAATGTGTTAGCTCTCCCCAGCAGCCTGTTGTAAAATAATTGCTCTTGAAAGGACTCAGGGGAATGTGAGCCATCTATTGGATAACTATCATCTCCTCAATTCTGCTACAAAATTACTCCCCTGGCCTAAAGATTAGCTTGTGAAATCCAATGACTTTATGGCCAAAGAGAGTTTGGGGGCATGCAGCATTATGCTAGTCATAATGCTATTCATAATCAGGTTCCGATTCGATTCAGAAAAATTAAAGGGTCTCCTGATTCGATTCGGATTTGGAGAGTCAGCAACCGAATCGAGCTGAATCTCCACCAAATCAAATCAGGGACCAAAGCTTCGCACAGCCCTACTATTCACATGCACAATCTACTGTGTTACTAATACATTCAGCCTAATATAGGAGAGCTCAGCCATACTGAAGAAGGATTCTGAACATATTTGGTTAGTTTGTTTTGGCTAAGACTTAGAATTGGTGTTGTTTTTAGGGACAATTTATTTAAGGTTTAGCTTTATTAGTCAATTTTAGGTTATGTTCAGTGCTCATCTGAGAACTTTCTGTTTGCCCTTGTGTTGGTGACCACTGTTGCATCTGTTCTACCAGACTGCCTGTGGGGTACCACTGTACTCTTACTGGAGTGTTCAAGAGTACACAATCTCATTCTCATAACTGTTGTTACCAGTAAGCACTAAGGACCTTGGGCTGAGCACTGCCTGCAGCACCACCCTCGGTGCATCTACACATTCATTAATATGCTATAGTTACTGTACATTGTTTAGTACTAGTGTAGCAGGCTTGCCTTTTGGAGCTTGGGTTGAGTCCCAGGCTTGAAATCTTGCTGTTTTGATTGGTGGAGCCCATCCACCAGTCAGGAGGCAGCAAGAGCAGTTAAGTTACGTCCCTTTCCTGAGGGGAGGGGGAGAGGAGTCGTGTTCCCCACCCCACCCCCCGCCACTACCCTAGACCTGATTGCAGACTGCAACACTGTGGGGTCTGGAAGACTTTGGGGGCAGAGCCCTGGAGAGTATAAAAGGGGCTGTGTGCCCAGCGTGAGGGGAGCACATCCGGGAGAGAGAAGAGCAGGGCTCAGAAGGGCTGAGGAGAGCTGCTCAGCAGGGCGAAGCAATAGCCCAGAAGCGCCCCTGAAGACTTCCATCAGCAGGGAACGGCGGACAGCTCCAGCAGCTAGGCTCTCGGTGTGCAGCACAGCACATGGTATCCAGACCTTGGGAGCTGCGTGAGGTGGCTCAGGTCTGCAACCTCTGCTGTGTGGCCAGAGACACAGTGCATAGGCTGGTGCACACAGTAGGACCTTTGGAGTACTTGGGCGGCTCAGGTCCTCAACCCCCAGAACGAGGCTGGGAGCTCGCTGCAGGAGGTGCTGCACAGAGGGTCCGGGAGTGGACCAAGCCTGGTGCTGCACGAGGCAGCCCAGGCCTCTGACCCATAGCAAAAGGTTGAGTCCAGGGAGCCAGACGGTGCTTGGGCTACTGAGCCAGCCAACAGGGCTGAGCCAGAGGCCCCAGAAGCCCTGCACAGCGGAGCCCTGTTCCAAGGGACAGTGACACCCCCCCTGAAGCCCACTGCAGGTGAGAGAGCAGCCTGTAGCAGAGGACAAAGGCCACCCTCCAGGCCTGGGAGCCGTGAGTTGCAGGGAAAAGAGGATTCCCACGGGGGAGGGGGAGTCCCCCCTGGTTAAATAAGGGATCCTGAAAGTGGAGGTGCCACTGAGAGGGCCCCCCTAAAGTTACCAGCTTCCTTGTAGGGCTTTGGAGAAGTCCAAGGGTATTGGGGTTTCCCCTTGGGATTAAATTTATCTTTGGGGTTTATCTGTTTCAGATCAGATACTTACCTGTGACTTACCTGTATCTGGAGCACTGGTATAAGGTTTTATGTCGTTTACCCAGAGGGTATTGTTTATGTTACTGGTTTAGATATCTTATAAATATATATGCACATTGTACATATGTTTGTATCCATGTTCCTTTCCCTTGTGATAAGTTAATGTAAATAAATGTGTATATAGTTAAGCCCCCTGACTGTCCTGGCCTGGTTCTATAGGGACGGAGCGAAACTGAGCGGTCTGCAGTTCCCACCCCACAGCACACCTACCAGCTACCAATCCCCTTCAGTTGGAGAAGGGGAGTATATACTCGAGTTACGTGCGCTACACTTGCATAATAAAGTACTAAATCAATGTGCAGTAACTAATACTCCTGTGCAGTAGTGCTGATGCACAGCTTTTTAGTGATGCTAACTGGGCAGTAGCCTAATACTACCACTCAGTAGCATATTAGCATGGCTTTTGTCCCATGCGCTACTGCACAGTAGAATTAGGCTACTGCACAGTTAGCATCTTGTGTAGATGCACCCCCTGAGCACTTTCAGGATGCAAATGAAAAGGAACTGAGCTCCCTCGCAGGAGTCCATCACCAGAGTGTCCACTGAGCTCAGCTGCAGCAACACAGTTGTACCTTTCCACCACCATGCCATGGTTGTATGACTGAGTCCTGTCACACACTACATTTCTTGACGCTATCCAATATTTGGGATCCTGCAGGGTGTTCTGGTGAGGAGGAGAAATCAGTGGCAGAGTCAGGTATTTTGATTCAACTCTTTTAGTTTACAAGAATGCAGAGTCCTGCTTGTTTAAGAAATGGGGAACAGTCAGACTGCCAGAGAAAGTTTCTCAGCTCAGCACCAGACCTCCTTCAGCTGGCATTCTTCTCTCAGAGTCATGTACCCATGCCGACAAGGTTAGGTAGAAAAGCCCTCAAATGTCTTGGGCCATGCCATGGGGCAATTTGTTTAAAGCAGTTCTGTCCAGTTGGCAGCCTGGAGGCCATATGAGGCCCCCCAAAAGGTATATTTGTGGCCCTTGGGCTCCTACTTGGCTGCTGCTCCCCCACACACTTCTGCTGCAGCAGTAGCTGGGATCTTCTAGATCCAGAACCCAGAGCACGGAGTACCTGTGCAGAAGGAGATACAGGGAGATACACAGCTGAAGAACTGAGGGTGGGAGACAAAGCATCCTGTGCATGATGCAGTAGTGATACCCATGCAGCACAATGCAGTGGCAGTGGGTGGTGAGCAGCCCAGGGGTCTGTGGCTTGCACGGGTACTGTCCATATGGCATGTGGCCCCAGATGGTGCAGTCTGAATCAGCAGACAGCCCCCGTCCACTTACGAGTTGGACAGCCCTGGATTAAAGTAGGGTTTCCTAATGCTCTAGCTTGGTGCCTTTATTACACCACCATGTTAACACCACTGAAACATGTTGTCACTGCACTGCCTTTTGCTGTACTTCAACCTTCAGTGTGGACCGTTGCGATACTGGTGTGAATGCTAGTGAGGTTCTGTGCCTCCCCTCAAAATCCAACTTGCTTTTATGATTAAGGAAGGGAAACAAGGCTGCCGCAGGCCAAATGACCTCTGCCTTAACATAATGGCCCTGCAGATGGACAGGGCACAATCCTCCACAGCACTGCCCCTTGGAAAGGCTTTTCAGCTGTATAATACGAAGGAGAAAGGGGAGTAAAACTCCTCCTTTCGGATATTGTAGTGTGCCCCTCACCCCTTTGCAAAGGGCATAGAACAGTGATCAGGCCATGAGTCTCTTTGGAGATGTAAGGTTGCCTTACAGATCAGTCATAGAGCTACATGTAAGTAGCAGAATGCTAATGCATCATGTTAGTACAGGTGGGCTTTAGAGAGCTGTTAAATGTGTGCTGCTTGGGGAACTCAGGTTGGTTAGCCACATCATGACATAAGAATCAAACCATGTGATTCCTACAACAGTCCTCCCTAGCCCACACAGGCCACCCACCAAAGTTCCTGTTAATGCAGTTCCTGTAGCTTTGAAAAGTAAAACATTGTGCTAGAATGGAGGGAGTTTAAAAGGGTAATATTCAAGTGCACTGTATAAATCCCATTGTTGTGACATATCCTTGACACCTCAGACTGCACAGTCCCTGAGGATCCTACTTCTGTGCTATTAAATGTTATTGCCCCTGTAGTGTGAGTTCTTCTTAGAGTCTCATAAAAGAGTCACTAAAGTTATTTACATTCTCCAGTGCTGTTGTATGAAAAACTGCTATGGGATAGCAGAGATGGGCCAAAGCTATGATCCAGATCCCAAGCATGGACATCCTCAAAGCCTAGATGCTCTGGATTCAGAGGTCTGGGTGACCCCATTAAAGAGGCTCTAGACCAGGAGTTGCCAACCTGTGACACGTGTCACAAGTGGTATGGACAGCTGCTTTGTGGCACACAAGCCCCAGGTGCTCAGTAAAAGAAGGCACTGGATTGGAGGCAGGGGACTTGAGTCTCCAGCTGTGAGAAGGCAGGATGAGAGGAGGTGTCACTGCTAAGAGCCAAGTTTACCCTTCTCTGGCCTTGCAGCTACCATCAAATTCAAGGCTTTGGATCCTCACTCACCATATAAAGCTGCAGCAGTTGTGGGATCAGGGAAGTATTAACCTGGCTCTTGACAGTGATACTTCTTGCAGCTGTGTTCTGCCTCCACTCTGGTGCCCAAGGGTGCAAACCCCAACAGATATGCCTCTAGGAGGGCATCAGAGCAGCACTTGGGGAGGGAGTGAGGCTTAACTTGTGACACACCTGCCCAAGCAGTTGGCCACCACTACTCTAGAGATACCATAACAGATGCCTGTAGAAATGAGCCCAGGCCAACTGTTTGGGACCACAAATGCTTTGTCGAATGTCAGGTGTCATTGTCACTGACTCTGGTAGATATTGTTACATGGTTACTATTTATAGGGATGAACCATGAAGAGCCCAGGTTGCCCCTTCCAGATTCAGGATGCTTGGGTCTAGAGGGCTGAGGCTCAGAGTCATTGGGTGCTTGTACACACCACAGGGGTTTAATTTAGTTTAGTTCTCCCTACACTGAAATGGTGGGTTTAAAAAAATGCACTGTTTCCACCATTTCAATGTAGGGAGACCTAAACTGACTTAAACCCCCGTGGCATATACACAAGGGTGGGGGTCCAATCCTTACTTGTCTCTTCCATGGTGGTGGGGAGGCAAGCTGCCGGCAGGCTGGGTGGTTCCTGAGCTGCAGGAGGGCCAGTGCTTCCCTCTGCGGCAGCAGCACCCCCAAGGCAGCACCCTGAGTGGTCCTGGAGGGTGCTGCAGCCGTGGAGGAAAGCACCCCCCACAGCCGCGGAGAGAAGCACTGGGCCCCACCGCATAGCTCAAGCAGGTAGGCAGGCAGGCTTCAGGAGGGGGAGAAAAAAAAAGATTAGGCTCCTTGCTGCTTTTTTTTTCTTCTTCAGCTGAGCCTGCCTGCACAAGCTGCCACTGGATTGCACAGCTCCTGAGCTGCTGTGCAGGGCCCAGTGCTTCCCTCCGCAGATGTACTGCACCCCCCCAGGATCGCCCAGACCAGGTGCCAGCAGGTGGGTGCAGCAGGGCAATGTGGCAGTGGGGAGAAAAGATGGTGGCAGTGGCTGGATCAGAAGTGCCAACCTACCTTGGGCTGATCTGTATTATTTCAGCTCACCTCTCCTAAAAGCTTGCTGACCCCTGAGCTACACACCAGACTATGGAGCTAAAAGGTAGGAGGGCCCTCCTCCTTCCCCCTACTTCCTGCAGTTACACATGCAGGGCAATTCCACTTGCTGTAGGGTGAAACAGAATGCAGAACTATGTTTAATTGCTAAAACCTGCAGTTGCCTGGTTGCATATGTACTGTGCATAAAGGGAAATAGTCCTGAGAATCTACTGGAAAGTTAGCAGAGGGTGTGAGCAAAAGGAAAAGGATGATTTTATTGGGATATTGTTACCAAATCATCGCTCAAAATGAAGAACAGGACTGTAAGTCTGCAGCTGGGAGGTAAAAGAAGAAAATGAGAGCTTTGTTTAAAAATCTGTCATTTTAAAACATAACCCATTCCATCTTGACACAGCATCAGAGGAAGGGCTTAGCACAGCACGGCTAAAATGGGAAGCAGAAGGCTTTATGTTTAAGGACGCTCTTCTCTCTGCTCTCAAAGGCTCAGGGAATTAGCAACAGGGTTTAGAGAGTTCCCTCCTCTGGGATCATCAGTTCAAATCTAAACCCACAGCTACTACCACTAAATGGGTGTTTGGTGTGTTTTGTGAAAGGAGTTGAGGGCCTCAGACCACTTCCTAGTGGACAGGTACCCCCATTAGCAAATTGCTAGCTCCATTTGAATCCCTTCCCACTCTTTTGGGCAGTCTGGGCAGAGGGCCAAGGAAATAAGTCATGAAAAATGAATTCCAATATTGCCCTTATACATAATCTCTTTGGGTAGGGGTAAAGGCACATGGCAGGGTAGCATGGGGAAAACTTCATTGACTGCCCTCTCCCTTTCATATGGAAAAATACTAGTTTCAGTCTCTTTCTCTTTCCAGGCTGGTACCTTCCATGCATGTGTATGAGAGAGAGAGAGAAAACATGTTTGCCAGCTCAGACCCACACAACTCTGTGACAGAAATAAAGCACAGCCCCAGCTGGAACTGTCCTTGGAAAAACAACAGCTCATTAAATGTATTCTTTTGTTAATTACAGCTCCACATAGGAAATGAGAGCGGTT
>NW_005842100.1:1173285-1174094 GCF_000455745.1 Alligator sinensis | reverse complement strand
AGCGGTTCATTCTAATCTCCATAGAAACACCCAACCCTATTTCCTTCCTAACATGTGTATGCCCCATTGCACAGCATATTGCTATGGGCTAACAAGTTTTATTGGCTGTTTCATTCTTTTAAGCTAGCACAACATATGTCCAAGATATACAGTGATCAATTACATTGGAGGGGATTAGAAGATGTCTGTTTTCCTATTTATAGGCATAATTACCAGAAAGCTCAACTACTTTTCCTCTGCGTAATGCATAACAATGGAAATCCAGGATGATCTGAGCTGTTTGCAGTTTCCTTCTGAACTGGAAATCCATAGAACTTTTTTCATGTGTTTCTATAAATTTTGGGTAATGCTATGGAATAAAAAGCTACAACTGTGAAAACAGCTTTTACAGCCAAAATTAATCTCTTTGCTGGTGAGCTGTGCTAACAGGTTATATTCTAACTGCAATTTTTCCTCAGGGACTCCGGTCTGAAGCTAACTTGACATCTTAAATGAATTCCAATGTCTCACTTGATGTCTTCTGGCTAGTGATCTGATAATGACAATATAACTCAACTCTGTAGACTTCCCCTCTGCAAATCCACGGGATGCTGCTGGGGTTTAGGGGAGGTTAGGATGGCAACATCATGGTTAGGAAATATTTAAAATAATAGTTTCTTGCAGACATCCTGGGCAACACTGAGCAATCACTTATGGCTGTATTTACAGATGAGCACAGTTCTCATGGCACCCAGCTGAAATTGTTAGTTTCCACAAAACTTGGCATACAACCACGCCCATCATAGCAAGGAGTGTTGAGCTCTTAGGGA
>NW_005842100.1:1169965-1173264 GCF_000455745.1 Alligator sinensis | reverse complement strand
AGGGAAAGATCTGCCCATTTTACTTTACTAGTCCATCCCCAAATTGAGACACTTCCTTTCTCTCACTTTTGTGTGTATGTCCTATTTACAGTGAAGTTCTATGGGAGAAGGACTGTCTCTTACTATACATTTCTGTAACCCACTGGGAAAGTGTTTGTTATGTAGCTCCTACTGCACACAATTCACAGTGGATGTCAACACCTAATCACAGAGCCTTATCATGGCTCTTGCTTCTATCTCTAGTACCTCCAGTTTTGATACAGATGGAGGCTGCCACGTGGCACAGAGTTTAGTGTAGTGGAGAACTCTATATGCTACTATGATCACCAAACACTAGTCCACATGTACTGGGATTTTCATCTCTCTGCTTGTGTTGATGAAGACTTTGAACCTGTATTTCCTAAGCCACCTTCAATCGTTCTTCACTTCTCTTTCCCCTTTGCACTCCTTTGGAAAGAGAAAATTTCCTTTATGACTGGCCTACCTAGCAACTGCAGTTCATGAAGCATCTGGAAGAAATCTTAAGGAAGAAAACTAAACAAATATATATCTATTGTCCCATGCAGCACCAGTTTTGTAATACATGAGGATTCCAGGCCCTTCCCCCTCAGTGTAACATTTCAAATTAAACCTAATAACATAGCAAATGGAATAAATTTGCATTTTATAAAAAAAGTGAAACCCTATCCTAAAGCTTTGAAATCATACCTAACAGTTCACAATTTCCATGTGTCATGTAAATCTGAAGACTTAGCCTGCCACAAACATTTCTGAATCCACAACTGCATTTAATGCTGCCTTTTCCACACATCAGTGGAAGGAATAACAGTGAGTTCTCTCTACCACACTGCAAGTCCCTTTAAATATAAAAACGTTTCATAAAGAACACAGCTAGGGTCAATGGTTGGAAGCAGTGGGATTAGGTGAATTTTGGATTTTTTAAAGCTAATATCTAGATTAATTTAGTTCACGCTTTCAGCAGCTATAGTGGTGTATCCAGTCAATGGACAGGACCAATAAATGATACAATCTGTAAACGAGAATTCAAACTGATTAAATAAAATCTCTAATAGGAATTAGGAGTATTGGCAGTATTTATTTCTTATTGCCTTCTTATTGCCACATAAAAGATTAGGGGCCAAATCTTCAGCTGGTGTAAACTGGCAAAGCACCGCTGAAGTTATTCCAGTGTGGATCCTCCTTTCCATTATACCAACATTAAACACAGGGAGTAGGCCCCATTCCAAAAGCCTCAAGCAGAGTCAATCTAAGTTATGCAATTTTCTGTAAGCAGTGTGGTTTAGATCAGTAGTGAACAGAAAAAAAACATTCGCCCTTTGGTGATGGGGACAAATCTTAGACCAGGTTCCACAATTTTTAAACTAGTCTATGTGGGGGAAATTTCTGTTATGGGTATAGACTGATTTATGATCACTTATACTGGTAAAAGTGTAATGGCTGTACTTGGCCAGTATAGATAAGTGTATTTTAGCTGAGTTACTCCAGTTACACAGCAGTAAAACTGAAAAGAGAATCTGGCCTTCAATGACTAGATTTAAGATATGTTTCCCTATGCCCTGATTTAGCAAGCATCTACGGTATTTGAGTCCAACCAATTTCAGTGGAACTTAAACCACCTGATTAAAATTACACATGTACCTAAAGGCTTTGCTGGTTTGGGGCCAGGAGTCCAAAGAAGTAAGGGCCTGTCTGCTGGGGGGAGCATGGGTTTTGGCTTATCTATGCAGCATTCATGGTGGATCTCAGGGAGGGTAGGACTGAGTGTGCTTTGCCCACCCAAGGCTGCTGCTATACTCCTGAGCTGAAAGTTTGCCCATGAGACCCATTCTCGAGCCCTTGGTCTTTGGCAGGTCTGAGAGCAGCTGCTGGGGCTGGGTCCAGAACAACCTTACAGGAGAACTTCATGCTCTGGAGCACATCAGTGGACTTGGGTGGTGGTGGAAGGTTAGGCCTCTTTCTAGAGTGACACCCAGGTAGGTCGGTATGTTCTCACAGGGTAAAACTTCTCCCTCCACAACAACTCTCATCTTGGCATTCGTGGCATGATTGTTCAGGTGAAAAAGTGTTGAGGTGGTCTTCTGTATATTCAGCTTCAATTGCCACTATTTTAGGTAGAAAGCTATGAGTTCCATGTCACAGTTCAGTTTGGCCTCTATTGATGATATGTTATTACTGGCAGCAGCAAGTGCCATGGGTCATCTCTATAAATGTATTTGGTCGATGTGGTGCTTACATAGTCTCCTGTGTAGATGTTAAACAGGGTAGGAGCTAGGACAGAGCCTTGTGGTACTCCATTCCCGACTCTCATTGCACAGCCACTGGTGGGAATATTTGAACGCTCGTGGTGCACGGGCCAAGTCCCAGAGGACTGGAAAAGGGCCAATGTGGTCCCCATTTTCAAGAAGGGGAGGAAGGAGGACCCGGGCAACTATAGGCCAGTCAGTCTCACCTCCATCCTTGGCAAAGTCTTTGAAAAAATTATCAAGGCTCACATTTGCGAGAGCCCGGCAGGACAAATTATGCTGAGGGGAAACCAGCACGGGTTCATAGCAGGCAGATCATGCCTGACTAATCTAGTCTCTTTTTATGACCAGGACACAGGAGTAGGGGTGGATGTCGTATACTTAGACTTCAGGAAGGCCTTCGATACAGTATCCCACCCCATATTGGTGAACAAGTTAAGAGGCTGTGACTTGGATGACTACACAGTCTGGTGGGTGGCGAATTGGCTAGAGGGTCGCACCCAGAGAGTCGTGGTAGATGGGTCGGTATCGACCTGGAAGGGTGTGGGAAGTGGGGTCCCACAGGGTTCGGTCCTTGGACCGATACTCTTTAATGTCTACATCAGCAACTTGGACGAGGGAGTGAAGTGTACTCTGTCCAAGTCTGCAGATAACACAAAACTGTGGGGAGAAGTGGACACGCCGGAGGGCAGGGAACAGCTGCAAGCAGACCTGGACAGGTTGGACAAGTGGGCAGAAAACAACAGAATGCAGTTCAACAAGGAGAAATGCAAAGTGAAATGCAATGCTGCACCTCGGGAGGAAAAATGTCCAGCACACCTACAGCCTAGGGAATGACCTGCTGGGTGGCACGGAAGTGGAAAGGGATCTTGGAGTCCTAGTGGACTCCAAGATGAACATGAGTCAGCAGTGTGATGAAGCCATCAGAAAAGCCAATGGCACTTTATCGTGCATCAGCAGATGCATGACGAATAGGTCCAAGGAGGTGATACTTCCCCTCTATCGGGCACTGGTCAGACCGCAGTTGGAGTACTG
>NW_005842100.1:1153527-1169665 GCF_000455745.1 Alligator sinensis | reverse complement strand
ACTCTTTCCTGCCTGTGCAGGGAGTCGGACTCGATGATCTATTGAGGTCCCTTCTGACCCTAACATCTATGAATCTATGAAACTTGTCTTTCTGTATGATGTACTCAAAGTAAAGGACCAATTTGAGATTATCTCCATAATGAAGTTAACCAGATTTCTGCCTGGTAGTGTGGTAAGTAGTTTATAATGAAGACCTGGGTGCCAAACTGTGTCGTAAGCTGTTGTTAGGTCAGTTAAAACCACTTAAACCTTTTCTCGATTCTCAAAGGCTCTCTCAATATCAGTTGTAAGTGCTGCCACACAGTCAAGGGTTGATCAGTTTCTTCTGATACCTGCTTGCTCATGTGGCAGCTGTTGGCCAATGTCTCTGGTAGGTGTTATAAGATTTTGGTGCCCTCTTTGTTGGTGCCTTGCCCCCCAGCAATGTCAGGGTGAGACCCAGTTTCGGTGCCACCTAGATGGTCTGGGCGCTGCCCCTTCTCTCCTGCCATGTCTTTGATGTTGTTGTTGGGGAGGCAGTTCCCTGTCGGTGACCCAAAGGGGTCTCGGCCCTAGGGTGTCTTTTTGGGGCTCCAAACCTCCCCTTTACCCCACCCTTACCACGTCCTTGGCCTGGGTAGATGCTACTCCCCACAGGTCTTCCTACACTGCCTGCCTTGGAAGGGACGGGCCTTCCTGGCTGTGAATCTTCAGGGGTCCGCCCCTCATCTCTGTGTTGGTTTCCCCTCCTCTGAGAAATTAAACCTGCCCTGTCCAGGGCCAAACTGTCTCAACTGAAAATGACCAGCTCCTGTCGGCGGGGCTCCTGAGATTCTCTCTCTCTTGGCCCTCTATCCCTTGGGGAGACTCGTCCGTCCCCTTTATCTTAGTAGGCGTGGGTACAGGCAACTGCCCTGTGCCCAGCCTCTACCAACTGTTCTGACATCACCTCCCTGGGGCCTGGCTGACCTGTGGTCCAGTTGTCCTGGTCCTTCCAGCTGGCATCACCTACTTCCCCCTTCTGCGGGCTCGTGATCCCCTGTGCTCTGTCCACTTCAGGGCTGTCTGGGAACACTTGCAGGCTATAGGAACCATCCGCCGCCATGGTGCCTAAGCTCCTGGTCGAAGCCCTGCTGCTCCCCGGTGGCGTCCCTTGTGGCTGCTGCCCCTTAGTGGGGCTTCATTGCCCCTGTCAGCCCCTGAGGCTGCCCTCTGCCTCACCTGTCAGGGTGCTCTGACAGATGCTTTGGCAGGGTGCTCTGGCAGATGCCCAGCTCCTTCTTGGGGTGGCTGGAGTACTGGCTCTGTAACCACCATCTCCCAGCCGACGTTCTGCTCCTGACTTCCTGGCGCTGGCTCAGCTGAATCCCCGGCTGCCTTTTGAGTAGCCAGTACCCAATCCATCAACCTTTGGAAGGTTGCTGCTGCCCCATTGAGGCCAAAGGGCATCCTGCAGACCTTGTACAGTCCCCATGGGGTCCCAAATGTCGTCTTGGCCCTATCTTCCGGATGCAAGGGTATTTGCCAATACCCCTTGGCCAGGTCAAAAGTGGATATAAACTGTGCCTGATCTATTTCTTTCCAGCAATTATTCCACTTGGGGCATAGGGAAAGCATCAAATTGTGTGATGGTGTTGATTATGCAAAAGTCGATACACAACCACAATGTCCTGTTGGTCTTTGGGACCATTACTATCGGGCTACGCTGGGGACTCCTGGACTCCCTGATAATTCCTTGTTCCAGCATTTTCCTTATTTCTTCTCTTACCACTGGATATTGATGGTAGGGTATCTGCCTCCACCTTTCCCTCACTAAGGCTCCTTCGGGTGTCACGGTCTTATGGATTACACCCTGGGCCTTCCCTGGTATGTCACTGAATACATTGGCAAAATCCCACACTATTCTTGCCAGTTTTGGCCTATGGAGACTCCTTCCCCTGCTGGGTCGTCTAGGGCCCTCCCCAGCTCCTGTCTTTCTGTTGGCCCTTGCCAACAAATCAGGAACTTGCTTGTGGAGCTAGGTAGTAGTACTAGTACCCTTTGTCCTACGTGAAATTCATGCTCTCCCGTGTTCTTATCATACTGATGTTTTTGCCATTTCTGGGCCTCCCTCAGGTTGTCCCCAGCCACCTGGTTTGCCTTCTGCAGCCTCTCCCTCAGTGTCTGTACGTACTCCGATGGAGGGTCTCCTTTTCCCTCTGTTCTCTCCCATATTTCCCAAACCACATCCAATAAACCCTGTGGGGTATGCCCCAAATCCATCTCAAACGGGGCAAAGACCAATGACGTCTGAGGTGCTTCCCTTATGGTGAACAGAAGCGGGGGAATCAGCAGGTCCCACCACCATGGGTCTTCCTGCGTGCAGCACCGAAGCATGGCATTAAGGGTCCCATTAAATTGCTCTACTAGGCCATTTGTCTGGGGGTGATATATTGACACACGTAGGTGCTTTATGCGCAGGACCCAACAAAGGCCTTTCATAACATGCAACATAAAGTTCATACCCTGGTCTGTAACAATCTCGCCAGGCAAACCCACCCAGAAGACCCATTGAAGGAGCTCCTCCACTACTTGAGGGCCTGTCACCGATCTAAGCTGAATCTCTGGCTGCCTTTTGAGCGGCCCGCACTGCTCAGAAGCCACGCCTCCAGTATTTGTCAATGCACAGGCTCAGGCAGCTGTGGAACTGCCAAGCCTGTGTTGGCATCTTCTTCCAACTGCTGCTCAGCCCAGCTCCTAAGGTAAGTGCTGGGACGCATCGGGCAAGAGTCCGGGCCACACTTGGAGGGGCTTTTGCCTCCCCTCTTACAGTCAACAATTGGTGCGATCCAGTTCAGGATAAGCTGCTCTAGGCGTTTGTAGACCACTGATAGAAGTGATATGGATTTATAGCTCTTTGGGTCTGTTGGGTCTTTCTCTGGCTTCTGTATTGCGATGATGTTGGCCTTGCACCAGACTTTTGGTATCTTGCAATGATGCACGCATGTTGACAGAAAGCTGCATAGCCAGTCTTGGGCTATAGGCCCAAGTTTGGTGAGATGTTCAGGAAAAATGTGGTCAGGGCCATCAGCTTTGCCTGTTTTAATGTGAGATAGTGCTGTCTTCATATCCATCAGAAACATCATAGAGGAAGCAGAAGACACCATACTGTCATCATGGCCCCAGAGAAGGTGGGAAGAGCAATGGAATAACAACCACACCCCACTACACAAATATATACAGCTACCATCCACACATCCTCCTGGTTATAAACTCCCATGTAAGGCCTGGGTAAACCTACATTGATTGTGATCAGTCTATGGAGCCTTCAATAAAATCAAACATAAAGTGGGCCTTACAAACTCACCATCATGCCCCTATGGCAAAGGAGATCAGACAGCACAGCATATATTAACTGACTGCCCTCTATATGGTCCACCAGGGAGAGTGAACACTCTAAAACATTACAGTAATGTTGATGGATCTACTCTTAAATGGTTGGAAGAGCTGACTTTCTGAAGTCACACACAAGAAGTAGATGACTTGGGTGGGCACAACATGCTCAGTCTTGTCCGCCATGAGACCTGCTGCTGACCTCGTATGAACAAGCTCTGAGTCCTCATGGTTAGCACAGAATACAGGACCAGATATTTTCATATTCTCTGACTTGTGGAGGTTAGATGAGATCACGGATGGATCTGGGAGTAGGGTTGGGGGTGAGGTGGCCAATAGCAGAAATGGAAGGCCTGGTCCCTCCTCCTCAGCTGGGTGGGCAGTCAGTGGCACATACTGCATCAGCCAAGGGCCTGATCCTGTTGGAACAAGGTTGTCTGGTCCCTCTTCTCAAGCTGGCTGGGCAGCCAGTGGCACCTGCCACATCCTGCCAGCCCCAAAGTCCCCCCCACCCCACCACCCACACACAAACAAACACACAAGCTCTTTTTTAAAATCCTAGATCGGGAGGTGGATAAGATTATCATCATTCTTCTTACAGGTCATGAAATGTATAAATGATGTAATGGACTGTAATGTTGAAAGTCATGTAGTGTAATGTTGTAAACTACAGGTCTCAGAAGCCTCTGGGGGACTGGAAAAAGGAACTGTAAAGTGCACTACAATATCCAGAAGGTTGCAGGGGGTGAAGGAAGCAGAAAAGCAGTGATGGAGTGTGGGATGGCACAGCTGAGAGAGACACGTGGCTGGAGACTCAGAAGGAGTGGCAGAGCCAAGACTGCAAGCTGCAGCAGTGGAGCTCAGACATGGGAGCCCTGGCAGATGGCAATTAGATTAAGTGTTTTTGGGACCAGAGGCTGGTTGGGAGTCTTCCAGAGTTGTGGGAGGGTTTAAGTTTTCTCAAGAGCATATACTGCAGTATTAGCATTCTCTACATGTCACCTGGTCTTGGGTTCATCGATTCATAGATTTTAGGGTCAGAAGGGACCTATTAGATCATGAAGTCTGACCCTCTGCCCTGGGCAGGAAAGATGCTGGGATCAGATGACCCCAGCCAGGTGTTTGTCCAATCTCCTCTTAAATATCTCCAAGGAAGGGGACAGCACCACCTCCCTTGGAAGCGTATTCCATATTTTGGCAACCCTCATTGTAAAGAATTTTTTCCTGATGTCCAGTCTAAATTTGCTCTCCTTCAGTTTCTGACCATTGTTTCTAGTTACCACGATGGGCACCCTGATAAACATCGTATCCCCTATTTCCTGCTGCCCCGCCCTGATGACTTTGTAGACGGCCACAAGATCACCTCTCAGCCTTTTCTTGCAGAGCCTGAAGAGATTCAGGTCCCTCAATCAGTCCTCGTAGGGTTTTTTCTGTAGCCTTTAACCAGATGGGCGACCCTCCTCTGAACCCTTTCCAGGTTATCTACATCCCTCATGAAGTGTGGCGTCCAAAACTGGACACAGTACTCCAGCTGCAGGGAGTCACATAGAGGGGAAGTTTCACCTCCCTAGACCTGTTTGTGATGCACCTACTTATGCAAAAAAAGAATGCAGTTAGCTTTACTTATTACTTCATCACACTGGTGACTCATGTTCATTTTGGAGTCGACTACGACTCCAAGATCCCTTTCCTCAGTTGTGCTACTTAGAAAGGTACCTCCCAGGCTATAGGAGTGTTAATGATTCTTCCTCCCCAGGTGCAACACATGGCACTTATCTTTGTTAAACTGCATCCTATTCTGTTTGGCCCTCTTCCCCAGTCTGTCCAAATCAGCCTGGATTTGCTCCCTGTCCTCTAGTTTGTTAACCTAACCCCATAGTTTGGTGTTGTCTGCAAACTTGGACAGGAGGCTTTCTATTCCCTCACCCAAGTCACTGATGAAGATATTGAACAGTACCAGACCCAGGATAGAGCCTTGGGGGACTCCACTGCCCACATTTCTCCAGGTAGAAACTGACCCATCCACCACCATTCTCTGGGTGCTTCTCATAAGCCAATTTCCCACCCACCAGATTGTATAATAATCTATATTGCAACTGTTTTGTTTATTTATAAGAATTGGGTGTGACACTATGTCAAAGGTCTTTTTAAAATCTAAGTAAATAACATCTACCTCTATTCCTTCATCCAAGCATTTTGTGACCTGGTCATAAAAAGAAACCAGGTTAGTCAGGCAGCATCTGCCTGCTATGAACCCATGCTGGTTGCCCCTTAGCATTATTTTACCCACTGGTCCCCCACAAATGTGATCCTTAACAATTTTCTCAAAGGTCTTGCCAAGGATAGAAGTGAGGTTAATCGGCCTATAGTTACCTGGTTCCTCCTTCCTCCCCTTCTTGAAAATAGGGACCACAATGGCCATTTTCCAGTCCTCCAGAACCTGTCCTGAATACCGTGAGTGCTCAAACAGTTGCACCAGCGGATCCACTATTCCACTACGCCAGCTAATTCCCTAGGATGAAGATCATCAGGGCCTGTTGACTTAAATCCATTCAAGCCCTCCAGGTTGCCCCTTTACTAGGTCAGTGCTAATAGTTGGTGGGTTGGTATCTATCTCGTGCTTACCTAAAGTCCCACTGGGATGCATGCTTGTATTCGTGTCCAGGAACACAGATGCAAAGAAATAATTTAGAAGCTCCGCTTTGGCCATCTTATCTGTTACCAGTTGCCCTAGTCCATCTTGAAGGGGCCCTATGTTACCCTGCACTTTCTTCTTGCTTGACCACAATGTCACTGTTTATTACCTATTACCTGGATCATATTCATATGTAACTTAATGTTAATGTTTATTCACCAGTACCTGTCCCTTTCTCCCTAGCCCATTGGCTTGTGACCCTAATCCCCAGACTCCCCTACATAAAAGTGGGAATTCCCCTTGCTGGCTCCTTGTGCCAGTTCCTGGGGTTGCAGGGTTTGGTGCAATAATTTTGAGGAAGCTAAAAGCAAAATACTAGATGGCAGCAAAGCTACTAGAAATATGAAAAGATGTTTACCTGCTTCTTGAAGTACACCAGAGAAAATGGGTAGAAAGTTCCTTTCTAGCTGAGTGCCATTTTTCCTCCTTCAACAGACAACTTCTAAAGTACAAGATAAAGTGTACCAAACACATGGGCTTGCTATGTCACAGCACTCAATTACTGCAAAGTGAAATTTCAGCTTTCCCTCTTTTACACATAGCTAATGAATTATTACATTTCCCATCCTGCTTACCAGTGGGAACAGGGAAGTAATGTGCATGGAAGGGCACATGAAGGGACACAAGCAACAGAACAGCAAATCTGAATAGACACCTGGATTTTTCACTTGATCAGACTGATATATCTGGTTACAAAGAAACCAGAAATCTGAGGATTGTTCTGAAGAGGAATTGTGGAAGGGTCAGTGATTAAAGCGAGCAGGAAACCAAGAGAGATCTCATGGTCCTGCATTAGGGGATAAAGCTCCTTTAAGCATATGAAAGAATTCTTTTGTGGAAACCAACATAATTATCCATACCCAGACAAAAACTAGATCTCAACCCATGCAAGCTTGTACTGAAGTGAATAGGAGGTTGTCAAAATAAGGATGGATAAAACACTGAGAAAGGACTTCTTAATTTTGCCTATTGAGAAAAATAGGAGCAAACAATCCCTGTGTTTACCTGCTTTTTGTAACAGATGTGAGCTCCCAAATGCTACTTACAACAAGAAAACGGAGTGCTTGGGCCAAATGTTAATCAACTGAAAATGATTATTGTAAGGTTAATGGTGCATTCTGCTTCCCCTTGCTTAACAAGAGAAGTGGAAAAATGTTTTCTGGAAAATAGTATCAGCCCTTGGCAGTTGTTAAGTATGAATTGGAAGACGTTGTAATATATATGCTCTCTCAGGGACCCTGTTTTCTTTACCTTACATGGCTTTTCTTTTCATAATACCTCCTCTTGTCGTCTCATCTTCTTATACCATCCCATTCTTGCTATTACTTTTCCATTACATGTTCTCTGGCATTTCCCATGCAGTGGTTCAGACTAGATGATAATAATGGTCCATCAGACTTTAAAATCTATTAACATTTTGCTTTTAACTTCCCTTTCTACTAATTCCATCTCATACCCTCACACTTTCAATGTTTCTCCTCGGACTCCCCCTGTGTTCTGCGATTCTTACCCATTTCTTATCTTTCTTTATCTCTTTGCCCTTCTTTTAAATACTTAAAAGTGATGTAAACTGCCCTTCACCTGTGCAAAACATTCTTCATATCTCTGTCCTGGATTTCTAGTCAGTTGATGGTAGTTACAATCTGTCCATATTCTCCAGAGCCGATTAATCCTCCCACTATTTCATAAAGCTGTTTTAATTATTAAAACTCTAACATTTGGCCAAAATGTTCTTTCATATACAATGAAATGAACTCATATGAACACAACAGAAAAAAGGATCACCCTTAGTGTAACTCCACTCAATAAAATTACTCCTCAGATTAATTTAGTCTAGCGGGATTATGCCATTGAAAGGCAATATTAGGTTTAATTTTTTTGTTTGATTCAGATCTTGGATGTACCACTGTAAATCTGAGCAAACCACATCAATGCTAGTGCAATCAGCTCAGTATCCATGTGACTGTCTAGGATATGGTGTGCAGCCTTCTTTGTTTCAAAAGAAAATGTTTCTGGTCTTGTGTCATTACTCTGGGAAGAAAAACCCTACCCTTTATATTATTCCCAGTTTAAAAGTGATATTGTGGTCTGGATTTGAGTATTTAAAGACCACCAAATTCTACCCTGTGAAACTCTGGTAATGTTACTGAAGTTGCGTGGATGCAAGTCAAGGAAAGATTTGGTCCATTTATTTTAAATGGGCCCAATTTTAAATACCAGATTTTACAAAGTGGTTGCCTACAATAGCAAAGCACTGGGCATCATGATCCAGGAGGTCCTTCCAATATTATGTACTTGTGTCAAAGGTAAATTGAGTACCCTGCTATATGAACGTGGGAGCTCCTGCATTAGATCAGAATACTTTCTCCACTATTGCAATGCCCTCATGCCAATTGTATCTTCTCTTCTGGAGGAAAGAGGAGGATATCTCTGCAGACAATTATAAGATAATCTACATGTAGGAGAAGTTTCTTCCTATCCCATGCTCATCAGAGGTTACTGTATGCACTAAGAAGCATGAAGAATGATATCCTTTTTAACCATTTTAAAGATATTAAAAAAAAAAGGTGTAAAGGTTTAGTATTAAAGCTAAAACAATAGACATTAGGGAAGGAAAGAAAACTGCATGTGGAATCTTGTTAATCCAGGGTATAGTTGTCAAGGAGCTCCCAATGTACTTGAACCAGCTCTGCTAAGTAGGCAATGAATAAGCAGTGGACCTTGCCCTGACATGATGGGATCGCCATTCTCATTAGCGAGAGGTTTCCATCTTCATTTTAGCTTCCCCCAAACTGACTACCGAGTAAAGAGTGCATGCAATTGCATTACATTTACATTGGCTTTTGAGTTCAGTCCAAGACTCAGGGTGTGACACAAGAGCCTACATTCATAGCCAATATAAACAATACAAAAAGTAGGGAGAGGACAGCAGCATTGACTGAAAATGCTATTATCCAGGTAAGATGTTAAACAAAGGTGTCTTCTTCTCTATTTGATTGCAGTCCAAATTGAAGTTAAAAATCTGGCACCTTTTTTGAAATGATACAAGGATAGCCCATAATTCCAGTCAGCATACTGCCCATATTTTAAAAAGTTTTAGTGTCCATGTGAGCTATTTCTAGGTGCAGAATGGCTAGTGTTTGCATGCACAGTCACTACATTGCCATTAACTAAGAGCCAAATTCCGGGGCCCTTAGTTAAACAAAATTGTGATTGGCTTCAACAGATCACAGAGCTTGGCAGCAACTGCTTATTGTTAAGTACTTTGGGATACCTCAAAAATGAATGGAGCGCTATAAAAATCCAATCCTATTGTAAAGAAACCAGCTGTCATAAATTAGGACTACATTTTAGCTTTTTGAGATGTGGACTGCTGTCCAGTAGGGAATGAACTGAGAACTCAAGTCATTTAACATTAAAACAGAGATTTATCTTTCTTTTCCCAGAAAAGTAAACCCCAGGGATTTTAAATCTATAAACCACGTATAGCGTATCACCCAAACAATTCCTTTTGAGGTTTGAAAAACCTCTTGCTGCTAATTATTGGTTGTAGATGTCCCAAAAACTGGAATTTTAATGCTGGGTTTAATTAAAATGCCTCCAATAATAGTCACAGATTTTGCAGCGCAAGTGCTAATGGGCTGGATCCTGCTTTTGCAGCTCTACTGGGTTTAACGGAACTATATGAAAAAGTAACATGAGCCAGATTTGGCCCAATATTTGTAAAATGGCTGTTGCTTTTAATCTGACTCAGGTCTGCTTTCCAAAAAAGAACATTACTTGGAAAGCAATGGATTTACTGCCTGAATTTTATCATTTCCCGTTCTACAAAACAATAGGAGTGAAAAGGAACCTTTCCAATTTTTTGACCCTTTAATTAATAAGACATTCTTCACTGTATGATAGGAAAAAATGTGATGAATGCACTTGATAGGTTATGATTAATAGTGGTCAAGGGAGGTTTTAGAGACATGAGATGCCCTATAAACATGGAATTAATACCAAAGTGAACATTTTTATAATGTCCATTTTGGCATTTTCTCTTGCCTATGTTGTTTATATGTCATTTAATTAATGCTTTAAAAAATAAAACAGAAACATCTCTTTGCAAACCATAACAATTCAATGCATGACTTATGTGGGTTTGAACTGGCACAGTTAGCAAAAACATTCCTAATGCCACTTTATTTCCACTAACCATTTGTACTGTAAACTTTAGGGGAAGATTCTGTGCCAGTTTTGAAAAGTTCAGGCACAGGGCACTTTGAATATAGGGGTCAGACACAGCCTACTCACTGATATGATTTAACAATATAATTAGCAGTAATTAGGGAAAGGGAGGGAACTACACCAACATTACAGGTTTTTGAATCATATAATCCAGAGTTTAGAGTTATGTTTATTTTGCTTTGAGGAAATAAATATCACTGGTCAAATTTGAAAACTGTAGATCTGATTCACCCCTCATGCTTCACAGATGTAAATCAGAAGTGACCACAGTGAAATAAAGACATAATATTACCATTTTAAAAAGAGAACCAGACCTAATGTTCTCATCTGGACTGCTATAAGATGATGAGGCAATTAGTCTAGAAAGGACCATACAAACTATGGGTGTGTCTACATATGCCAATTTAAGGCACATTAGCCATTTTTTACAGTGCATTAAGGCTGCAGGTTTACATGCACCCACCCTTAATGCACTTTAAAATGGCAATTTTAGGCTGTTCGTGCCTAAATTTGATACCTGCAAAAGTAGGTATCAAATTTAGGCACGAATAGCTAACGCGCCTTAATGCATGTGTAGACATGCTAAGGCATATTAATGCTCTGTATTTCGACTGACCTGAGACTAACATCCCAAGCCGGTCTGCATACTGTGTTAATGCGCCTTAGCACGTGCACATGGAGACGCGCACCTATATGACATTAGGCAAATGCGCATTAAGTTTAGAAACACTTAAATGCTCATGTAGACACACCCTCTGAGTCCAAGATCATTACAGGAAACTTTCACTTCCAAGCTGTAGATTGGAGAATAAATGTAAACAAAAATGGTAGGGCCCAAATATTTCTTTATGTGAAAGCAGGAAGATTTCTTCAACAAAAAGCCACTTAACTGATCAACTCTTGTTTGAAATTGGTCTTGGTATATAGTAAAGAATTTATAAAATATGTGGTAATAGTAAATAATTTTGATTATGTGATCATGGGTTGACTCTGGTTAAATTAAATGAAGATACAGTCTATTTGTAGCTAAAGTTATAGTTTTTAAGAGGATGAACATTTAGAAATTAAGGGAACTAGATAGAATATTCAATGGGACAGTAGGGCTCGGACAGCTGAATATAGAGGGAGCCTGGAATCTATTTAAGTCAAATACTATGTGGAACTTCTATCATATGCATAGGGGAAAAACTAGGGCTCCAGACCAAACTGGATAAATAACTCCCTCAGAAATTATATTAGGAATAAGCAGGAAGCCTACAAAAATTGGGTAAAAAGGACTGGTCAGCCAAAAAAGGAATGTCTTTATATTTAGGAATTATAGGGATAAAATGAGAATTCCCAAAAACCAATCTGTTAGAACTTGCAAAGGAAATTAAAGCAAATAGCAATATAAATAAAAGAACAAAGAAAGGAATAGAGCTCTGATGCAACGAGAAGGGGTAAGATATTAAAGATAATTCAGAGATACCCAGTAATTTAGGGATAAATGAATACTTTACTTATATTTTCAAAAAGGGAGTATTTTGAAAGAACTGGGGCATGAAACGATAGATGAAATAGCAAGGATTTTAAATAAATCTATCATGTCAGTGGTAGTACTGTATACCTAGAGAATAGCAAATATGGCTCTTATATTTAAAAAGAGGGAGAAGTAATCTGGACACCAATATACCTGTTAGTCTGACCTCAATATTATGCAAGACTTTACAATAAATTATGAATAAAAGAATAATTATAGGCATGGAACTCAATAGAAAATAGGTCATAGTGCAATATAAATCTACCAAATGTACAGCATGGAAGACTGACATGCTATCTTTCTTACATAAGATAATTTTCTAAACAGAGGAAATGTAACAGATCTACTCTATATAAAATTTAGTAAAACAGCTGATAGAATGCCATATGAGAGAATTATTTGATAAGATGGAAAAGGTCAGCTTTAATAGAATGAGTGTAAGGTGGTTAAGGAACTGGTTAAAGTGAACAATGGCTTGTGTACTGACAGAGAAGTATCACACTGGAGAGAGAAAATGAGTATAATTCCTCAAGGACTGATCTTCAGCTCAGTTTTATTTAATATTTACAGTAATAACATTGGCACACATCTACACATGCACGTTACCATGGAGTTCACTAGCCCCACAATAAAGTGTCACAGTCTACACACGTGCTGGAATTATGATGCATTAAATTAATTAACTCCGATTTAGGATAGTACTGACGGGGAAAAGTACAATCCCAGGATGGAGTAATTACATGAGCTCAAATGCACATGTAGACTGTGACCCAGGCTGGCTGGGGCACAAGGGTGCTATAGTGTGGGACTGTCTGCCACCTAACCGTGTACTGTAGCACCCTTGTGCTACAGCCAACCCCTACAATGCCCAATGCTATGACCTGCAGCCCAGGGCTGCTCTGTCCCAGCTCAAACTGCTGCTGTCTCAGGCACACATGCGGATGCTATGCCCAGGAGCAGCTGACTCCAGCGTGAACTGCATCAGAGTTTATTGCTACATGCTAATTGCATGTGTAGATGCACCCAGAGGATCAGAACTTCATACAAGAAGAACGTAGCATCCCATCCTATTCTCATAAACAAATTGAACGGCTGTGCCATAGATGATTACACAGTCATGTGTGGGGAAAATTGGCTTAAGGGTTGTACCCAGAGAGTGGTGGTGGATAGGTCGGTATTGACCTGGAAAGATGTGGGCAGTGGGGTCCCCCAATGCTCAGTCCTTGGGCTGGTGCTGTTCAATATCTTCATCAGTGACCTGGATGAGGGCGTGGAAAGCACCCTGTCCAAATTCGCAGATGACACCAAACATTGGGGCAAAGTAAATACATTGATGGGAATAAACCAAATCCAGGCAGAGCCTGGACAGGTTAGAGAAGTGGGCAGAGAACAACAGTGGTCAGTTAAACAAGGACAAGTGCAAGGTGCTGCACCTAGGGTGAGGGAATCACCAGCACACCTATAGGCTGGGGGAGGACCTTCTCAGCAGCACAGCAGCAGAAAGAGATCTTGGAGTTGTTGTCAACTCCAAGATGAATATGAGTCATCAATGTGATGAAGTAATTAGCAGAGCTAACTGGACTTTGTCATGTATTAGTAGGTGCATCACGAACAGGTCCAGGGAGGTGATGCTTCCACTTTATGCGGTACTGGTCAGGCCAAAGCTGGAGTACTGCATCCAATTCTGGGCACCGCAATTCAAGAAGGATGTGGACAACCTTGAGAGGGTCCAGAGGAGGGCCTTTCATATGGTTAGAGGCTTGCAGAGAAGACCCTATGAGGAAAGGCTGAGGGACCTGGACCTTTTCAGCCTCCACAAGAGAAGGCTGAAGAGAGGTCTTGTAGCAGTATACAAATTCACCAGGGGGAGGAGGGGAGCAGCAGGGAATAGGAGATTCTCTGTTTACCAGAGGACCTTTGGAATAACCAGGAATAATGGCCATAAGCTGATAGAGAGTAGATTTAGGTTGGACATCAGAAAGAGCTTCTTCATGGTTAGGGTTGCCAGAATCTGGAATGGGCTTCCAAGGAAGGTGGTGCTCTCCCCTTCCTTCATAGATTTCATAGACATTAGGGCTGGAAGGGACCTGGGAAGATCATCGAGTCCAGCCCCCTGCCTCAGGGGCAGGAAGTCAGCTGGGGTCAAAGGATCCCAGCAAAGATAAATGTCCAAATGTCTCTTAAAGGAGTCCAGAGTAGGTGCTCGCACCACCTCTGGAGGCAGTCTGTTCCAGGCCTTTGGGGCTTGGACGATAAAGTTCTTCCTTATGTCCAGCCTGAAACAGTCTTGGAGGAGCTTGTGACCATTTGATCTTGTCGTCCCTTGGGGCGGTCTGGTGAACAGGCATTCCCCAAGATCCTGATGTACACCCCTTATATACTTATAAGCAGCCACCAGGTCCCCCCTGAGCCTGCACTTTTCCAGGCTGAGGAGTCCTATGGCTCTCAGCCTCTCATCACAAGGCCTGTTCTCCTGCCCTCTGATCATGCACATGGCTATCCTCTGGGCTTTCTCAAGCTTCTCCACATGCTTTTTAAATTGTGGAGCCCAGAATTGGATGCAGTACTCCAGCTGCAGCCTCACCAAGGCCAAGTACAGAGGGAGGATGACATCCTGGGATTTGCTTGAGAAGCATCTATGGATGCAAGCCAGAGCTTTGCTCACTTTACCAGCTGCAACATCACATTGGTGGCTCATATTCATCTTGTGGTCAAGCATGACCCTCAAGTCCCTTTCAGCCGTGGTGCTAGCAAGCATAGCACTGCCAAGCCTATAAGCATGCTGTGGGGTTTTTTTCCTCAAGGTGGAGTACCTTGCATTTTTCGGTGTTGAACACCATTAGGTTTTCATCCGCCCATTTTCTGAGCCTGTCTAGGTCAGCCTGAATCACCAGCCTATCCTCAGGTGTGGACGCTTTACCTCAAAGTTTGGTGTCATCAGCAAACTTGGCCAGTCCGCTTCTGATACCAACATCTGCATCATTAATAAAGATGTTAAAGAGTGTAGGCCCGAAGATGGAGCCCCACTGGTCATGGTGCACCACGATGATTTACTTCGGTCTATTACCACTCTCTTGGTCCGACCTCGGAGCCAAATCCCCAGCCATAGGACTGTGATGTAGCCGAGGCCGCAGTTGGCCAATTTTTAGATGAGGAGATCATGTTACACCAGATCGAAGGCTTTTTTAATATCAGGTTATATGATGTCAATCTATTCTCCCTTATCCAGGTGATAGGTCACCTGGTCATAGAAGGAGATAAGATTGGTCAGGCAGGACCTACCCACAACAAACCCATGCTGGCTATCCCTCAGGATGTTGCCATCAGCCAGTTTGTCAAGAATGATCTCTTTGATAATTTTTTCCAAGATCTTGCCCAGGATAGAGGCCAGGCTGATAGGCCTATAGTTTCCCAGATCTACTTTCCTCCCTTTCTTGAAGATAGGCACCACATTGGCCTTCTTCCAGTCTTTGGGCACTTGACCTGAGTGCCACAAGTTCTCGAAGATCCGTGCTAGTGGCTGAGCTACGACGCTTGCCAGCTCCTTAAGTACCCTGGGGTGTAAACTGTCTGGGCCAGCTGACTTAAAGGTGTCCAGCCTCTCAAGGTGTTCCTTCACATGGTCTACATTGATATAGGGTAACAATTCTCCTTCATCCTGGCCGTCCCGTACCGTATTGAGCAGGGCCATCCCTTGGGGATGGTGAAAAACCAACACAAAATGCCCATTAGTAGGTGGGCTTTTTCCTGGGCGTCAGCTGTCACTTGTCCCATTTGGTTTAGCGGGGTCCAATGTTACCCTTGCTTTTCCTCCAGCTCCCCACATATCTAAAAAAGGACTTTTTATTGTCCTCGATATGTGTAGCCAATTGGAGTTCAGTTGCAGCCTTGGCTTTCCTGGTTCACTCCTTACAGGTCCGGACCAGTGCAGAATACTCATCCTTTGAGGTGGTTCCAGTCTTCCATCCTTTATAGGCCTTTCTTTTTAGTCGCAGGAGATCCGCTAGTTCCCTGCAGAGCCAAGGGGGCTGCTGTGCCCTTTTGCTGCCTTTCCTCCAAGATGGGATAGACATTGATTGTGCTTCCAGGATCGCTCCCTTGAGGAGGAACCACTCATCCTGAACTCCCCTTCCCTTCAGGTCGTGGTCCCTTAGGGCTTCGCCAACAAGCCTCCTGAGTTTATCAAAATCAGCTTTCCTGAAGTTGAGAACTTCGGCATTGCTGACTGACTTGCCAGTTTTATGGTGGATAATGAAAGTGATCAGCTCGTGGTCACTGTCACCCAGCTTCCCTTTGATCATTAGGTTTCTGACTAGATCATCCCCCATTGCCAGTACCAGGTC
>NW_005842100.1:1123725-1152963 GCF_000455745.1 Alligator sinensis | reverse complement strand
GGGCTGGTGTAGGGGTGGGTTCTCTTGAGTGCCTTATCCTGCTAGATTTACAAAAGTTGCCCAGTGGGTTTGCTGTGGCAGTAGTCCCCACATCCCCCAGGGGGCTTAGTTTAAAGCCCGATTGAGCAGGTCAGCAGTCCAGCTGAGAAGAGCCTCCTCCCCAGAGCAGTGAGGTGGAGGCCATCTCTCTCCAGCAGACCACTGCCTCTCTCACCAAAGAGCAGACTATGATCGTGGAAGCCAAAATCTTCACAATGACACCAGTGCCGCAGTCTTTGGTTAACTACCTTGATCCTCCTCTCCCTCCTCAGCCCATAACCCAAACCCAGGAGGATCGAGGAAAACACCACCTGCTCCTACAGTCCCCTAAGCCCCGCTCCCAAAGCCCTGTAGCCTCTCATGACCTGGCTGGGATTGCTCCAATCTGTGTCATTCATGCCCACATGAATAAGAAGCATAGGGTAGTGGTTGGTGGGCCAAATGAGCTTTGGGATCCTCTCAGCTATGTCCCAGATATGGGCTCCTGAGAAGCAGCAGACCTCCCGAGATAAGGAGTCAGGGTGGCAGATTATGCCCTCAGTCCCACTCAGGAGGGAGTCTCCCATGACGACCACTCTACATGTGGCCTTAGGGAGAGCAGGGGTCGTAGCTGTGAATGAGCCTCCATTGCCTGCAGGAGTTGGCAGCCCTGCAGGCTCTACTGGGGCTGCAAGAGGTTCATACCTGTTGCAAAGCTTCAGAGGGGAGGGGACCCTGGTGCAGTGGGCCTTGGGGCTACTGACTACCTTGGTCCAACCCCCTGGCTGGACAGTATGGGAGTCCTTGAGTCCTCCCTTGTCCTGGAAGGTGACCTTGGTCTACCCTCAACCTCCAGGGGGGTGAAGGGCCTGGCAGAAGGAGTCTATCTTCTGCTCACCATCCCTAATAGCACATAGATGAGCTCCAGGCCGCAGTCCAGAGACTATCTGGCACCCCAGAGAATCCAAAGTGGAGCAAACCTCACAAAGAGAGATGGCCATGCTCCTGGTTCTATGTGCCTGGAAATGTGCCAGGCAGCCCCTGCAGCCAAGAGCCAGAGGCTCCACCTGCATGGAGCGCAGAACCATGGGTTCCATTTGGGTGGAAACCTCTGAGGTGCCAGAGGGGGAGGCTTCATATTCTGAGGGGACCCTCAGGGTGTGGTGTGTGGCCATCCGCATTGTGCCCCTGGGCTCACCGAGGGCGTGACCCTAGCATCTATGAATCTATGAACTGCATAATCTTCAGTAATGGCATAGTAGAAATTGAATTAAATTTAAGAGGACAAATGCAAAGTCATGGACTTAGGAGCTTGTTGCTGGAAATGACAAAGGAGGAGAAAGATCTGGTATGTTAGTTGATCCCAGAGTTACTATAAGCCATCAGTGTAAAGGGGCCATGAAAAAAGGCAAAAGTGATATATCCGTTCAGATATTTCCATTAGCCATAGGGAAGTATTAGTGCCAGTGTATTCTGCTTCATTGAGACCTCATTTAGAATATTGTATACAGTTCTGTTCACCCATGTTCAAGAAAGATGAGCTCAGACTAGAACAGGTATAAAGAAGGCTACCAGGATGATCAGAGAAAAGAGGAACCCATCTTACAAGAGGAGACTAAAAGAATTTGGCTTGTTTAGTCTGATACAAAAAAAGGCTGAGAAGGGATGGGATTGCTGTCTATAAATACACCAGTGGGGTAAATACCAGAGAGGACAAAGAGCTATTTAAGCTAAACAACAATGTTGGCTCAAAAACAAATGGATATAAACAGCCAGGAAATAAATTTACAGTTGGAAAGTAGAAGGTTTCTAACCAACAAAGAACTAATGTTCTGGAACGGCCTTCAAGTTGGAGCACTAGGGTCAAAATACCAAATTAGTTTTGAGATGGGCTTAAAATTCATGAAAGGGATTATAGGATATGGCTGTGATAGTGGGCCTTAATGACTCTGGAGATCCCTTCTAGTCCTATGTTCCATCTTGACTGCACTGGAGCTACACTGATTCATACCAGGTGAGGATTTGTCCCATTTGGTTTTTGGCTGAGAACTTGAATATTGTCAAGTAGATGTAGGTCCCCATTTTCATAAAGTAAATTGGGGTTTTGAAAATTTTCAGCCTTTAAAGAAAGGCACATGGCCCACAAAACGCTAACCTCATCCTTCCAGTAGGATTAGCTTTCTAGGTATTTTAAGAGTTAACAACATTTAAAAAAACCCTTGAAGCTAAAAGAGGGAGGGAGTGGGGATGGGGGTGGAATTGTCACAAGCAGGCAAGTTAGGGTAAGACCTTAGTGAGCCCTGTCCTTTCAAATTTCCTGTGCTTGACACATCATCAGGATGATGTCAAAGCGACTTAACCAGCTATGACACTTCATTTCAATGATGTGGCCAAGCAGAGGAAATTTGAAAGGATGTGGCTTATGGTTCTGAAAACAATCATTTACAGAAATGTGCAGCTGCTGTTTTTCAATTTAAATGAATTTTAAATCCGTACTCCCCTCTCCCAAACATTCACGCATACCACACTGCTTGGAATGTTGGCATTATTCAATTTGCTGAAGATAGCCAAAATGACTATACATGTAGTAAGTGGGTTTGATATAACAACTACGTTATATTTTCTAATTTATATTATAAGAAGAGATATGCATACTTATGGTACAATGTGAATGATTTAAAAGAATATTAGCAAGTATTTCCACTTTCTTTGAGAACCTGAGTAAACTAGAAAGTATTAAATTACCTAAACACTGGTAATAACAATGACAACAGGTGCCACCTTTGTCAAGGTCAAGTGTTCTGTTTTCTTTACTACCTTTCATTTTGAAACAGATAATTATGTAGGGCCCAATCCAAATGTCATGGACTTTAGCAGGAGTCCTTCCATTTGGTTCTATGGGCTTTGGATCAGACCCATAGAGGCTGGTGTTGATAGGCCAAACTGCAGAGTTTATTCTTCACAGAACAGTGATGAAAAGGGGAATATTTATATCATAGAAGTTCCATAGCTAAAACTAAACTGACATCTGTATTCAAAGCAAGAAAGAAATCTTAAGGGAATGGTGCCCTCTTGAAACTTGCAGAGCTTTTTCTTCAAGTAGATAAGTAGAATTCAAAGAGTTGTAATAATTTTATATGGACCTTGTATTGAAATTTTTGCGTTAAACTTTTTGGAATTTGTATAACTGATAGATTTCTGATTTTTTATATTTAAAAACTGACTAATTTTTAAAATGTAGGCAAAACTAAGACATAAGCTATTCTAAGTTTCTCAGCATTTTCAGTTTTTCATTTATTAAGCTTAAATGAATAAATAGTAAGTTAATGCTGTTATTTAGAACTATTCCCATCCAGCACTGTACCTATACTCCTGGTGGCCCTGGGTGAACTTTTAGTATCAGCCCCACCTTTGCCAGAGATAATGATCATAATAATAAAAAACTTACCATTTTCGGGCCCCCTTCCTGTCCGAGCCCCAGGCGGCCACCCGGTTCGCCCATGCCTGTGTCCAGCCCTGTTTCCATCGATCTTTCTGTGCTTGCTGGTGACTAGTGTGAAATGCAAAAAGAGATCTACGAAATTTAAAATTTTCTCCTACTGTCTTTTGCACAAGAAAAAGCATTACATGTGGACCACAGATTTAAAAAAAAAATCTCAGATCTACTTGCATTAAAAGGTGCTAGAAAAATGTAAGCCAGATTTATTGTCTATTGAGAAACTGTTATCTTTAGCTCTGCCTTTCCATGCTCACAATGCACATCTGTATTCTTCATTGTGTCAATACAATATAAACTTTTTTAAAGACTTGGTCCCATTTTAAAAAATGTCTGAATTCCTTAATAACCAGGGCCCTAAGTCCCATTTAAAGCAACCTTTAAGCCCCTTAAATGTGTCTAGAAATTCTATCCACTGTGTCATATGTAATACTAGAGTATAAAGTCTTCAGATAAGGGCTCACATGCAGTATAGCTACACTCTTACGGAATGTCTACACTGTCAAGAACCAAGCTAAGGAGTGCTGTATTGAGATACAGCATGCTCATTCCATGAACACTATACCCTGAAACAGATGTAGCTGTATTAGTGCAGTGCTGAGAATGTGCCAACAAGCTTGCTCTCCTGGGTGTGCTCATTGTGTGAAATGTAAATGGGTAGACAGCGCTGAGAGCAAACAGTAGCCTAACAGCAGTAGCCTAACAGAAATGCGGGAGTCTTGGGTTCTGGTCACGGTCTCCCAGCACAGTTTATACTAGTTGACATTATAAAGTCACTGGCTTTAAAAAAAAACAACAAACAGAAACAGAAATAAACTTAGCAGCAGAGACTGGAATCTACTCTCCCAGGGTTGCCAACTGTCTACATTTATGGACAGCCTGTAAAAAATAGGGCAAAAATGTCTGTCCATGAAGTCCATAAAAATGAGCCATCAGTAAAAACTAAGCAACAGGGAGCTTGATATACAGATAGAATACAACTGAACCAGAACACAGTATCCTGCAGGGAGCTCCTGTTAGGGCTTTTTGGCTCATCTGTAGCCTCCTCCCCCTCCCAGCCAAGGGCTGCCATTGTGTTCTTTTGGCCCTCCCCTACTTCTAACAGATGCTTGCCTTGAAAATATAGGCAGTGTGAAGAGGGTTGCACCGACACCAGAGCTGTGGGCTGGGAAGGGAAGAGGCAGTGGGTGGGGGTGCTGGGATGGGGAAAATGGGGCTGGCAAGGATAGCCCTCTCTTGAGGAGTGGGACTTGTGGGTTTGAGTTCCCTCAGGCTAGAGAGGATTAAGAACCCAGATTTTCCTTGTCCTGGGTGAAGGCCCTCACCAGTAAACATTGGGGAAAAGGTGGGCAGTAGTACCACCATAGGCTTTCAGCTGAATTTGGTGCTATATGAGTTATCTGTGGGTTTTGTCTACCTAATGGTTGGGGCCTATCCAGGATTTTATGTGCTTTTAATGTACTATGTAAATTGTGAAGAAGCTTATGCAGGATTGCAGTGCTCAAGGGGTGGCAACTCTGGGTGAGTTCTGAGCATGGGTGTATACCTCAATAGATGTGCTTTGGTAACTTGAAATTCCAAAATGGAAGTGAACAGGGCACTTAAGGGAGTAATAATAAGTTTTGTATGAGTTGGTGCATGGCCATTTTGAATTATCAGGGCTTAGGTTGCTGAAATGCACCTAAATACCTTTGATGCACCTAATTATCAAGATTCGGTAATTGAGATTAGGTAACTATCAAGATTAGGTAATCGAGAAAATTATCAAGAAGTACATCTGTGGGGAGGTAATACTCAGGGGCAACCAACACAGGTTCATTGCGGGCAGATCCTGCCTAACTAACCTTGTTTCCTTTTACGACCAGGTCACAAAGTCCTTGGATCTGGGAGTTGAGGTGGATGTCGTCTACCTGGACTTCAGGAAGGCCTTTGACACTGTTTCTCACCCCATGCTCATAAAAAAACTAAGCAACTGCGGCACTAATGCCTACACAGTCAGATGGGTGGCAAATTGGCTCAATTGTCGAACCCAGAGAGTGGTGGTGGGCGGGTCGTTTTTGACCTGGAGGGATGTGGGCAAAGGAGTTTCCTGGGGTTCAGTCCTTGGGCCTGTGGTATTCAACATCTTTATCAGTGACTTGGAGGTGGGCATGGAAAGCACACTGTCCAAATTCGCTGATGACACAAAGATGTGAGGAGAAGTGGGCACACTGGAGGGGAGGGACAGAATCCAACTAGATCTAGACAGGTTACGAGGTGGGTGGATGAGAATACAGTGGAATTCAACGCAGACACGTGCAAGGTGCTGCATCTAGGGAGAAGGAACCTGCAACATACCTATAGACTGGGGAATACTCTTCTCAACAACACAGTGGCTGAAAGGGATCTTGGAGTCATTGCTGACTCCAGGATGGACATGAACTGCCAATGCGAGGAAGCGGTCAGTAAGGCTAACCACACCTTGTCGTGCATCTACAGATTCATCACAAGCAGGTCCAGGGAGGTGATCCTTCCCCTCTATGTGGCGCTGGTCAGGCCACAGTTGGAGTACTGCATCCAGTTCTGGGTGCTGCACTTGAAGAGGGATGTGGCTAACCTTGAGAGGGTCCAGAGGAGGGCCACTTGCATGGTCAGGGGGCAGCAGGTCAGGCCCTACGAAGATAGACTAAAGCACCTGAATCTATTCATCCTCCACAAGAGAAGACTGAGAGGGGAGCTGGTGGCCATCTATAAACTCACTAGGGGGTACCAGTGGAAAATAGGTGAGGCTCTATTCCCTCGGGCACCACTTGGGATAACAAGGAATAACAGCCACAAATTGATTGAGAGCAGATTCAGGCTTGATATCAGGAGGCATTACTTTACAGTTAGGGCTGCCAGGCTCTGGAATGGGCTCCCAAGGGAGGTGGTGCTCTCCCCTACCTTGGGGGTCTTCAAGAGGAAGTTGGATAGATATCTGGTTGGGGTATTATAATCCCAGTGCTCGTTCCTGCCCAGGGCAGAGGGTCGGACTTGATGATCTGTTCAGGTCCCTTCCAACCCTAGAAACTATGGAACTAATGAGACAATTCTGAACATGGCCCTCAGCATGCTTATGGATGCTATACAATAATATACATTTCTAGAGAATAAGATAACTTTCATGCCTAAATATTCATTTAAAAGCATCTACAAGGGATCCAGCATATGTGCAAAGCAAATCAATAGGAGTTATTTTCACATACATTTTTCTATGCTCTAATCAGGACTACTCTGACACAGCTTGACCCGAGAAGAGACCAGACCAAAGTATGTTAGGAATAGTTCTAAACAAAACACAACAAAACATTTATTTGTAAAAAAGAAAGGAAGGCTGTGATTCACAGTAAGTAAAATGCCTAGCCACTGGAGCTGGTACAGGGGCACGTAGACAAATGCAGCACAAAGCTTACAATCGTTAATAAAATGAGAGGCCTTTAAATTAAAGAATGTGATTTCTTTCTTCACTTTTGTTACTGTTTATTCTTAAGATGCGAGCTTACAGCCCCAGCTTCTATGACCATTAAAATATAGAGGTATTATCTTAAAACGTATTCCATAAGGTTTTCTGGTCATTTATCAGAATTTGTCTTATCTCTATGGTGACAAGGCTACATTTGTAATGAACCAATAAGACTTGTCAGAGTACATACATTGCTAGATAAAAGCTAATGTGTCTGATCTATGGCATTTCCCAGCTTCTTGAGAATGAGAAATGGAGAAGGTCCTGATTATTAATTAGCTAGAGCCCTGTCAAGCAAAACTATCTGACTGGAGTTAAAAATAATTATACTGACAGACTCAAAGCATTGTTAATTTACACAGGATGATAAGAGACTGCTGAATCCAAGGTGAACACAAAAACTGTCATCTGTGCTTAGAGGTGTTTTTTTGGTTGGCACCTTGAGGCATATTTTGTATTTGTTAAGCTGCTCTGCCATAGAATTCGCAGTTCAGATGAGGGTCAAGGGGGCAGAAAGGAGACCTATGTACCAGTTCAGTGCTAAGTAAAAAGCACTTACCATACTGGGACATGGACATTGCTGAGGAAAGCTGCTGGAATATTTATGTAACAAAAACGTGCAGCATTAAGTTCACATGAAACAGAAAGTCACTGGAGGGATAGGGCCAACTCTTTCATAGAACAGACATCTGCTTACAGGAGTGACACCCCATTCCCTGACTGGCAACATCATCCTTATTTCAACCATCCACATACGTGAAAGGTGTAAACGTTTCAGCTAGAATGACAATTCCATCCAACGATATCTGCATTAGCTCATTACAAAATTATCCTTTGACGGGGGAAGTCTCTTCTCTTGGCAGCGGACTTGGGCCTTGAAGTACAAGCAACAGCCAGAATCATAATAAGAGCAGTGGCAGCAGTGGCCAGGTGGGCAATGGTGGTAGCTGCTGTCCTTGTGCCCCTTCTATGCCAGCACTTGGGGCTGATGCCCCAGTTGCCCATCCCCAGTTATTATACAAGGGGCAGCAGCTGGGGTTTGCCATTTCATAGCCAGATGTAGGTCACAGGAACAGTAAGAAAGGTAGGTATAAGACTGGAGGGGCCAGGCACAATTCACTCCTGCAATGCTCGCCAACCCAATGGCACAAAAGAATCCATTATAGCTATAGTTAGAATATGCTTTAGGCTAGTGGTGCTCCAGCTTTTGGCTCCATGGACCAGATGAGGGGTGTGGAGCTGGTCTGTGGGCTAGACTGATCTCTATGCACTGGAATTGGGTCCTGGGACTTGGCACCATTGCCCCCTCCCCCCATACCACCTGTGCACTGGGATCAAAGCCATGCTACACCCCCCAGTCCCACATGTAGAGTTCAGGCACCCAATCTAGCACACAGGGCTCAGGGCTCCACCCAGGTCCAGAACTGTGGCTGGAGGGGAGCAATGCCACCACTTCCCTGCCACAGATGACACAGCACTGGGGGCCACACCTGGCCTGTGGGCTGGGTATTGAGCCCTCCTGCCATATACTGTTCTACTTTACATGAGGAAAAGGTTCATTTTCATGGCATGATTAGGAAATACAGAAAAGTGACTTAGAGATACCATTGGTTTCTCCAAGCAACCAATGGTTCACTGAAGCAACTTGGCTTCAGTGAACTGTGTTCTGGCCCAGGTGAAAAGTTAGCCTCACCTCTAAAATACTGCTACCCCATTGTACCAAAGCATAGAAAACATCTCTACGAAGTGCACAGTCTTACACTCCGCGTGTTCTGCAATGCATAGGCACAACAGGGTAGAATAGCATGGCAGATTGTTACAGGAACCTGGAATGATGCAAATGGTGGTAAATTATAACAATATACTTTCTATTGGCTCCTAATGTGATAAAATACAAGGGACTTTCTGTCTAGAATATTAGGCTCTTTTTCTTCAGTTGTAAAATAATACTATTTTTAGCAATATTTTGTCAGGTGGCTCTTCTGAATCCCTACAAATGTTTTGTTCCTGTAGGCAACATGTTACATATGTTGTTCTGGGGATTGTTCAGCGGCTATCAAAAAAACCTGAGAGGGCAGACAGAATTAAAAACTATTGATTTTTCACTACTGAACTCAGCCATAACTCTTGCCTCAGTATCAGAGCGCCAGTGGAAACTGTGCACAACACATGTTTTGATTAAATTCTCTGTTGATTTTTCCTGATTTATATACGGCTTCTCTGCCAATGGGAGGGTTTTGCCCCTCTACTACCAAATCATATCTTGAATCAACTTTCAATATTTGTGTCAAAGTTTAATTTTCTGTTATTTTTAGCTGCGTAACAGAGAGGAAAGAAAAAGGTTCCAAAATCAGCTGCCTCCCTCTGCCCCTCCCTTTGGTCCTGTTTGACATTCTCTTGTTTGAGTCTCTCTAGATTTTGTGAGCTCATTGTTCATAAGCAAAGATTTATAGTGGGGATTTTTTTTTCAGAACACGCTGAACCGGAAACTACAGTTTTGGGGCCCTAACACAGCACATGTTACCAGAAACATAGCATGGGGCTGAGTGGTTGGGAACACTCATCTTATAGTCCCCTAGGGAAAACCTGTTTCCTCCAAGAAGCAACATCTTTTTGTTTCGTTATGGAATTTCCAGTCAAATGAGGTATTTGAGAGGAATTCCAAGATACTATCTCAAAGGGATCCAATGAGACAGGAGCATGTGATTTTGAAATACTGTGGAGCTGGAAAGGAAGGCAACAGCAGCACATCTGTGGATGTTAAAGAGACCAGGGAGCTGTGGGTGCCTGTCTGTAAATATCTTGTAGTTATATTGCTTGTTGTGTATTTCCATTTGTGATAACCAACATCCACAGAGGGCATGCATATTGCTGCTGGAGCAGCTTAGTGATACTTCCTTTAAGTCCCATTTAAAATGTGGCAGTCCCTATACAAATTAGTTTCTTTTAAGAAAAGGAAGTATCCTTTAAAAATATATATATTTGAAAAAAAACCCCAACCCAACAGATTTGTCTGAAAAAGCAAAAAATGAAACATGATGGCAATTCAGATCAGTTACTTGCATGGCTTGCAGAAAGTTACACACACAACTTCAATGAATACCCACAGTAATCACTTCAAATCCCCACATGTCAGGATGAGACATCACTTTAAAACCTAACATGCTGATTCTCATTCTTTCCAGGCAAAGAAGTGGCAGACAAGGTTTTGCTTCCCTGTGCCAGAGGAAAAACAACATTTTCAAAAGTGCTTAAGTGACTTATATGGAAGTCCCATTTTCAAAAGCAACTTGGCCCGTGTCTGTTCTCCCCATTAAGCCAGGAACCAATGCCAAAAAACAAGCCCCACCCCCAACCTAGTTTGTGTGTGCCAAAGACTGGCAACAAAGTACCAATCCAGATGCCTCTAAGCTGTTTACTCTGCCAGGTTTGGCAGGTATGGAGTAGAAGTGAGTGATTGGGCCTCATTTCTCAACAATGGTCCTGGGCTTAGCAGGAAGACATGGCTAAAGGGGCAATTTTTGAGTGGCAGATTGGAAATGAGAGATAAGCAACTAACCTACCCAGGTGAAAATCCCACTAGGCTCCTATATTCCACCTTTAGGAACCTAAACACCTTTGAAAGCCTGGCCATTAGGCCTCAGTCCTATTGCCTTTGAAGGAGACTTGCAGTGTAGATGTGACTATAGTACAGGCCTACCCATGGTAACTGTCATCTAGTTAATACATGTCTTCTTCTCATTTGACCATTTTGACACCACATTTGACAGTTTTGTTACACATCCTTGTGCTCAGTTATTATACTTTGCAAGATCTTTCATTGTACACGTGCCTTCAAGTAGCAGGCATTGCAGCAGGGGTTGCACAGTCTGAGGCGCTGTGCCATAGTCACAGGTGGTTGAACCAATGGTCTAGCCCCACTTCTTCATTAATTACTTGGAATGTCCAACTCCAGTATGTAGACAATTGAGACATCACCACCTTTACCATGGTTTGTCAGCCCCTGGTGGTAAGGATGTGGCTGCTGGAATGTCCATTTTTTTGCTGCCAAATATTTTCTTCAGCCTCTCATTCCACATCTGTAGTTATGTCTCCTTGGATATGGCATTGAGAGGCTGGGTGCTTGTAAGGAAGCTCCTGCATGACTTCAGTTGTTTGTATGCTATGGGATGGTTGTACAGGGGTGTCTCATGTCTTCAGTTTCTCTTGATCATTCTGTCCTGCTGGACACTGCTCTTCTGATGTCAGGCAGAGTGATGCCAGCCAGCAGGTACACACTGATTAGGCTGGTAGGGTTCAGACATCCTGTGATGCACTGGCAGCTATCATTCAGAATGGGGTCAAGGTGCTTAGCATATATGAATCTCTCCCATACAGGGCATGCATACTCAGCAGAGGAGAAGCTGAGAGTCAGAGCAATGGCTTGGATCACTGAAGGGCTTGCTCCCCATTTTGAGTTGGTGAGCTTATATAGATGTTGTTATGAGTACTCACTTTTGCTTTTGTCTTCATGATGTGTTCTTTGTATGAGAAGGTTTGATCAAGGGTGACGCCAAGGTAAACTGGATTTGGACCGTGGGATAATGGGGTCCCAGACCATGTAATGTTGAGTTGGCAGTTGGCCTCATGATTTTTCAAATGGGTTGTGTTTTTGCTGGGTTGGCACATAATTGGTTTTCAATGTAGTATGAGGTTAGGCCAATTAATGCCTCACTGAGGGATTTTTTGACATGGTCAAAGCCAGTGTTTTGGGCTGTTATGTACAGATCATCTGCATTGATGAAACATTTTGTTTCCAAATCAATTGGTTGGTCATTCATATAGATGATATATAATGGGTGCAAGCACACTTCTTTGGTGGAGGCCATTGATCTGTTGTCTCCATCTGCTTCACTTCCCATCCAGCTTGACAAGAAAAATCTGTTTTCGAGCAGGGTTCATATCAGTTCTGTTAGGTATAGATGCTTTGTCATTTCCAGGGTCTTGTGGAGGAGTCACTGGTGGTTAACTGTATCATAGGTGGATGTTAGGTTGACTAACAGAGGTCCAGTGATTTGGCCTCTTTCAAAATCATCTTCAATATGTTGAGTGAGACTGAGCAACTGGCTCATTAATTTTCCAGGGAGAAAGTTACCCTGTTCACGGATTAGGTGTTTATCCACATATGTGGCAAGCCAGTTCAGTGTCAGTTGTCCATAGAATTTGTATATGTGGTACAGCAGAGAGATAGGTCTGAAGCTCTTTGAGTCAGATGGATCTTTCCCTGGCTTTAGAAATGCCACTACCTGAACATGTCGCTATATCTTTGGAATTGTTTTGACTGGTTGTGCATGAGTTGTACAGGCAGAGGAGCCATTCTTGACTCTGGGGTCTGAACTGCTTGATTGGTTTGGTAAGTATGTCATCAAGGCCGGCTGCTTTCCCAGTCTTCAGTGCATTAGTTAACACACGTAAGACCAGTGAAGTCTTCTGCCTGGCCTGTACAAGCCTACTAGGAACCCTAGGTCCACGCTACTATTGCCAGCCTATACAGAAGTCATTGCCAGCAGGTCTTTACTGCAACTGTTACCTAAACTACATGGAATGAAGCCACCTGTGTTAAAACCATACCTTCATTTTGCTACACAGAGAGGCCTGCTGCACCCCCCCAAATACTAGGCCATTTTTTTAAATAGGCTGTAGGTGCCTTGAAAAATGTTACACTGTTTTCATCAGCATTCAAGTTGGTCACTCAAACCTGCCATGGAAGGGCTTTCAGGCTGGCCTTGCACAGTTGTATGAGACATTTGTCAAGACTTGTGAAATCTCTTATCACATACATGTAAAACTTTCTGCACAAAGGTCCCCACCGTCCTATGAGCCCTAAATCCATGGGAGCTCACTACAGAATCAACCTTAGATGCTTATTATTAATGGGAATTATGGGGGGAGCCATGGGATGGGGAAGCAGAACAGACTTCTCAGTAATATTTCCCTCACATCAGCTGGCCTCACAAGGATAGCTGATAAGGGTAGGTTAGCGAGGAAGTGTTGTTGCAAGGAGGTCAGGGAGGAAGAGGATGCTGATCTCTATAAACTGTTGAAACCAATTGGAAGCAAAAGAAGATGTCATTAATATCTACAGTTTGTAGGCATAGTAAGAAGCTATCCAAAATCACCCTATGCTGTGAACATTATCTGAAATCCACTGAAGTCAATACAATTCTTTCAGTAAACTAGGGGCCCTAGTGAGTATTGCCTAAAAGTACTGGCTGTGCCCATGGAGGTGTACAGGTATACTGTATGTATGAAACCAAAAATGCATTTTAAAAAAAAAGGTGGTAGGGGGGAAGGGGAATGAATCATGTTACTTCCTTACTTCTTTGAGCACACTGAATTTTGCTAAGCTCTTTTTCAGTATTCTGCTAATCTATTCCTTGGTCTTTAAAATAATTATATTTAACTGAGCTGTTTGACAGTGTGATTGAAATGATCTTTCATTCTGTGAGTACAGAGCAATTTCTGTGGGTTTCAGTGTTGCTATGTGCCTTGAGTGGGATGGAAAAAAACAGGGAATTTTGTAAGATGTGTTTTACAGATATATACTCTAATCCAGGAAGGTATTTCTATAATCTTTATACAAACAACACTGTTCCTTTGATATGACGGTAATGATGACAAGGGTTCTTTTTCATAGCTCAGATGCACTAGGTAATGCCTCAAGCAACATCTCTATTATAAAAAAATTCTGGCAAAGATCATTGATACAGGTGGATTGCAGAAACAGCAAATGTAATCCAGGCACTTCTGCATGCAATTACTTTATTAAGGGCTTTACATGCAATGCAGGAAGAGAATTGTTTTAATTAAACAGTCCTAGAAATAAAGGTATCTGTTGGCAATTAAATCAGACCAATCTCCACCCAATCAACAATGGACATAACCAGATGGAATGCATCAAGATAATCTCTCTACTGTATGTAATATCGCCCATGACTGAAACAGCTCAGCAAGGGATATTTCAGCCTTTTAAAGTCAGATTGTTTTGACATATAGAGGGGATAGCTAACCTGACTCTGAGGGAATCCAGGGCACAGCTGGAATGTTAAACCTCTTTCTCTAAGCTTCCCCCACCTCACTTCAGCAAAGGCAGGCCTCAGAAATGGACACTCTAGAAATGCCTGATAGATAAATAGCACATATATTATTGCTTTGGAGCACAACAGGGAGGAGAAAGGCTGTTTACTATGGGCCAAATTCTTCCATTCAGCATGTGTATGGAGCTTCAACTGAAACCAAAGTGAGGTATTTGCATGTATGGCCAAGGGCAGAAGTTGGCCTTGTACATGCTTTTATTTGTTCATGGAAATGTGAGATGAGAAAGCTGAGTAGGGCCCCAACTATGCAACTGATAGCATGCACAGTGCCATGGAAGCCAGTGGGATCCTTCACAGGCAATCCCATGGGATGTTTATCTCCCTGTTCATTTGCTCTGTACACAACATGAGAGGTGGGGTGGCAGAATAGCCACAGAAAAGCATATGACAAGAGAATCTCAGGTAGACGGCAGGGTAAATTTGCACCTTATAGACTGACTAAAGCAGAGGGCTTCCTTCATCAGATGCTATGAAGCAACTGCTATAAGAAAAGAGAATCTCAGCCATTTTCTGCCAGCTACCTTTCCTTCCCCTCCCCCTCCTGCACCCCCCTGACAATGTAGGCCCTTTTGCAAAGAGAAAATTAATAAGTAGTGCTTAGTTTCCACAATTCTTTGCTCAAACAAGTCCCCTCTCACTGACCTGATGGAGGGCATAGACAGATGACCACATACCCTAATGTAATTTGCATTGGTTTTGTACAATGATAGAAATTATATTTATACCTCATATGTCACAAACAGATTATACAGCTTATCTTGGGATAATTCAGATTGCAGGCAGGTGTTACTGTACCTCACAGCTAGGTAATGGAGTGGTTGTAAATGGCTGTCCTGAGCAAAATGGCTATTCTGGCATAAACTGTGGACAGATAACAGTGTAACCCTATTCTCTGTTTGAAGTCCTCAAATTCAGATTAGGTATCTTTCTAAAAGGGAGTCTACTGCAGTTGGAAAATGTCAAGCCTGACAAATTTCATATATATATATATACTTAAAAGAAGCAAAAACATAAAAGATTAGGGAAAATAAATCAGTACTTGTGTGCATTGTATAACCAAGGAAATGAGGTGTGATTTATTTTTTGACACAAATAATGCAATAATACACATTTCAAAACAATTAAAATAATAAAGTTTCCCCACTTCTCATGTGTGCACATATCTCAGTGAACAACATCTGATTTTCTTTGCTGAGTCTTTCAGGGAGCTTTCTAATCCTACTACCTCATCAGGACCACATTTATTTTTCCTAAAGTACTAGAGAATCAGAGTTCCTGCAAATGAAAATCATTGTAACATATAGGCTGAATCAAACAACTTAATGTTAGGAAATCACTTTGTAGTTCAAAATGCCATTATTAACCAAAGAGGCCTTTTCCCATATACCACCGCAAGTACCAATTAGTTCAAGTAGGAAAGATTACAGCCAGGTGCAGTGTTTGAAGTGACTTTTGAGGGGGAAGGAAGGTCTCTCTTTTGTTAACTGTCTGTGGAATACAAGTGTAGTAGTAATTCAATAGGCATCTGAAGAATCTGGGGGTATTTCAGCCTTCATAAGCTTATCCAACAAAATATTACTGCCCACCCATTTGTGAATGGGGTAGAGACCTTGGGTGTATTGATGGCTGTCAGTCCACTGATAGAAAATATGATATGATGGAAAACTTGTCATAAGTGGACACAAAGGGGAGAAAAATCTATTGATTTACTTTCTGCTGCAGAGCTTCCCATTAATATTTTGTGGGAAGTTAGTTGAAGCCTATAAAGAAGAGAAAAACAAGCCCTTCCACTAAAGGAAACATGGGGTGATATTTTAGGACATATATTGTATAAGTGATCAAGCTGGATGGTTGCAGTGGTCCCCTTAAAGCCTTAACATCTAGGAATCTATAAAATCCAGGAAAATACATGGTAATGTGGCTAATAGACAAATGTGCAATCCTGAAGAGACAGATGCTATCAAAACTTCAAAATTCCTTGAAAGATTGGATTTTTTTTATTCCTCAAATCATGGATAGAGTTCAAAAGGACTAATGTAATTTTATTATTAAATATAATCAATTCTTTAGGTTAAAAAATGGGAACTGAACTAAAGTTGACCTTCCCTTATTACTGGCTCATGTCTGAGATCATAAATGAATGAAGATATCAAGCTTAGAAGTATTGTATAAAGTAATGGCTGAGGCAATTTGACCACCACTATTTCATTAGGGTGCAATACACAACTTAAGCATTTGTGAGAAGGCAAAGGAATATACGAGACCTGGGTCAATTCACACAACTTGGCAGTAACATAAAAGGCTATAGAGATATCCAATGGGAAATGATGTTCCAAACTAGCAAGGTGGAGATGCTTTCTCAAGATTTGGTCATCAAATATCTACCACTGAAAACAGATTCAACTGCACAGCTTCAATTCAAATGTTATTTCCACTTTCACATATTGATAGGAAAGCTGAAAATCTACCAAAGGTAGAGTCTGACATCTAAAATGTCTTTGAAAACAAATGCTACAGGAAGATACTAGGTATTCCATGGAATGACTTGATAAGAAATGCCAAGATTGCAACAACACCTTATCTCCATTTATCCAGAAAAAACCAAGCACAGAAGCATCTGGGATATGCACTAAGAATGAAGCCAGAGCATCTGCCATGATAGGCTTCCTGTAGGAACGCTGTTAGAAGACATATCAGAGACTGACCACAAGAATCCCTCCACTGAACAGTGCAGAGAGAAAACTCCAGTGACATACCAACCTTGAGGAGATTTTAAAGGATGTCTCAGGGCATAGAGATATCACTTGAGGAAAAATAGTGTAAGTAACATATTCAGACCTAGGTGCCAAAAATCAGGCATTTAAGCCCACATTTAAGTACTTGAAGAAAAGTGTCCTAGTTCAGTCAATGGAGATAGCAAGTGCTTGAAAATTAATCATCATATAAAGTGCATAAATATGGGTTCATCTGCCTGACCCCAAAGTCAGAATTTCCATTCTTTCATGGTCTCTTAATGTTGCTGGGCTAAGAGATCTGGCCCCAGGCAAGAAGTACTTTCACTATAAGGAAGCGTGCCAGGGAAGGCAATGGGCTGCAAGAACATTACTACATATATATTTTAAGTATGGAAGGTGTGGCTCCAAGGGTTACTGAAATTTCTTTAAGGGGTCAAGGAGCTATGTGTGAGGGCCAACAGTATGCAGCAGCAGGCACATTTACCCTTCAATATCATGTTATGCTTTGCTGGAATTGGAAGTTGGCCATTTCATTTGAAAATCTGGGCCATGATATTATGTTCCTTTACAAAATAGAGTTGCTTTCTACTAAATAGTAGCACATTTTGCAGTCCTCCAGGACAGCTTCCTATCTGGGGGAGAAACTGGCATTGCCAAGTCTGGGTAAGGTCCTCGTACAATTTGTATATTTCATGTCACATACACAAATCTTTGAACACAGCTGGGCACAAATGGCATGTGGTCAATTCCTCTTTTAATGAACGTCAGCCTAGATACTAAAGTCTAATTGCCAAGAAGCATTGCCTCTAGTTAGAGTAAGGCAGAGAACTAACTTCCTTGCTCTTTGCCACAGCTCCTCACAAAAAGGAACTACATCACAAATCTGACAGGAGTACAGTATTTCTTCAAAGACTGTTCTCTGGTGCTATAGTAAAAACCAGAACTTGTACCGTAATGAGTAACAGCACCACCTGGTGACTCCTGTCATCACAGCATGCAACTGAATATGGCAAGGTTTAAAAAGATGTTTTTTTTCAAAAATAATTCCAGGTGAGAGATGACTAATACATGATGGGTTAAATTGTGTTCTCCATCAAAGAAGTTGCTGCGCTTATATTGCCATTTCTCTAGTTTAACAGCATATAGTTTGGACCCCATTTTTGATCCCATCTCTGTACTGTTCCTTTCAAGCTGAACCATTGCTCTTTGCATTTAATAGGCATTGAACAGAGAGTAATGCAAAAATTTCTGCCCCTAGTAGACACATCCACATATGCAGGCACGTGTACTTGCAGTAGCTCAAGTAGAAGTAGCATAAATTTGTGCCAGAGATTTGTGCCTCAGCACACATGCCTGAACATCCACTTTGGTGTGGGGCAAATTGTGCCACTTGGAGCAAACTGACCCTGCCCAGCTGCTCCCAGATCTTCAGCCACAGGGAACTAGAAACTGGGACCAGCACCTGTGCTGGCCCCAGCAGTATAAAAGCTGTAGCTCAGGGCTACTTGCTCTCAGGAGCTTCTGGGACAGCCTGGGGTGGCTCTGGTCGGTGTCCCTCTCAGGTGCACTCATTTTCATGTTTTGACCCTTTGACCCTCACTTCACTCATGTCCTGTTTTTTGTCTTTGTTGCCCCAAGTATTTTGTTGTAGCATTTACTCATTAGCCCCCATACAATAGGGGCTACTAGTTAGCCGAGTAGTGCTTAGGGCGCATGGTATTTGAATGTTACAAATAGACAGGAGCTGGGAGGAAGTTGGCCATGCCCCTTCCTGTCCCAGGCTGCTGCTGCTGCTGGTTGCTGCAAGCTTGGTCTCAGAAGCTTCTGGGGAGATGACTAGGTCCCTTCCTGCCTCCGGCCCTGGCCAGCTGCTGGCTTGTTCTTGGAGCTTTTGGGGTAAGTTGGCCTTCCTGCCTTGGGCTGCTGCTGCTCCTGTTGGTTCCCTGCCCCCCACAGGAGGGGTCCTCTGCTGCATGCTGCTGCCCCCCGTTGGGGAGGGGCCCACTGCACTACACTAAAGCCCAGTACCACACCCCAGCCCCTGCACCCCTGTTCCGGCCTGCTGCCCAGCCCACCACCAAGCCATGGTCAGGGGACAGCCTGGGGAGGGAGTCCGAACTGACTGTGGGCACCTCCCCCACCATCACTGCTGGAGCCTAAAGGTGTCTTACCTGCCCCAGCTGCCTTGGCAGGCCACCCTCCACCCCGGAAGCACACCCTGAGTGGTTGAACGGGATGGCTGCTACCACTACTGCTGCCATCTGTTCTGCTGCTGCCCCCTCTTAAGAGAGAGGGAGATTCCCTGCTGCACCACCTTGCACCATTCAACACCACACCTGCACTGAGTTACTCCCTAATTGACTGATTGCTCATGCACTCCCACACAGCTGCCTCACTGCATCTGATCCTGCTTTGTTCTCATGCCTATTGCTCTGCTGCTGAGTGCCTGGCTGGAGGCCTGAGAGGCTCCTGGACTGATCTTTAACAAACAAAGTCCTTCTACCACTCCAGCCATCCTTTACATCTGCCTCAGCAGCTTTCCCCGTGTGTTTTTGCCCTTGTGTGGTAAGTTCTGTGGTCTACTCCCTGCCCTAGTGTTTGTTGTGTGGCTGAGTAAGCCAGCTCAAGTCTCCCCAGCCCCTGTGTATTTCCACCCCTCCTCCCCCCCCCACACACACACACACGTTCTTCAAGCATAGCCCACCCAGTTTTTTTCCTGTGGGGCTGTAGTTGAGTGAGCTTCAGCCTTCTTACCCACCATTTTCCCCACAACCCCAGCCTGCCCCTGATTCACCAGCCCCACTGTATATTTTCATTTTCTTTATTGTTTTCCCCTCCCTAATGTGAAGTTATGGCAGGGCAGGAACCTTCTGGGGGGTGGGGGGGGAAATGTCCCCACAGAGCTTGCTGCAGCCCCCACTATGGGGGCAGATCCCAGCCAAGCCCCCAAGGGGATGCATGCCCTTGCAGCACCCACCTCGGAGGCAGAGTCTGACCAACCTCCTCCAGGGATAGAGAAGCCTGCAACCTCTGCTGAAGGGGCAGGCGGGACTTTGGCAGGGAGTCAACAGGGCCAGGAGGTCTCCACTGGCCAGGCCCCACCCAGAGGGGTTCCCAAGCCCACCATCAGCGACCAAGGGCAAGGGCAGTGAGAAAGGCTCGTCTTCAGCCTCCTCCATAGCTGGGAGTGGGAAGGGCCAGGGCCCCACCCCCAAGCCTAGACCACCAGTGCCTGAGGGGACCAGATACACTACACCAGCCAGCACACCCACTCAGCCTGGCCCTATCCCCGGCCTCGCCAGCGTGGCCCCCCTGCAGGAGAACTGCAGTTATGCACAGGCGGCTGTGGGGTGACCCAAAGCCATAGGGCCTGGAGCCTCAACCGCTGGCCCTTCCAGCTCGGGCAGTGGGGCCCCCTTTCTGGCACTCACCCACAGGCACAGGGTGAAGTGCTAACTGCCCAAGCAGGAGAACCTGCACTTTGAGACCTGGGTGCAGGCCCTGGCTTGGGTAGTGGGGGCCCCCAAGATCGTGGTGGCCTCCCGCTTTCATGGCAAGGGGGTCTTTTTCCTTGCCTCAGAGGTTGCCACACAAAAGGTGGTGGAGAGGGGGCTTGTGGTGGAGGGTGAGTACGTCCTCCTTGAACCCCTAAAAGAGCTGGGGACCAGGGTGGTCCTCGGCTCCATCCCTCCCTATATCCCTAATTGGGCCCTGCTCCCCCAGCTCCAAACACTGGGGAGAGTTATCTGGTGGTCCCCTCGCTGGGGTGCCAAAACCCCAGCCTCTGATATGTGTGCTCTTTCCATTGCCACGTTGTGATCCAGCTTGTGGCAGGAACATGGCTGGAGGCTGAGGGGTGCCTCGAGATTCCTTTTCAGGGGGCCTGGTGAGGGTTTTCTATATGCTGGGGGACCTGCAATGCTTCCAGTGCCACAGCCAGGGGTGCTTGTGTCACAAGTGCCTCATCGGCCAAGAGGAGAGGGCATCCACAGGTCCCACTGGTGAGAGGGGTGCCCCTACCACCGACACCCCTCCCCCCTTAAGCCCTTGTGGCACCCCAGCCACATCATCCAATCCCCCTGTGAGCTCAGGGGACCCCGCTCCCAAACCAAGTTTGGCAGGGTCCCGGAGAGGGCAGCAGCAGCCAAGGGGAGAGAGGGAGTGAGGCCTGCCTGCCCCTAGTCATGCCCCTGCTATAGCTGCCCCACCACCCCCAACCCTCATCTTGTCCTACTGGAGCCTGCCCACCTGAGGACCACCCCATAGCTGAGTGTGTGCAGGTTCCCTTTGGGTGCAAAGCCAAGAGGAAGGCACAGCTTGAGCCCTCTGACATAGAGGACTCCTTCCCTGCTCCTAAGGCCACCACATGGGAAGGAAGGAGTGGCCCAGCTTATGGGGGCCTCCCCGGCTGCGCCTGACTTTCCACCCCCAGGAAAGATCAAACGGGTGATCCCCGTGGAGGTTTCGGGGCTGCTGGGTCGTCCTGAACAGGAGCCCATGGAGGAAGCCCCTCACTCCACTAGCCAGGGCCTACCCCCTGAGGCCATGGGCACTGAGGCCTCAGATGACCCAAAGGAAGGTCCAGTAGCCGAACCGCCCCCCTCCCCGATCAACTAGGAGAGACAGGGGCCCTAGAGCTCACCCCAGTGAGTCCTGAGGAGGGAGGTCCCCTTTTTCAGGACACCAGGACAGACACCAAGGCCACACCGGTGCCTGATAGTTCTCTTCCCTCCCCCTCCCAGAAAAGCCTCACTTCCAGCCTGCCCCATGGTCCCCCACCAGAGGGAGTCAGGGTAGGGTCCCCTAATCAACAGGCCAATCTTGTCAGGGACCCTGCACAGACCCCCTGGGGCTCCAGCTCTACCCTACCATCCTGTGAAGGAGTCCCATCCCCACACTTACCCTGCCCCTGTCCCAAGGCACTGCAGAGCTCTCCCAATCCCAACCAGAGTCTGGGGCAGACCAGGGGATTCAGATGGTACCTTAGGAGCCCACTGAGCCCTAGGACCAGGAGGAGGATGCCCGAGAACCAGCAGGCTCCATGGAGCCTGTGGACCTTTCAGTCTGGGAGGTCCCCAGGGGTGAGCTACTCGCATTTCTGCGACTACACACGATGGTCCACCAGCAAGGTACAGCTCACCTTTGACCACTGGGGAGATTTTGACAGCATCCTTGCCACTTTGTGCATTTGTCCGCTTGCATGTCCAGTTCCTTTGGGAGATGGACCAGGGTTCCCACTTCTGTGCCCTAGAGAGGAGGCAGGGGGCCAAGAGGTACATCACCTGCTTTCTGGTGGGTAATGGCACCCCCCTCAGAGTACCCCCCTCACGGATCCAGGTGAGATGCGCCAGTGCATGTGGGCCTTCTACGACGAGCTCTTCTCCCTGGAGCAATCCGATGCCAAAGCCTGTCAGACCCTGTGGGAGGGAGGGACTCCTACAGGTCAGCAGCTCCTCTCACTCTGACCAAGTTTTCAGCTGCCCTCCGCCTGATGCCTGGCAACAAGGCGCTGAGCATCGATGGGTTGACTGCGGCATTCTACCGGGCCTTCTGGGACATCCTCGGATGTCCTCAGGCTTTGCTGCAGTCTGGGCTGAACCTGAGGGAAGTGAGGAACTCCTCCTGTCGTGCCAGAGGGCTGTGTTGACCCTCCTGCCAAAGAAGGGGTATTCCCGCAACCTGAGGAGCTGGCATCCCATATCCCTCCTCTGCATGGATTATAAGGTGGCAGCAAAGGCCATCTCACTGTGCTGGCTGATGGACGTGATCCATCCCGACCAGACATACATGGTACCCGGATGCTCCATCTTCAACAACCTGTACCTGGTTCAGGACCTCCTGGAGTGCACTAGGAGGGCCTGTCTTTTGCCCTCCTGTCCCTGGACCAGGAGAAGGCATTTGACAGAGTGGATCATGGGTACCTCACAGGCATGCTGCGGGCCTTAGGTTTCAGTCCCCACTTTGTGCAGGATCTCCAGGTGCTGTATGCCTCTGCAGAGTTTGGTCAAGCTCAACTGGACTCTAACGGAGCCCATCCCATTCAGGAGAGGAGTGTGTCAAGGCTGCCCACTGTCAGGCCAGCTATACGCCTTGGCCCTGGAGCCCTTCCTCATCCTCCTGCAGAGATGGGTGGTGGGGTTGATGGTTCAGGAGTTGGCAGTGCAGCTGGTCCTATCAGCGTATGCCAACGACGTACTCCTTAAGGTCCAGGACTCAGGCGACCTGGTGCAGGTGGAGGCCTGCCAGGCATTGTACTCAGCAGCCTACTCTGCCTGGGTCAACTGGGAGAGTGCTGGTGCTAAACCAGCTGGTCCTGTCCATGCTCTGACACTGTTTACATATCCTGCCTGTGCCCTCTGAGGTTCTGGCAGGGCTCCAGAAATGGGTGCTGGAGTTTTTCTGACAAGGACAGCACTGGGTCACTGCGGAGCTCCTAAGCCTCCCTTTGTGGGAGGAAGGCCAGGGCCTGGTTTGCCTCCGCATCCAGGTCTTGACATTCCGCTTTCAGGCCCTGCAGCGATTACTGACACCCATGGGCCCTGTGGCCACCTCAATCCCCCCCTGCCCATCACCTACCTTGGAGGACCCAGCTTCCAGTTGCTTCCAGGAGCACACCCCACACTGCTTTTTTCTTGCATGTATTCTTTTGATACCAGGATTCCCTGGTATCAAACTTAGAGTTGGTGCTGCAAATATTTAGCATGGAAAACATTTTTTAGTTCATGGTGTGCCTCCTGCAGCATCTCAAACTGCTTTGAGATGCCACAACAGAAATGCACTAACTTGTGTGGATGTGGCCACTAGGAGCAAGGCTCCAGGCTAGAACCCAGGGTCCCCTCCCAGTGAAACAGCTATCTCATTAAGCCACACCCTGCCTGCATGCACATTTATACACCCATAGCACAAAGATCTAGAACCGCAGCCTATGCATAAGGGCCAAAAACTCCCTAAATTACTAGATCATTCTTCTAGCTTACACAGCAAGAAGAATGATCTAGTAATTTAAAATATATTACTGCAAAACTTATTTAAGACAAAATCTCAGTATATCAGGAGAAGAAAGCTTAGGTACACCACACTCAGAGAAATAATTTCTGAGCCAGTGGGGTTTTTTATGCATCAGAAAATTAAAATAGAAAACTACACAGAAAAAGATAAATGGACAAAGCTAAACCCTGATCTATCATCTCTTTCCACTTTTCAGTATTCTGCAAAAAAATGGAAGCATCATTAAAAATAAACCTAATGGAGTAATAGCTATGAACGAAGACACTAGTCATTTTTTGCAGAGCGCATGTCGTAATACCTAGGATTGTCACAAGACCAATAACTAAATCATTAAGACAGGTCTTCCTCTGCTTATATTAAGGGATTTGAAATTATAGGAATCCTTAAGTGCAGAAAATAGGCTGTATGCTTTCTAATTTGTGCTTATCAACATCCTACCACTTGCTTGTATATGCTTTAGAAAGATAAATTCATCTTACAACTGATTGTTCTCCCTCAAAATCACCCCTTCCCTCCCCACCCCCCAACTATTTAAATCTGCAGTGTAGTCACTGAAGTTGTGGTCACTTAGTTATCCCCATAGTAACAGACTATGATGTCATAAACACTGGATTAGGAGTCCTGGCTTAATTGAGCAGAGGGAAAACCCTGCTTGAGAGGGAGACATTTCCAAGTCAAACAGTTTTAACAATGGAAATGAAAGTTCAGAATGTGACTAAAGAAGTGAACCTTCTGGTAAATTACTCAGAAACAAGCAGAAGCTCTTAATTAATATCTGCCCTTGGGATCAGGTTCTGATATCATTTAAATGAGCCTAAATCAGATGCAACTTCCCTGAAATCAGAAGAGCTAACCTAGTATTACATCAAGCCCAGTTTCACCCATGTGACTGCACTGGGAATAAATGAGAGGAAAATATGGCCTTCAAGCTCATATCTCTTTCAAATGAATTACATTATGAAATAAATTTATTTGAGATCAAATGTTCAAAAACTGCAATTTTACGTGTGTAGCTCTGGCATCTGGTAGCTCACAACTTCCAAACTTTACACATGTATTAACTATATATCGGTGTACATATTCAAGGCCACAAGGCCTTGATTCATACACAATTTGTGGCCTGTGTATTCATACACAAGGTCACAAATTTCAAAATGATCCAGCAACAAAGCTAAGCATAGAACCTAGTAGGTTTTGATCTCTGGACCCTGATACAACTGTTTGAGCACACTTTCCTTTGGCTTTCTTAGCAGACGCCTAACTTCTCTCTCATCCACAAAAATGCCTATCATTCATTATGCTTGTGTAGATTATAGGCAGTAAACTTCATACACAGCAAAAGAGAATGCCTAGAAAATAAAGTTCTCTTCTCAGTTGGAAAGCCCACAGGTAGGTTTATATGGCACAAGGTAATGTTATACAGAGATACCCCACATTTTTGTGTGCAATCTTTGATACCCAAGTGGCATGGCTGCATCAGGCTGAGGCTGTGTAATCAGTAAGATCACAGAAGCAGAGGCCACATGCAGCATCACAATCACATGACTACTGCTTCTGCTTTTGGAGTTATCATGACAGCATGCCTATACATATATAGGGGTGGGGAGGAGCTGTTTTTAATAGTGCGGTTCCCCAACAGCTGCTCTAATTAAAATGGCCCACTGTCACGTGCATTACGCCCCCCATATTTTAAAATGATGGTGGAGGCACTGTAACTAAAGCTCATTTGAAGAACTTAATACACATGGTGGTTGCGTAGTTGCTAGGATCTGGAAGGGACTTTACAGATTATCAGGTTCAGTCCCCCTGCACATGGGCAGGAAAGACGGTTGGGGTCAGATGACCTCAGCAAGGTGGGTGTCAAGACAGTTTTTGAAGAGCACCCGGATAGGCAACTGTACCACCTCTGAGGGGAGTCTGTTCCAAACCCTCGGCACTCGACTTCTAAAGAAGTTTTTCCTTATGTCTAGTCTGAAGTGATCTTCAATCAGTTTGTGCCCACTATTTTTTGTCCTCCTCTGGGGGGCCTTGTTGAATAGATGCTCCCCCAGGCCTTGATGTACACCCCTGATATACTTATAGGCTGCCACCAAGTCCCCCCTGAGTCTTCTCTTCTCCAGGCTAAACAGTCCCAAGTCTTTCAGCCTCTCCACATATGATGCTGGACCGTTCTAATTAGGACGTGAACCAATACCTCTATAAGCAGCCATCATGCCTGAAGCATATGGTTTCCCTGCCCAATACATATGTTATTGAAACTTCTAACATCTATCTGCCTCATTTCACCTTCTATTAGTTTGAAAGCTCAAGCTCAAACCACCTGTATTACCTTCTGCAGGAGGGTCTTCCATTTGATAATGGATTTTTAATAAAAGGCTTAAAGTGGGTATTTTAGGTATGTGATGCACTAACAACCCACACTCACACTTACTGCTGATGTTCCCATGCAGTTTTATGCAACTGCTGAGAATCCCCATTTCATTTGTAGAAGTTTACATTTTCCGTAAGACCAGATGAAGAAATGATAGTCACGTTGAAGTACTTTAATATCGTTCAGTCTCTGTTCCCCACAACAGCCTGTTTCGTTCAGACAGCCCACTGGGCTGCCATGACTACGCTTTCCGGAAATCTGCCAGAAGCTAAAAAAAGGATTTTATATAAAGAGTGAGTTCAGTCTGTAATGAAAGCAGCAGTGTGGGGAGTCAGAGCAAGGTGGTCCATCAGAGTTATCAACCATCTAAATTGGAACTGGAGTGGAAGAATTTTTAGGTTAACATCAAGGATTTTGTTCCATAATATATGTGATGCCACCAGATATCCTCCGACTGAACTGAAAGTTGCCACGTGATACCAGTTATGCCAAAATCTGCTTTTGAGGTTCTGGTTACAGTAAAAACACATGCTAACATTACCACATCTTTCCTTCATGTGGTCTTAGCTGATCAACTATCATTTTTCACTGGACCACCTCAGAGCAACCACAGCTTGTTAACTAAAGAACTTAATCTATCTTAATTTTAAAATACACCTACATATGGGTTACTCAGAGGAATGTTTTGCACCTGTAGTATGCCACAGAAAAAATGTAGAGGGCCCCTATTTTGAGCATCTGTCCTTACTTTAGCAACTGAAATGGATGAGCTGCAGAGGCGGTTTTAATGTTGCAAAATACATAAAGGACTGATTTATAAGGCAACTGGAGTTCTGAGACCAAAAATTAGTTGGAAGAAATGTTCACATAAGCAAAATAAAAATCATTTGAAGATCAAAGAGCAGGTCCAGGCAATAGAACATGCATTCTATTCTATTTTCATATTCCAGAAAACAACGGTTTGCTAAAGAGAGCAGCTTCCCAGAACACAAACCCTGTAGTACTGAAAACTAACACCTAAACACTTTGTCACGAGGGTCTAAAAATTTCTGATCTTAATAGCATTGCCATTACGCTAAAAATAAAGTTCTGCAGAAATCTAAGAATAAAGATGATTAATCAGAGGTTTCATAATTGTTAGTCATCTTTAGGCCTTTTAAATCTAGGAAGAAAAGGACAAACAGGCGGGTGGATAGGCGGCTGGATGGACGGATTGACAAAAACAAGGAAACAGAAAAATCATAAAATTTGATGAACAGGAGCATATTTTATGGGTATTTTTAAAGGTTTTTAAATTTTAATTTGATACATTTTAAATTTTTTATATAATAAATTCATTACAGTGAGTATATATATAGCACAGCAATGGGGCTTTTAACAAACATTTAGTTTCAAGATCGCTTTTCATTATACCTTCTCCAACTGTGATCAACTAAGCTCTTAGGACTGTGCTGGAAGACCTGCTTTTCTAGAGACAAATCTGAGTCATGGGTCAAGGTCAAAAGTATTTCAGGTCTTTGAGGTTATAGGTTAACATATATAGTCAAATACACCACAATTGAGAATAAAGTGATGTGATAGAAGAGAATAGAGAACTGGAAAATGTAAACTCACTCAGAACTATGTTTTACTGGTTTAATGGAAATAATGCTTAGTGTGTTTATATACTTGAAGCTGTTGCTCTTCCTGCTTTATCCTTTGTTGCTCAAGATTAACAGGAATTTTGTATGATACTGTGTATAAAATAGATTAGGATAGAATGTCCTTAATCCCAGTCCATTTATTTTTGTTCTAGTGAGGGATTAACCTGTTCCAGAAGCCTATATCCTTCTTTCCCAGCTAAGTCATTGAGATATTATTTAACTTCTGGAAGTATTTTCCAGCTTACTGAACTGCTATAAAATAAAATAGAAGTGCAAAGTATGACTGTTATGAGGTTTATTGCATTAATGTTTATAAAGGGATTTTTGCCAAGCACTGCAAAGTCTTAGACTCCACTCAGTGGCATTTTTCTCCATCTCTATAAGGCAATGCCTTATGAACATTGCATCCAGAATGCAAGGAGACCCTGGTACCTGCAATGCATTAGACATACAGAAGCAAACAAGTGTATGATTCAATGGTTAAAGTTGAACATATTGTTATAATATTAAGGATACAATTATTGGGGGGATTGAAAGGATTTAGGGAATATATAGACAATAATTAAGGACCCATGCAACATTTTAAAACCATGAAGTAAATGTTCCTCCATCCCTGAGAAATAGTTACAGAGTCTTATAGAATCACAGAATCATAGAAAATGAGGCTTGAAAGGGACCCCCGGAGGTTATCTAGTCCAACCCCCTGCTCAAAGCAGGACTGTCCTCAACTATCTCAAACCAGGCAAGGCTTTGTCTAGCCATGTCTTAAAAACCCCCAAGGATGGAGACTCCACCACATCTCTGGGTAACCTGTTCCAGTGTTTTACTTCTCTCCTAGTGGGGAAGTTCTTCCTAATATCTAACTTAAACTTCCCTTGCTGCAACTTGAGACCGTTGCTCCTTGTTCTGTCATCTGCCACCACTGAGAACAGTCCAGCTCCATCCTCTTTCAACCCTCCCTTCAGGTAGTTGAAGGCTGCTATTAAATCCCCCCTCAGTCTTCTCTTCTCTAGACTAAATAAACCCAGTTCCCTCAGCCTCTCCTAAGAAGTCATGTGCCCAAGCCTCCTAGCCATTTTTATTGCCCTCTGCTAGACTCTCTCCAATTTATCTGCATACTTTCTGAAATGGAGGGCTCAAAACTGGACACAGTACTTCACATGTGGACTCACCATTGCCAAGAAGGGAATAATCACTTCCCTTGATCTGCTGGCAGCACTCCTACTAATGCCACCCAATATGCCATTAGCCGTCTTCACAAAAAGGGCACATTGCTGGCTCATATTCAGCTTATTGTCCACTGTAACCCCCCAGCCCTTCTAGCAAGGAAGTTCAAAACCTCCAGTAAAA
>NW_005842100.1:1119847-1123696 GCF_000455745.1 Alligator sinensis | reverse complement strand
AGTCAAATAAGCAGTGTTGAAAGCAGTAAGGGGGAGGAAGGGTGGGGAGGGAGGGGAATAGTGAGACACTGGATTGAAACTGAAAGGGTGAAGGATTATGTCTGTGAAACTGCTTCTTCCCAAATGGAAGACATTGTCAAAGTTCCAAGGCTTTGATGAAAGGTTTGATTTTTCTGTATTATTTTTTGTGGCTCTGGCCCTGGCATTACAGTCCCCATTTTGCCTTTCCCTTTCAGCAACAGCCACAACGCAGGCTGATCTCATATAGTGTTTATGGATGTTTGACACATGGTCCTTGCACAGTCAGGCACAGGAATGGAAAATGCTGGTCTATGAGAAAGAAAGATGGATTTACTGGCATTCAACTTCATGTGGAGCATTCTTGGGATGTACAATGATCCCTCAGAGTTCTTCAGAAAAAGCAGTGATCTGTTTGGTCTCACCTCTGGGTGATTCCACTGGTCAGCTTCGGCTCTGTTGGCTAGATTCTCAGAAGTGCTTGACACAATATTTGAAACAATTCAGCAGAGTACTTTTAAGGAGATACTTGACGCTAAATTGTATTTTTGGATTGATACCACAGGTCTCCTGACACAGATCCACCAAGATCACTTGCATACTCTTACCCTGCAGTAAGTGAAAGCTTTCCCAGGGTAGTTCAGCTGTCACTGAAAGAGGAACACTTTTCTCTTAAGGTAAGATAATGCCCATCCACAGTTATTATGGAGCAGCCGAGAGAAAAGGAAGATTGGGTTCTGAGCCATTGTGATAACACATTTATAGGCCCATGCTCTTGGAGCCACTCTATCCCCTGCCTGCTTTTCACACAACCCAATTTTCAAGCTGCACTAACTTCACCAGCCTTTCCAGATCAGGACAGAGTTAGTTATTTTTCAGTAGCCTAATGTCCCCATTCTTTTCTGTCATGTGCCCTCTCTTTGGATATGAAATCCAGAAATCTCTATCCAAAAGATAGCCCATGCCCAGGATGCTAAAATGGATCTTCCCACAAAGAACCCCAGCATGATTTTCCTGTGAGTTATCCTGGGGCGACCCTTTTGATGAAACAAATCAGGATTAGCTCCTGATCTGTAGAGGGGGACAGGAAAAATTCTGGTAAATGGCTTTTATTTTATTGATAAGAAATCATTTAACATCTGGCATTAAGTCCCAGTACAAAAGACTCTTGCACAACAGTTAGGGAGGGGTAAGATATTAATAGTAAAAAATAAATAAATCATTGGGTGATCCACAAGTTTAAAAGCTAACATGACACTCAGAAAAAGCATGAACATAGATGGACAGTGGCACTGCCAACAGAGAGGATTATGCAGGATCCAAGAGTGAGGCTAGGGAATGGTCATGTGGGGTAGAACATTTTACTCCCACAAGTGTCTTTGTTTCCAAACTCTTCCAGTACAAGACACAGGAAATTTCTTACCCCTTCAGTAAGAATTCCTTTAGCTAAGACCTTTTAAGGGTGTAGCAAGTATCAGCTCTGGAAGAGCTCTGGAAGCTCTGGAAGCCTCTGGAAGAGTGCACACCAACTGCAGAGGCTTCCTCAGCCTGAAGAAGGGTTTTTAAACCTGAAAGCTTGTTAAAATATTTTTTCCAATTATTTAAGTTGGTCTAATAAAAGATACCAGATTCACCCAAAGAACCTTGTCTGCCTTCATTCTCTGCAAGCATATTATGTGCAAAAATTCAGTTCCTTCCCTATGAAAAAATACCTTTCGTATGGTGGCTTCTCAAGGGCCAGCTGTCTGCCTGGACAAAGTACTTAGCAAAGAAAGGAAACTTGGTATTTTTCATCAATGAAATTTGGGGTCTATGGCATTGGGCACTGAAATATGCTCAATATGCCCAATGGTACCTTTAAAACTAACCCTTTCCTGAGATACCAGCCAAGACATAGATTGCAAAGGGAGAAGCAGTTTCTTTCAGCTTCTCCTAAATCTAGTGCCGGATACTTCAATCAGCTGAAAAAAAAATCAAGCATTCAAGAACTGGCTTATTTATCTTGCAACCCTTATTCCAAATGGATCCCTGACATTAATAGCATACTTAGCCATATTAATAGTGATACCCATTCCCAAAGTTGCAGCCATTGATGGCTAGATTGCTTCTTTACTTGCTAAACCTTCTAAAATCTTTCATCAGTTCCTATGCCTACCTTTGAAGCCATTTTTACTGACTTGCAATGCCATTCATGCTTACAAAGGTAGTCAAAATGAGCAAAATAGATTATACTAATTGAAACAGCTCCCTCTATGGGTCATAAGAAGGGCTTGAAATTGGTCATGTCAGCATTGGAGCACATTGCTCTACTGTTTGAGTTGGAGGGCCAATGCCACAATATTTAAAAGCACCTAAGTGACTTTTGAGAATAAAGTGACTTAGGTCATTTTGAAAATATTACCCTATGGCTTTTATCTGGGAGCATTAGCAAGTAGCTATCTTCTGTGGACCAGCCACACAGTAGTGTTAAGCACAATACACTTTTACAAAGTTATTCAGTAACATAACCATTCCTGAGTCCATCAAAGGCTCACATTAGGAAATGTTTATTATCCCCAACCCAGACAGGTTAAGTGCTGGAGTTCTCAGTCTGATGCTTCCAATACAGATTTTCACTTTTTGAAAGAAAAAAAAAGATTTTAAAGTCTATGTCTGGCCAAAACGTTGCAGCTGCAAATTCCCATTCATGACCAGGGAACCAGGCTAGACTGATCAATGCAATCCTTGCTTAATAGGAATATGCAGCTGCCTGGATTCTTAGGGCCAGATTTTTATTTAAACAAAGGCCCTTTACACTGCCAGAATATAGCAATGCAAAGAGGCCTAATGAGTGTAAAGCAGAATTAGGCCTGAACAAAAATTCATGTATGTGTCAGGTAGCTAATCCTGGCCATTTATCCCATTTATAAACACACATTATTTTTCTATTGCCATCCATGCACATCTATAACTCTTCACTGCCATACCAGAAGGCATTTTTTGGAAGTAACACAATGCTAGCTCATTGCAAATCAGGCATTGGTTTTTGCCTGCTACCTAGCCAAGCTTAGAACAAAACCGATTTTGAAGCCTTCAGTGTCATTAATCCAAAATTTATTACAGTGAAAAAGAGAGAGAAAAAGAAAAAATAAATCCCTTCTCCCAGCACTGTCAACTCCATGTAATAGTCCAGGAATGGCAATCTAAACATTACTTCAAAATTATCAAGCTTCATTTCTCATTACTGATAGCAAGTAACAGATTGTACTTTATCTTTTTAAGCTGAGTTGACTACAAACATGGAATGTGCAATATGCCAAGCCTCTCCTTTCCTCTGTAATACCAATCCCAGCACAAACAGTAGCACAACAGAATATTTAGCATGTTACCTTTATGCTACTTAGTACACGATGATTTATTCACAACTAGTTTGTTAATTAAAATTCCAAAGCACTTTCTTGTTACAGTTCTATTAAGCATATATGCGTGCTGATTTGAGAAGAGAATGTGGCTTCAGAATAGGGAGATCATTTAAAAATAAATATATCATTGACACATCCCTTGAACTCGGCTATGATCAGTATCTTTCACTGTCCAGAGAAAAAGAGTTTGTAACTACTAAAACATTTGGAATGATGTCATGCGATACAACGATCAGCTCCTGTTTTAGACTGCCAAATACCTTTACAATGAAAACACTACTTAGCACGTGAAAGGTATATTAGGCAGCTAATATACTCACATTTCATGGGGATCATGCTTTTTGGTAGTAAGCAAAATTACTGGGTACAGAACATCAAAATTGATTAAACGTATTGTTGTTCCTGCTTTATTTAATGTCTTCCTGATTAG
>NW_005842100.1:1117050-1119816 GCF_000455745.1 Alligator sinensis | reverse complement strand
AAGAAGAAATTTTTTGTCCTCCTTATCTTTCATTAGCCATTCAAATGCTTCAAATAAGGGGAAGGAGTACATGGTAACAAATATGGTTTTACACTTAAATGTTTGTCATTCAAAAATAATATTAGGCAAATTTGGAAAAGCCAGACTTAGGATCCTTGGAGAGGTAAAGTAGATTTGAAATTGAAAGCTGCTCAAATGTTTTCAAAGTTTGGAAGCTTTAATATTAATAAGCAATCTTCTTTATTCTTTAAAATAATTGCTGATTAGTGGCAAAGGTGAAATATTCATATCAAGAATTGTTACACTTAAAAATATAACCTAGGTTTTGAAGGCAGGGAAATAAACAGCTAAGTGTAGATAGATGCAAATTCAAATAATCCATCATTCCATGTAATTTATTAAACAAGTATATACACACTCAAGGGATCACATTCAAAAACAAACTTACTTCTGTTGCCCTTACCTGTTTACCACCCCACTAACATCAGACTTATAAACACAGTATAAGAAATATTTGAAGTCATTGGTTAGGAAGGTCAATGGAATAAATGCTATAAGCCTTACCAATTGCTAAAGTTCCTGTCACAGTGGCACGGTGTCTATTCTGGAGTTACACTTTATCTACTGTCTGTTAGATATGAGATGTCAGTTGGAGCAGGGATTGTCATTTTCTTCTCTGTTTGTACAGGGACTAGAACAAGATCTTTGCTCATGATGACCAAGGCTCCTACATGCTACCACAATATAATACTAATACCAACCCAGCTTCATGGGCAGACTGTCTTGAGTTCTATGGTAAATGATAGACAGTAGATTAGACAAAGGTAAGTATGCATTCTGTATCTAGAAAGGTGACATCCCTGACTCCCAATGAGAGGTTAGATTGAAGAAATTATACTGGGATTTTCAGTCAACTACACAAGGGTGTGGATGGAGGAAACGTGTTGTTTAGGATCCAGAACTGACACCTTTATCATGGTAGATACAAGACATCTGCAAACAGTTGCACAGCACACAGGATTTTGAAATACGACTGGATACCAAAGGCCAGTGGGGATTGAGTCCCAGAAAACAGAAGGGAAATGAAGTGTGTAGGCTAATAAAGTCATGCTGAAGGATAGGGAGGAAAGCACTTAAGTCAAGCTGAGAGTTGAGACAATCTGTAACCCCTCAACCCATCCTATATACCTAGAACTCCCAACTGAGAGGCCTGCAAACTCATCCATCATAATGTACAAATACCTATGAGCCTGATTCACCACTGTCTTGGACCTAGGTGGTCCCTTACTCCTGTGTGAAGAGGAGCATGAAATATTACCATGCTGAATTAGTTTCACTTTACAGGTATCTAGGTTGCAGCCATATTGGTCTAGAGGAAAAGGCAATCAAAGTGCATGTAAAGTGAAAGGCACTCAGGACTCGTAGTAAAGATGATATATTTTATTAGACCAAGAAGATTTTTTGCAAAATCGTGTAGACAGTGACACCTTACTGTGCATTAGATCAGTCTAATGTGCAGTAAAGTGTCTCATGTAGATGAACCCACAGATACACAGACATTGCAAGAATGCTTGGGCAAGTATGTCTCTCAGAGGTAGGTTTATGTATGTTGCTTTAATACTTTCGCACATGCAGTTGTACAGTTCCTGTTTGGAAGACTGTGGGAGAAAATAGCCTTTTCATAACAACACCTCTCCTTCTTCTGTAAATATCTGTTGTCATATTTATCCTTTTGTAATTAAGTTCTATTTTTTATTAAACTTGGTACAATAGGGAAAAATATTTGCCAAAACTGTTTAAATGTGGACCGTTTGTGAATATAAACTGTTACAGATTTTTTTGTCTGAAGGTTTAAGTGACTTCAAAAAATTCTAGTGATGTGTTTTGAGGAATGCTTACAGAAATGAATAAAGCATGCTGAGACTGCATGTATCAATATTTTTCTTCTATTGCTAAAAAAAAAGTTTGGGTAGAGAAGTGAGAGAGAAGGGAAGCAAAATAAACGAATGCCTGTTATAAGCAAACAAGGAAACCATTGGCCCGCCGCACCAAGGTCCCCGCCTCGCTGGAGCTCTGCAACAGGTGTGAACCTCTTGCAGCCCCAGCAGAGCCTGCTAAGTTGCCACCTCCTGCAGGCAGCGCAAGCTCAACTGTAGCTACCGCCCCCGCTCTCCCTAAGACAAAAGGCAAAGTGTTTGATATGGGAGACTCCATCCTGAGGGGGACTGAGGAGACATTCTGCCTCCCTGACCCCGTAGCCCAGGATGTCTGCTGCTTCCCAAGGTGTCCGTATCAGGGACATTGTGGAGAAGATCCCTGAACTCCTCTGGTCCACTGACCACTACCCTATGCTCCTTATCCATGTGGGCATGAATGACACAGTTTGGAGCACTCCCAGCCAGGTCATGAAGCACTACAGGGATTTGGGAGCGGGGCTAAAGGGGTTGGGGGTGCAGGTGGTGTTCTCTTCAATCCTCCCAGTCTCAGGCTACGGGCCTAGGAAGGAGAGGAGGATCCAGGTAGTGAACCAAAGACTGCGGCGCTGGTGTCATCGGGAAGGCTTTGGCTTCCATGACCACAGCCCGCTCTGGACCAGATAGACAGAACTCCAGCTAGCTACAAATATCAAGGACAATAAAAAGTCCTTTTTTAGATATGTGGGGAGCCAGAGGAAAAGCAAGGGCAAGGGCAACATTGAACCCCTGCTAAACCAGATGGGACAACTGACAACTGACGCCCAGGAAAAAGCAAACTTGCTAAATGGGT
>NW_005842100.1:1083386-1111846 GCF_000455745.1 Alligator sinensis | reverse complement strand
CTGGACAAGGGAGAAGAGATTGATGTCATATATCTTGACTTTAAAAAAGCCTTCGATCTGGTAACCCATGACCACCTCTTGGCAAAACTGGCTGTGGCTTTGGCCGCACCAAGATCCGCTGGCTGGGGAATTGGCTCAGCGGTAGGACCCAGAGGGTGGTGGTTGATGGAAGTCAATCATCGTGGTGCGCTGTGACCAGTGGGGTCCCTCAAGGCTCTGCCCTTGGACCTATACTATTTAACATCTTCGTTAATGATGTAGACATTGGTGTCAGAAGCAGACTGGCCAAGTTCGCCAATGACATGAAACTCTGGGGTAAAGCATCCACACCTGAGGACAGGAGGGCAATCCAGGTTGACCTTGACAGGCTCAGGAAATGGGCGGACGAGAACCTGATGGCGTTCAACACTGAAAAATGTAAGGTTCTCCAACTTAGGAGGAAAAACCTGCAGCATGCTTATAGGCTCGGCAGTGCTACGCTGGTTAGCACTAGAGATGAAAAGGACTTGAGGGTCATGATTGACCACAAGATGAACATGAGCCTTCAATGTGATGCTGCAGCTAGTAAAGTGAGCAAAATGCTGACCTGATGCTTCTCAAGTAGATGCTTCTCAAGTAAATCCCAGGATGTCATTCTCCCGTTGTACTCGGCCTTGGAGAGGCCACAGCTGGAGTACTGTGTCCAGTTTTGGGCTCCACAATTCAAAAAGGATGTGGAGAAGGTTGAGAGAGTGCAGAGAGCCATGTGCATGATCAGAGATCAGGAAAACAGGTCTTATGAAGAGAGGCTGAGAGCCATGGGACTCTTCAGTCTGGAAAATGCAGGCTTAGGGGTGATCTGGTGGCCACCTATAGGTTTATCAGGGGTGCTTACCAGGATCTGGGGGAATGTTTGTTCACTGAAGCGCCCCAAGGGATGACAAGGTCGAACAGTCACAAACTCCTCCATGACCATTTCAGGCTGAACATAAGGAAGAAGTTTTTTACTGTCCAAGCCCCCAAGGTTTGGAATAGACTGCCACCAAAGATGGTTCAAGCGCCTACCTTGAACACCTTCAAGAGCCATTTGGATATTTATCTTGCTGGGATCCTATGATACCCCTGGGGCAGGGGGCTGGACTCGATTATCTTCCGAGGTCCCTTCCAGCCCTAGTGTCTATGAATCTATGAATCATTCTCAATATTGGAAAGTGTAAGAAATGTCTGACCACACTGGGATCTTACTTACAGTCCAGGAATTTAAATCCAGAATAATTTGATAAAGCACAATTGAGATCAAAATGTGATCTTTCAGTAGACATAATAAAATTCATATCTTGACTGCCGTATAGTGGCTGTATATCATACTGCAGAGGCAACCTTCTGTTTTCTTTTTGGCTATGTGATTCATGTAGTACTTAAAGATTAATCATTAAAAAAGGAAAAAGAAAGAGAACACAGGAGACAAAGCTGAGAGGAAAGAGGAAAATAAGAGAAAGTGAATCTGACAAGCGGTAGGTCAGGTTATATATTGGTGCACACTATTCTGTTCTGTCCCATTTTGTTGTCACCAGGTCTGTATACTGCACCCATCATCATGGTATCCAAGTATTCTGTGTTACAAAGAGAAAAAGGAATGGCAGTGACTCTTTCTTCTCTCACCCACCTCCTCTGACTCTCTGAGTTTGACACAGTTTCCTCAGATCTTGACAGGCTAAGAGTGCCAGGCTTAGGGTTGAATCCACGTGTAGATTCTTGAAAAGACAAGCCTGCTGTTTCACACTAAGCCACATACCCTCTGTCCTGATCATGTCCTCCTGGCCCCATATATCTCTCTTTCTTGGAAAGATTATGAAGTAGATCATCAAGGAATCTATCTCAAGCTCTAAGTACCCAGAAGATAAGAAGGTGATCAGGAAAAGCCAACATTGATTTATCAAGAGCAAGTCAGGACTGATCAACTTGATTTCCTTTTACAACAAGATGACAGGCTTTGTGGCTAGATAAGAAACTCAGAGATAACAGTCTCCCGTGACATGCCCATTAGTAAGCTAAGTGTAACCCTTCTGCCAAGCCCTGGTGGCAATACAAAGGCCAAGTTCACATCTGGAGGGTTTTGGCTTAAGCCCCCACCCAGAAATCTGGCAAAATCAACCTTTACTGGAGTATCCTGAAAGACCAATTTTCCCACTTGCTTGCCATTTGGAGACCAAGCTGAATATAAAAGTTTATTAAATGGAAGAAAATAACTAAACCTGATCAAACATAACAACTATAAAACACCCCAACTATTAAAACAACACCCCACGTGTCCATCACTTGTAAATATTAAATACCTTAAATATTACTGCAAATGTTAAACACCCCAAAATAGCAAAACCCCTAAAATATTAAACACATTAAAGTATTTAAATACCTCAATACAAAACACTTTAAAATATTAAACTTTCTGGGGTTTTGGTTGCAATTTTAACTGAAATCTCCCTACTCTGAGAGTTGCTTACCTCGCCCAGTTCAGGGAGAGAGGTGGGGAGGGACGAGGCAAGAGAAGAGGAGTTTCTTCTCAGATTTCTAGGGAAGATTTTCTCACTAGCTGTCACCATGGAAGTTGCATCACCCACCACTGCTCTGGGAGTGTTGCTTGGGGTCCGCTGCATTGGGTCTCTACTGCCTTTGAGGATCACCACTCAGGGTAGTTGCCACTTTGGGGAGTGCCACTTTTTGCGATCACTACCCGAGGTTGCCACTGCCACTTTGGGACATGGTGCTCAGGGTGGGTGCTGAAGTGTGCCGCCTGTCCCTTCTTAGTTTTACTGCCCTCCACCTCTCTGTAAGGACCGTTGTAGCAGCTTGGGATCACTGCCACATCTCTGTGAATGCAGCTTGGGTTTGCTTCTGAGGCTTACTGCCTCAGATCACCCCTACCTGCTGCCGTTATGCAAATGCTGCTGGTGTTGGCATTGAGGTGTGCTGCCTGCCATCCCTCAGACTTGGTTCAGCTCCACTGCTCTGAAAGTGCTACTGGGGTCTCCACTGCTCTTGCTGCTCAGGGTCACTTCTGAGTGTACCCCCTGTGGGATTTCATCTGTTGGTTTTATGAAGAGGACAGCTTCAGCTGTCCTTTATTAGTGAGGGTTTCATCAGCCCCAGCAAAAGTGCCCCCCAAAAGTGACTCCAGGCTGGACTTTCCCTGGGCTCTCTTCAGCTCAGGACAGTGAGTGCCAACCTCCCATACAACTGTCTCCTACAGCCCATGCATGCCTTCCAAATGGAAACAATGAGGGAGGGGGCCTAGCGACATAATGATCTGGCCAATGACAAAAAGATTTTCACCCCCCAGAGGCCCCTTATATTTAATTTATTAAGGCACAAAGCAGGGAATAGGCACAAACAGGCCCTTAACCTTTTGAACCTGCATGCCAAATGAGGGTATGCAAATTTTACAGTAGACCGTATGACCAACCATATATATATATATATATATATATATATAAGCAGGATTACATATGGAAATACAGTCTGGCTGAAAATACTGTAAGGTGGATACGTAACTGGCTGCATAGTAATGCAACTTGAGAGGAGGTATCAAGTGGGGTTCCCCAGGGTTTGTCCAAGTCAGGTGTTGTTTAATATCTTCGTTGATGATTTGGAGGATGAGACTGAGAGCACAGTTAGCAAATATGCTGATGTCACCAAGTTGGGTGGAGTTGCAGAAAGACTGGAGGATAGGGTTAGGTTTCAGAAGGACCTTGAGTCTGAAATTAAATTAATTAACTTCAATAAGGACAAATGCAAAGACCTGCACTTAGGATGGAAAAAATCACAAATACAAACACAGACTGGGAAACAACTGGATAGGCTGTAGTACTAAAGACAAGAATATGGTGCTTATAGTGGACCATAACCTGAATATAAGTCAGTAGATGCTATTGTTGTAAAGAAGGTCAATAGCATGATGGGCTGTATTAACTAGGCTGTCACTTGCACAGTGAAGGAAGTGATTCATCCATTCTGTTCAGCATGGGTGAGGAATATTGTGTCTAGAAATATTGTGTCCGGTTTTGGGCACTGCACTTTAAGAAAGATATGGTCAAATTAGAAAGAGTCCAGGGGGAGAGCTAAAAAAAATGACTAGAGATCGGGGAAATATGACTTACCAGAAAAGGCTGGAAGAACTGGGATTATTTTTTCCAGAGAAGGAAAGACAGAGGGGAGATTTGGTAACAGTCTTCAAATACCTGAAGGGTAGTAATAAAGGGGATGGTAATAAACTATTTTCTTGGGTTGCAGGGAACAAGACGAAAAATAATGGCCTTAAATTGCAACAAGGGAAATTTAGATTGGATGTTAGAAAGAACTTTCCAATTGTGCGTATGATTACATACTGGAATACAGTACACTTGAAGAGGTGGTGAATTCTCCTACCTTGTAAATTTATAAAAGAATATTAAGGCCTTGTTACACATTAATTTAGGTGAATCCTGGAGCTTTTAACCCCTGGACTGTCCACAAGTTAACACCTGAAACTAGTTTTAGTTTGTTTTAAGCACACTTTAGGCATCTTAAAGTTATGCCACTCCAGGGCAGATTTATCTCTGATCCATGTTACACAGCTCATGTTACATTAATGTGTGGCCACTCCCCACAGATGAGCTGCCCAAGTTGCACTCCTCCAGCATCCCGGGATGCAGTGTTCCCTCCCTCACCCTCCTGTTCTGTGTGGACAGACTTTGCACCCCCTGGACTCTACTGCCCAAGGGCAGTTCTGACACCAAGCCAACTCCCCCTCCCGCCCCAGGTGGTGTGATCTTCCTGCCCCCAGGGATGCAACCACATGCCAACAACCTGCAGAGCACATGCCAGCTAGGGAGGGTGCAGGATATAAACAGGTCCAGGAGTGGGGTCTAAGAGGGTTGTTCTCCCCTCTCAAGGTAGGGGGCCAGATTGGGTTCCCATGAGCTAAGGCTTCCTTCCCAGGGCAGGAGCAGTAGCTCCCCAAAAAATGACTTCCCTCACCACTCCCTGCTCCCAGCCATCCTGGGAAGCACCATAAGCACCCCCACACCCCAATCCCAAATCCCAAATTATTAAAACACGAGACCTTCTTTAATCTACTTCCTCTTTGTTTCTTTTTAAATTCTTTTTTTTTTTCTTCTTTTTATTTTATCCTTCAGTGGCTGACTTCCTTCATTGCACCACCTTTCCCTTCCCTCCATCTCTTTTCCACCTCCCATTTCATTACACATCTTCATCCCATTAATTCTGCCTTCCAGCTTCATGTTCCTGCCTCGCCAACCTCTCTCTCACACTTAGAGCAGGGATAGGAGCCTGTCTTGGCTCACCAGCCCTATAGCAGCAACTCACAGCTGTAGCTCCATCCTGTCTCTGCTTGCCAGCCCTCTAGTGCCAAGTCACAGCTGTGTAGGTCTGAACTTTGACCTCCTGTTTCCTAGACAAGTGCCCTGGCTTTTGGACTAAAACATTGAGGGCCTTCCTCTTCTGGTATCTAATGTCCACTAATCATGGGCTTTTGCCTGGCGACAATTATGTGACTTAGGCTTACCTAAGGAGGAAGCACTCAGAGCCATGTAGCTGCCTTGTGAGAGCACAGCTCACCACACATCTTTAGGAGGCATGTGGATTAGGCCTGTGCGAAGCAGCTAGTATTCACTTTGGATTCCGATTCAGCCAATTCAGGGGACAGTGATTCGATACGGTGATTCAAATCACTGTCCCAGACTGATTCAGCTGAATCTGATTCAGAGAGAGATTCAGCTGCTGCTGAATCTCGAACTCACACAGGCCCATCCTCCGCCTGCTCTCCCAGCCCAGGCAATGGCTGCCCTGCTCACCCCAGCTCCCGACACTTTGAAAAAAAAAAGCCCTAACTCACTGGGTGCTGCCGGGTGGGAGGCAATCCCCGCTGCTCTCCACTGCCCATGCTGCATGGGGGGCTGCACAAGCCCCCCTCCGCCCCCTGTTCCAACCCCCCCTCATGGCTGCCCCCGCCCCAGCTCCAGCTCTTTAAGAAACCACCCCACCTCGTTCACCGGTTCCTGCTCAGCTGGGGGTGGTCCCAGCTGCCCCCCGCTACCCTGCACCACATGGGGGAGTTGTCCATGAGTCCCCTGAAGACCCAAGGCCACTGCAGAAGCCGGTGAGCCCAGGGCATTTTTTTGGGATTTTTTTTCTTAAAGGGCCAGAGCTCAGGTGGGTGGAGCAGCCATGGAGGAGTGGGGGCAGGAGTTGCGGGGCTTGTGACAGAGCCCCCCATGCAGCATGGGGCAGTGGGGGGGCAACAGGGATCGCCCCCTCCCCCCCTCCGCCTAGCAGCAGCCAGTGAATGGGGCTATTTTTTAAAGGGCCAGGAGCTGGGGTGGGCAGGGCAGCCATGTGGGGGCTCGGTGAGCGGACGGGGGTTGAGGGGCTGAGGGAGCAAGCCAGGGATGGGGCCTGGCAGGGGTCGCCCCATGGTCCCCTCCCCACTCCTTCAGCCTTGCCTCCCCTGCCCCCTACTTACAAAAAAATGCAGTGTCTGCATTTGTAAAAGGCTTGGAGGACATTTCCCTAGAGGTATTTTTCTCTTTTATACAACACTGCTTATCTTGGGTGCACTGGCATCTTTGGGAAGGAACACCAAAATACTGAAGAAAGATCTACTAAAAAGTCTGGCGTGCCCAATCAGTGTCAGGAGTATCGTGGAAAAAGTCCCTGGTGAGATTTCCCACCCAATTTTGCAAACCCAGATAGAAAGAAAAAATTAATCCACAAGAGGTGAAATTCCCCCATTGGCAGAGTCTTGTGCAACACTTAAAACTGTATTTTGAGAGTTTAAGTAGAGCACAAGTATTGCAAAGGATAAACATTACGTGAATTCCACTCACGCTGTGCATAGTAACAACGGTATCACATGTTCTTACTCTCAAAACCCTCCCTCTCTCCAACGGCCCACCTTTCCCAGTCCTTTTTCTTCTTTTGTCATGCTGTTTACCTAAAATGGTAAAACCTCTGAGATACATTCAGTGTGTTGAATGTCCTCCACTCCCACTGAAATAAGTGGTAATGGAAGGTAGCAGGTATACCACAGCAGCTGCAAATGGAGGCTGACATACATAAATACATAAAATTATAATAACAACAATCTGCAAATATCATTAACAACCATCTGCACTTCTGGCTGTTGGTCTGAACCAAGCCACTTAGAGGCACCCTTCATGTTATTTTTAATACTTGTTTATAGTGTCATAGACCTAGGTAGAAAGGCACCTTGCCATAAGTAATTTACCATTTTATGTCCTGATTGTGTAATAATATCCCTAACCTAGACCATACAGGGTCCCCTGGGCATTATTGCCCATTGCCCTGAAACACTGAAATCTATCAGAGTTTTGACACTGCCTTCAATGATGCAGCATCAGCTGTATCAGTAGCCATTAACACCAGTGCTAAATGATAGCATGGTGCTGTCCATACTTATTCTGCATTGCTGTAAATAACTCTGCAGTTAACAAGGTAATGGGGAATCATGTCTGTGTGTCTTAGCAAGCATGGTTCTTTGGTTCCTGGGTAAAAAGAGGCTCCAGAAAGTTTACCAGTAAAAATAATTCTACAAAAATGTACATACTCTACTTTCAATTCTTTTGAGACAGCCAAAAAACTTCAAAGCCTGCTGTCCAGCTTAATCAATGATACATGATCTGGGACTGCATTTAACACTGTTATTATCAAAGCAGTATATGATACAATTATACTTTCAGAATTTTTGGAAATTCGTTTCCAAAATACTGGATTCATCAGAGTCTAACATTGCACATTTTATTTCATTTGGCTTTTATTTTAATCTTCAATGCTTTAACCAAGCCATTTTATCCAGTCCTACAACGCATGCATAAACCCACTTCCTTTCTGAAGCTGCTAACTAACCAGCAAACTCCTTATCCAGTTTGTAATTCCTTTGAGCTCTGAATGCAGTGTTGTGGTTTAAGTAGATTCAAAACAGAGATGAAACCTGATTGTTGTCACATGTGTCTGCTTTAAATCATGTTGTTCTGTTTATTTTAAAGTACTTAAATAGTTTTCAGGGAGCTAAAAAAGTGAAGATCCCCGATACCCTATGTCAAATACATCTTGTTACAAAGGACCCTTTTTTCCCACCCTAATCTTCAGGGTATCACTAAGGGCTTATTTTCACTGGAGCTACCTCAACTTGTAACTAGTGGATTGTCAGTAACTCAAGTACCCTTCACATGCAGTCTCCTTAACTCAAATGTAGTGGTGCTTTCTAACCAGAGCTGCCTGGCCCAAGATGGCCTTCTGATTTAAGCTTAAGTAAAAACAACTCATTAGCAGCTAATTCTGCAGAGTGGACACTCAGGGTGTGCAAAATGGGCTGTATTCGATCCAGATTTGGCCTGAATCAGGGACAGTGATTCAATTCATTGATTCGGATCACTGTCCCCTATTCAATTCAGCTGAATCCGAATCTAAAGATTTGATGCTGATTCAGAGAATCAGCGATTCGGCCATAGACACAGCTTTAAATGTTTTTTCTACATACCTCGAGATACCAGGCACAGCTCGTGAATGCTGAGATGCTGGGGCAGATGAAGCATCCCACAGGAGTGCAGGGGTGGGAGGGAGAGGCCCAGCTCAGTGATTGGCCACACGGGGACTCCAGGGCCCCCCGCCCCCGACCAAAAACTACCAGTTGCCAAGCCGGGGGGTGCTGCGGGGGGGAGGGGGGAGGGGGAACCCGTTAGTGCTTCTGGTCCACTTCCAGGTCTGTTGCCGAGCGTGCTGGGGACCCTCCACACCCCACGCTCCTATGGGATGCTCCATCCGCCCCAGCATCACAGCATTCACGAGCCGCCTGGTACCTTGAGGTATGTAGAAACAACATTTAAAGCTGTGTCTATGTCTGAATCGTCAAATCTTTCCGAGATTAAAGGGCCTCCTGATTTGATTCAGATTCAGAGATTTGGCCATCAAATTGGGCTGAATCTCAGCTGAATAGAATTAGGGACCAAAGCTTCACACAGCTCTAGTAGACACAGCTAAGTGCTGCCAGCCCTTCAGACAATTGCCTCCCCATGCCCAGATAAGATGGACAAATTCTCTCACCCTTTATTAGGAAACAAATCATAAAGCACCCCAGCTTGGTGCAGGGCTAAGAACCAGCAGAAATTATTCCAGGTGACATAGCACTGCACACCTGGCATCACCTTGCCAGTATGGACACAGGAACCCAAGTGTTATTTTATAGTGTGGCCTCTCCCATTTCAGGTAAGCTAAATCTAGGGAGATGAAGATAACTCACATTAACTCTGCAGTGGAGACATACTGCAGGGAGTTCTTTTGATTGCATAATCCACATATTTTTAATTTTGCTTCCCTGAATTAGGGTAAAATTCCTCACGGTGACATGGGTCAGTATAAGTCTTGTATGCCACTTAGATGCTACTTAAAAGGAGTAAAAGGAGAACTGCACTCAGCATGAGTTTGAAGTTCACCCATAATGAATTACTTGCACATGGTGCCTCTGAGCCTGAATTGTTAGCCCAGCACCTTTCATAGGGTCTGATCCTTTAAGATGCAGATTACTTCCAGATAGGTGTTGAATTCCATCTTTTTCCTAATGCACTCATTAGGAGTCATTTCCACAAGTTGCTGAGCAATTAGTTCTGTAGGCTAAGTGACTTGATTTTTTAAACAACTGATAGAAGTTTCAAAATTGAAGGATTTGATTTTCATGGGGGACTTCAATTATTGGAATATCTCCTGGGAAGAAAACACAGCAGTATACAACCAGTCCAGAACATTCTTACAATGTATTAGGGATAATTTTTGATAGACATGATAGATAGGCAAACTAGGGGAGAAGCTCTTCTACACTTACTGCTCACAAACAAGAAGGAAGTGATTGAAAATGTGGAAGGTAACCTGGTATCAAGATCTTGGTTCAAAATCGTAAGAGGAGGAAGGAAGGAGAGTACCAGAATAAACACACTGGACTACAAAAAAGCAGACTTTAATGAACTCAGGAACCTGGTTGGCAGGATCTCCTGGGAGGCAAGTCTGAGGCAAAAAGTAGTCCAGGACAACTGGTATACTTTAGGGAGGCTCTTTTAAGGGAAAAGGAGCAAGCTATCTTGATGCAGTGGAAGAATGGGAAGTGTAACAAGACACCAGCCTGGCTAGACAGCAATCTGTTCAATAAGTTGAAACCTAGAGGAGAACAAAGTGATCAGGAAAAGCCAGCATGGACTCCCCAAAGCAGGTCATGCTTAACCAACCTGATTTCCTTCTTTGATAAGGTAACAGGCTCTGTGGATGGGGCAGCAGATGTGATATGCTCTTGACTTTAGCAAGCCTTTTGACGCCATCTGCCACAATATAACAAGCTAAGGAAATACAGACTAGATGAAAGTACTATAAGGTGGATACATAACTGGTTAGATCATCATACTCAAGTCATCACTGATATCTCAATGTCTAGTAGGAAGGAGGTATCAAGTGGGGTTCCCCCAAGGTCTGTCTTGGGTCCAGTATTGTTTAATATCTTCATTAATGATTTGCAAAATGGGATCAAGGGCATGCTTAGAAAATGTGTGGATGACACCTAGTTGGGTGGATTTGTAGATACTCTAAAGGATAGAGCTAGGATCCAGAATGACTTGGACAGCTGAAGAAATGGTCTGGAGGTAGTGATCAATGGTATCCTGAGGGTCCAAATGTAACTGCATTGGCATGATTTCTCTGGGGCTCCTCCTCCCCTGCAGCCCACAGCTTTCCACTCAGGTGCAGTAGTCAGCCCTGGTGATGTCTCAGCATGATGACTCATTGTCCATAATCAGTCAGATGAGATTCAGCAAGGACAAGCGCAAAGTCTTGTACTTGGCACAGAATAATTGCATGCAAAAATACAGATTAGAGAATGACCGGCTAGGCTGCAGTATGGCAGAGAAGGACCATTCTCTCAGTATAAAAAATGTGCACTGTGCAATAGACACCAGCCTATTGTATCATTTGCCCTCCCATGTTTATACATCAAAAGAAACACTAGCTTTTCCTTACAGAGAAGAGAAAAAATGTAACCTTGTGGCAAGCTGCAGTAGAGTCTGCCTATGTCTGTGCATGGTGATTTGACATCTAATTACATCCTAGGGTATTCTGGGAATTGAGATAATGTTTTCTGGTGCCAGGCCAGGTTAAATGCATCCAGAATAATAGTCCTTGCAGATGCTCAGTCAGATAGATGCAGAGAAAGAGATGTTATCCTATTTTTGGATACCAAACAGAGTTTATTCTGCACTGACAAGGCAAGTACATAGGAGACATGAAGAGGAAGTGGTTTACCGCAACAAAGGCACTCATGGCTTGTAATGCCCTCCCAACTACTAGGAGCAGATGATAATGTGAAAGAGAAAACTTAAAGGGTGGGTGGAAAAAAGAAAAGGCTTACCATGAACTTGAATGAAGAGATCAGGGATGAAATTCCACACTCCATTAGGCTGATGTAAATTTGGAGTGACTCCAGTGAAATCAGCGGAGTTTGCATATATTTGTATTAGTCTAAGCCACAATGGAGCCTGGCTGTTTAGTTATTTTAGCTATGGTGGAATCCCACCCTCACATGCAGGATAAAACCCATCCCAATCGGTCTCCAGCTGTCCCCAAAAGACTGTACATCCTTTTTTTCAGGGCTGATCTCTGCATAGGTCATCATAATGAAAACAAATCTAACTTTTCTCCTTAAATTTACCCATGTGAAGGGGTGATTTTCTTTTAAAAAGTCAACATAAGCACAAACTCTAGCAGTAATAACAAGCCTATTGTACTCAAGTCATTAGTTATATGTCAAAGGCCATATTCATTCTGTGCTGAGTCACACTTATTCTATTTTTACACTAGTGTCAGTTCCAGCAGAGCTCTACTTCAGTTTAAAACAGTCTTCCTAAAATATCTTACGCCAAAGGTTTGTGACCATTAATTGTTGACCAAAATGGCAACAAAAAAAAACCCCCACAAAAAAAATCCTATGGCTAACAGCTGTACCTTGTCACCCATACATTGTAGGCAGCTTTGACCAAGTTTATTAATAAAATAATAAGAAAAAAAAGATTCTGCCAAATAAAATTAAATACATTTAACAAAGTGACTTTTACCTAAACAGTAATGATTTCATTTATTTACATTACATAAAACTTACTGAGCAGTGAACACAGCACCAACAAAACTGATTCTTCCAATCATTGTTCATGTGCTCTGAGGAGGTTCCAGAGAAACAAAAGAAACTTAGATTTGCCTTTAAAGCCATCTGAAGAATACCCAAAAACAGAGGAACATTAATCTTTGCCAGCTGTTCCTTAGCCCCCTACATCCAGGAATATCTGAGGGCAGAGAAGACAGAGATACAAACCACTTGATCCTCCCTAGTAAGGATATGTCTTCACTGCTTTATAGATACCCAAATTAGCTTTGATACTGGAAGCAGTATCTGCATTAGTGCAGAACTCAGCCTGGACTAAATAGTGCTACTGAGGAATTTCTAAGTGACTCCTTAGGAACAGTCACCCAATGTTTCAAGTTAGAGTGGGCCCAAAGTTGCTCTAACTTATGCCAGAGGATATTCAGCGTGATCTTGCTACTTAAAATCTGATTAGGGTTGGATTTGCAGCATCCAAGCAAATGCATATTAGTAAAGTACCTTGAAGCTGCAGGGTGCCACTAAAGCAAATTTCTACTAAATCCATCAGCCCATCTCTGCTTCACAAGACATGAGGAAATCTTTTTGAAGAGATTCAATTTTTCTTAGGTAATCGATAATAAAGCTGGTATTTTCCATCCAAGACAAAACTATTTTGTTAAATGACTGACCACAAGCAATAAATTGGGTGCAATTTTCTTTACCTCAGCAATACCAAATAAGTTCTTAGTTTAATAATATTAGTTGACACTGGCACATTTCCAGTGGTTTCAAGTGTTTCTTCATTAAGGTGAATGTATTCAGCTCAGCATTTCCACAGCTCCATAAACACTGAGACTGACATAATTTTAAATGGATAAAGCATTTATAAGCACTAAGATTGAACAGCAAAAGCTAACCTGAAACTTGAGTTAAGCCTTGATTTATATGCTGATGGTTTCCACTAACCAGGCTATGGGATGCTTTCGGCACAGAACTGAATTTTACATTTGGCTTGCGTCTTTGTAATCAACCAGACTAAAACCCTGGATCCAGACTGAGGGTGCTTGAGATCTGGATTTGAATTATTCCATTTGGTCCTGTTTCTATTTATCATCTCCAATGCATACAACAATTCACCCATGACTCAAAGGATGTCTGCAAACTTTCTTAGAATGGTGGCAGCTTTCTCAATGCAAATCTTCCTGGGCACTGATAATGTAGCTATGTTTTGAATCAGTTCACACTTTCAGAGCATTTTATACTTAAGGATATGAGACAGAACCACTTTAAGACAGGGTTTTATAGTAATATTAGATCTGTTATATGGGAGAATATCCATATCCTTTTAGTCCCAGAACTCCAAATTCACACTGCACTACAAATTCAAAATAAGCAAATAAGCGTATCTCATGTATGTTACACCACAAAATGAGCCAGTTCCAAAAAAAAGAGTTCTTTACAAACCAAGCGCCTAGTGGAATAGTCCTTCTGTGGACATTTCATTGTACCTTATCCCTGCATAATAAAAATCTCACCCCAGCAGCAAGTAACTAAGAAATCTTTGCCCAGTCTAAAGTAAGAACTCAATCCCACTTCCACCGTACCCACTGAGAACTTTAATGAGTAGCAGGCCCTAACTGAACAGACATTTTCTTACTAACTTTCCATTATAACTTGCTTTGCCACGTATCTCCATTTCTTTGTCTGATGTCTCTCAAAAATGAAATTTATTCAACTTAGCAAGCATTACTCAGCCAGTTTATCGGTACACCTCTTACCAGAAGTGTGGAAAAAGTGAATTATCTGCTTATAATGAGGAAAAAAGCTGAATGCAAATGGCATGAAGTGGTATAGACCATTCCTTATAAACAGATTTATTTAATTTGAGGACTGGAGATATAAATCAATGCAATAAGCATGTAAGGATAGTAGAAGTTGTTTAGGTGAGGGGCTAAAGGAAGAAAAAAAAACAGAAGAAAAATCAAAACAGGAAGGCCTGATGCAGCAGGAACCCATAGTTCCTGATGATTATGATCTTGGAAACTTTAAAGTGAAAAATTATTCTAGTATCTGCTCTTCCATTCCCTGTCATAGAAAAGGCAGAGCAGTGTTTCCAAAACTGCCCATATTTGCTGTTTTGATTCAAGCCCCAGCTATTCCAGTCAAGCCCACTGGGGAGAATGTCAGGTTCTTTCATACCAAATTAAGTTTGTAGCTCTCACAGTTATAGAGAAAAGCTTGAAACTGTCCTTCACATACCACTTAAAAGCTCAGGATGATTTTAAGTCAAGCTAATGACTTTGCAGTCTCTGTTGTTGTTATATCTGTGCAGCATCTGTTGAAGCTATATGTAATAGCTTATGTGCATCTACCAATAGTGATAACTTTTGTTGCAGGAGGTTAGAAGAGTCTCCCCAGGCACCTTTTGGGCAGCTACACATATAGATGTTAGATGCCCATTTTCTCATCTCCCAGGAACAAACATCCCAAGCAACCAGTTTGTAGGGGTGAAAAATTGTCCTGTTTTCAGAAGTCAGAGAAGACAAAACAGGAGCTCTCAGGACTCACCCTCTGGAAGAGAAGGAGATACAGCAAAACAGAAGCCGTGGGTAATATGACTGGCCTGCAGTTACAACTGTTGGTATCCCCCTCATTAAAAGGGCCAGCTAACAAAAAGAAAAAGTTCTTCCAAAAGGTGATCCCAGAATGAGAAACTTCAGTAGTGGCTGGGAAGTTGCTGAATTCACTCCTTTTTGATGGCCTGTGATGTTATTTGAAGACCTTCCAAGTTTTCAGAGCTAATGCTCAGTGTGTCTGAAGTCTCTATGAAACCAAAATGATCATGGGTCTGGAGCACTGGCCATACCAGGAAGGACAAAAAAGTCTGGGACTCTTCAGTTTGGAAAAAGGAAAGCTGAGGGTACTGGAAGCAGGAAAGAAGCAGGTGTAGAAGTCTATAAAAGCAAGGGTGTAGACCAAGTGAACAGGGCACTGTTGTTCACCAGGTCCCAGAATACTAAAACTAAGGGTCACCCGCTGAAATTAGTAGGTGACAGGTTTAAACCTAACAAGAGAAAGTACTTTTTTATGACATGTGTAGCTAACTTGTGGAATTCATTGCCGCAGGAGGTGGTGGAGGTAGAGAGCATACCCAAGTTAAAAAAAGGGTAAATTCATGGATGATATATAATATTAATAGCTATTGAATTGAATGATTGGAGATGCTTCCTCTGGCATCTCTGGCCCAAGAAATGGTAGATGCCAGGGAGGGTACTGAATATGGGATAGATAACTCTAGGGATATCCAGTTCAGTGCTCTCCCTGTATAATATCCACTTCTGCCACTGTCAGAGATGGGCTAGATGGACCATTGGTCTGATTCAGTATGCCATTTCTTATGTTCTTATATGAATTCAGGGTCATCCAAGTTCAGAGAGGTTGGGGACCATGAACTGCATAGGTCACAGACCCAAGGCTGCACACTGTGCAGGCTTCACTCTGCAGGGACCTCACAGGTTCCTGGAGACCCCCACTGTGTGCACCCCTCACCATGCAGCAGCGCGAGTTCCTACTGTTGCCACCACTATGTGGGCAATTTTCCCTCCCACTGCTGCCATGCGAGAAGGATGAACCTCCCCTGCCACACAAGCAATGTGCTCCCCCTGATGTCACCACTATGGAACAGAGGCCCCTCCACCCCGAACTCTGTTGCACAAGCCCCCTTGCTGAGTGAGCCCCACCACTTCTGTCAGTGCCGCGTAAGCAGCACAAGCACCCTGCCCAACCTCACTGGGTCTCCTGTTGTGCTGCCCTGCCCCAGAAAGCCTAGCCACTGCTGCTGCAGCAGTAGGAACAATAAAGGTAGCAGTGGTTAGGTAGGAGGCCAGGGTGGAGGGATGATGTTAACCCCATCACTGGCCAAATGCAGCCTGTGGGCCACCAGTTGAGCAGCCTTGATGTGAACTAGATGCTATGTGCAATTTCAGCCATCTAGCCAAGATACAAATCCAATCATCCCAAAGACAAATCCTTCCAGAGACAGAAAACTCTTGCTGACAGTGGGACACAGGATTCAAGGCAGCAGATAAATTAATAAAAAGAAGGGAAGCAGCTGCAAAGGCTGAGACTTTGAATATTGCCTACAAGATCTGAACATGGAATCCTGAAGTCCTGTTTAAGATGAGGTAACATTCCTCATCTAGCTGAAGTTCCAAAAGATTTAAACTGAAAGTAACATCATAATAATAAAAAAAAACAATATTGCTAAAATATGTAACCCTTGCACTTTTCCCAGAACAGTGGCAATATTAAAAATAGGTTTAAAATACAATTACGTTTGCCAAGACAGTTTTCAGTTTGGCAAGGAAGCAGGCTATTATACATAATTCTTCCCTATGGAAGCTCGGTCAAGGAAGCAAAACTGCTTACTGGGGATGGACATGAATACAGAGTGCTAGAAAAGGTGAAGAAACCAGTTGGGTAATGAACCTTATTCGGAATGGGCTTATCCAGGTCCCATTGGAGCCAATGAGAGATTTTCTCCTTGAATGGGATGAGGACTTTTCCCAGTGACAGGCTCTAGCTTCCCAACACGGTGAACTCCATGGAAGCTGATGGGAGTCCCCAGTTTGATTTGTACTTCTGGTTATTGGCTTTCCCTAAGGTAGGATTCATTTGATGGAAAGTTTGGAGATTTAATAGTGATTTTCCACAGATATCAGGCAGGCTGCTCTCAGTATGATTTCAGTCCTAGGCCATGATCTTTTATACCGGAAGGTAGATTTCACTCAACATGGCAGCCAAATAGTAAACTGCAGTACGACTTTGCACTTACAAAGTCTGAGTGATTATCCCTTGCTTTACCCCAGTTTAACTCCATTGGGTTCAGCACAATAACACAGATGTAAAAATGGTGTACAGCAGTGAAGGAGTAGGCTGCCAAGTCCTACCTCATCACCATGGTAGGTGCTGTAAGAAGTGGCACATTGTCTGAGGATTAACTGCTGTGCAGTTTGTCCTTGACTGCTCAAAAATCTTGGTGCTACTCTGAAAAACTAGTGTCTGTTTTAAGGGCATGATAGAAAAAAGAAATCATAGTTCAGATCTCGATTTGTTGCAAATCACAGTAGATTCATTGAAGTTAGAGGAGATAGGCTGATTAACACCAGCTGAGGATCTAGGCCTGAGCATGTGTTTTGAGCATCTAACCATTAGTGAATTGGCTACAGTGCCTTTAAACTGTTTTTCTTTCATATTTTCTGTCTCCTGATGTAGCGCTCCCACACACAAAACAAAGGTTTACAAAACCAGCACCTTGTAATTGAAAGCACAGTTTTTTCAACATCTGAGCCAGATGGCTATTATATAAACGGCGATAGAAAGGAATCGGATTTGCTTTGCGTTATGAGACGCAATCATCTCTAGCATATTTTGATCTGTTCTTTAGCATGTGAACTGGCACAAAACAGACAACGTGTCAGAAGGTAGGGAAAAGTGTACCGCATTTAGCTAATAGGAACCTTACTTTCCCAACATGCCTAACGGGGACAACTGAAAGAATATCTCTCAGCCTAGGAAGGAACAAATAGTCCAAAAAGTCCTGATCTGTTAAAGAAAAAGCAGCCAGTTGACTAATGGGAAAGGAATGTGCAATCAGCTTTTATCAGGTTTGACTCAATCAGTCGTTATGCTACAGGTTCTGCTTTTTAGATGTGATATGTAGGGCTGGCCAGAAAACAGCAGTTCCATTTCAGAAAAGATTTTTAGGCTTCAAAATTTGTTTTCATTTCACTTCAGAACAAAACCAGAGCATTTCACAATAATTTGCCAAAGGAAAGAAGAGAGAAAGACCAGAATAGCAGTTTCAGGGCCTGGGGCACTCACCTCATTTGGGGGAGACCCATGTTCAAAGCACTGCACTGAATCAAGCAGAACAGGGTCTGGACTTGAGCCTCCTACCCAGACTAGTGCCCTAATGACCAGACTATTGTGTCCATCTCTTTCTCTCAGCCTTTCCTGGAGTTCACCGAAGAATTATGGTGAATTCTCTCTCACATGCACTCTTTCAGTCAAGATTGGCTTGAAGATTTGCTATAGCTCCAACAGATGTTATTGAGTTTGACATAGAGATGCCTTTGACTTGTGCTAAAATAGAGAGCCAGCTGGATGATCCATTCTGACTTTAAAAAGCTATGGATCCGCATTAATATTTGTCAAATTTCTTTTCTTTCTAATTGAACATGCCTGATAACTTTCCTGTATAATTTGCTAGGTGCCAGTGTCTTTCAGTTAGACATGCAGGGGGTGTAATTATGTAACAAGAACCATGGAGTATAGCCAATGTTAAAAATAACATTTTAGAAGCATTATCTGTGTTCTTTAAACCTAAATTAGGGTCTTTATCACATACTGCAGAAAGTTGTCACTTATCTCCCACTTACTACATGGAGACTCCTGGGCTCCAGATTGTTTTACTTTTAAAAAGAACATCTACAGCGAACTACACTACTTTGACTTTCTGCCCGGACTAATAAAATGCTCTTTAACCAAAAAGAGACCAGGAGAATTAGCACATGAAAATACATTTTTGTGAATGTTCTCTGAAGAGGGATTTTGCTCTGTTTGTTTGCCCTGTGGTTAGAATATCAAGTCTTCTTTCACACCACAAATGTACACCTTACAAGGCCCAGGATTCACATTAATAAGCTGTTGAGGTGCATGGGAGCTTAGAAGGGAGTTTCCTGTGCACTAGCCAATCATTAGCCACGGAAATACCATCAAATCTCATCATTCTAGGAGTGCTTTGAAGATGCATTTCAGAGATGCTTTGTTTGATATCAAGAAAGGAAAAGGAAAAGTAAAACATCCCATTCAAAATAAGAGTATATGCAAAAATTGTTTTCTGGAAGTAGTAACCAGGTAAAATGTACCTGGCTTTGTTTTTCATTAGGAATTTTTAGCCAGGTCCAGTTCATAAGCATTTCAGCACCCCTGAAGTTGCACTTGCAGTTGTGGTTGAGTTTTACTTTGAGTTTAAGGGTTCATTTAAACCTGAAACTTAAGACATATTGACTTATATGAGGTGAAAGCATATGTGGGGTGTGGCAGTGGGGGAAATCACATGAAACTCTTGCAAAGTAAAACCACACAGGTTTGGTCAACTCTTATTAAAGAGTTCATTTCCAGGTGAATGGGGAAAAGCATAAATTCATCTGTCAGGACTGACTGGGTTACTGTGTTTCACAGGTCTCTGCGATGAACAAAAGGAGTAACCTTGAAGCCCAGACTGCACTGTCTCAGGAAATCTCCCTTTCTGAACCCAGTCACTCCTTTTGCTATGGACTAAAACTCTGTGAGAGTGTATCTACGTGTGCAATTAACTCACAGCAATAAACTTTGGTGCATATCATGCCAGAGTTTATTGCTCCTGGGTGTGCTGTTTGAACATATGCCCGGGACCTCAGTACATAGAATTGGGTCGGAGCAGCTCCAGCTGGCAGAGGATCCAGGAAGTCAGTCTGCCAGCCCAGGGCTGCTCCAAGCTGGCTCAACATGCTGAAAAGGGGCTGGCTGGGGCACAAGGGTGCTTCAGTCTGGATCTCACCAGCAGGCAGCCCCTGCACTGAAGCACCCTTGTGCCCCAACCAGCCCCATCAGGATCTACATGTGTGTTGCTGTGCATTAAATAACTCTGCAGCAGGATAGTACTTGTAAATACAAGCACTATCCTCTGACAGAGTTTATTAGTTTACTGTGGCCTAATAATGCTGCAGGTGTAGATGTGGAGACATTTACTGTGGAGCTAATTAGTCAACTCCACAATAAACGTCTTGTGTAGATGCACAGAAGTCAAGTCCCAGGACCCAAAAAATTAATACTGCCTTTTACAAAAAGACAACTGCTTTCCTTGTTTTTTGAGGTCCTGATCCTACAAGAGAATTCATGAAGATGCAAGTGTCTTCCAGCATTGTGAGGTCTGCAACATCCCACTACATCATCCCATTGAAAGACCAGACTTTGGACAAGACCCTTCAAAAGCATTTAGTCAACACTACAGTGGTCAGTCTTGAAGAGTGGATCTCTGACAGCAGTTACCATGCTGCGTTATCTAAAATTCCATATATTTTGCTATACTTAGACTAGGGGATAATCATAGGATCTCGTATCTACCGCAGGATAACCACTAATCAGTGTTGACTGTTAATGGTATTTGCTTGATGCAGACTTCTGGCACACATTTATGTAAGTATATAGGATGTCTGCCTTCACTGAACACGGAATCCCAGGACCAAATTTTAGCACATCTCCTACCTGATTTCTCTGCATAAGCATACAAAATTGCCTGCACACATACATGCACATATGCTTTGCAGGTATAAGCACCTACATACACATTTTAAAATGTTTAACATCATCATTTGCACACAAAAAACTACTCAGAGGAAACATTTCAAAGAAGCAAACTCGGGTGTGAGTAATGTGGAAGGATTATTCAGAGGTGCATGCAGTTATTTGCATGTGCTTCATATCTAGACATGTATTTGTGCACACACATTTGTCTATGTATAGATAGAATCTGGGGTTGAAAAAACAGGCTTTTAAGGCTTGTTTGCCCCAGCTCTGTACTGCATCTGGAACTGTTGCCAAGAACTATCCTCTGATTCATTTCCTTTCAGTGGGTGCACCTACACGTGCACTTTAATGCACAGTAGCTTATTTTACTGTGCATTAAAGTAGCGCATAAAAAAAACATGCTATTATACTAATGTGCAGTAAAATAGACTACTGTGCATTAAGCGTCAACTAAAAAGCATGTGCTTGTGCTACTGCATATTACGGCAGCCTAATGCACATTAATTTAGTACCCCGGGTGCCTATACACAAGCACCAAGGCTGCTCCAATCCGCTGGAATTCTAGCACTTCGGAGCAGACTTGATTAAACAAGTCTGCAGGAGTGTGGCAATTGCCGTGCTCCAGAAGCCTTCTGCATCTTGTGCATCAGTGTCCCCGCACTTAAAAATGGTGGCAGGTAGGCCTGTGTGAAGCGGCTAGCATTCGCTTCGGATTCAGCCAATTCAGGGGACAGTGATTCGGTTCAGTGATTCGAATCACTGTCCCAATTCGATTCTGAATCTGATTCAGAGATTTGGCTGCTGCTGAATCTCTGAATCAGCCAGGCCCATCCCCCGCAGCCTTGCAATGGCTGCCCCGCCCATCCCAGCTTCCAGCTCTTTGGGGAAAAAAGCCCCAACTCAGCCTGTACTGCCAGGTGGGAGGGCAATCCCTGCTGCCCCCCGCTGCCCCACACTGCATAGGGGGCTCTCCACAAGCCCCCCAACCCCACTTTGCTCCCCCACCCCCCCACAGGTGCCCTGCCCAGGCCAGCTCCAGCCCTTTAAGAAAAAAAAATGAGAAAAGCCCTGCACTCACCGCTCCTGCTGGCAGGGACGATCTCCATTGCCCTCCGCTACCCTGTGCCATGTCGGGGGCTCTGCACAGTCTCCAGGCTTTTCTCAGGCCCCCAGTGACTACTGAGGCTTTTCTTTAAAGGGCGGGAGCTGGGGGGGGGGGGACAGCCGTGGGGGGTGCTGGGGGAAGTGGAGGGAACTGGGGGAGCAGGGGGGGGCTGGCAAGGGCCCCCCCCCATGGTCCCTTCCTCCCTCTTCCACCCCTAGTACTTACCAGCTCGGAGTCAGCTGCAGCTCCCTGCTGCAGCCACCGGGGACTGCCCGTATCATCAAAGCTCTCTGAATCTTTTCTGAAGATTCGGAGAGCTTTGAATCAATTCAGACCTTTTAATTGGTCCCCTGATTCAATTTGGATTCAGCGATTCAGCCACCGAATCGGGTCGAATCTCCTCCGAATCAAATCACCACCCGAAGCTTCACACAGCCCTAGTGGCAGGGGTTCTTGATCTAAAGCTTATCAAACAAGTTTTAGTTCAAGCAACCCCGCCACCATTTTTAAGCATGGAGATGCTGATACAGAAGACATGGCAGCCCTTTAATTAGAGTGGCAATCAGAGGTTGAAATTGAGGAAGGGCTTTCTTTATCCTTTACTGGTATCTCTTTTTACCTCATCCTGCTGTAATGTCATGATCCTACTCTAGCTATAAAGGGAGAAATGGCTACTATTTCTCTGCATGGATGAAGAAAAAGTGAGCTATAAGTCATAAATATGAGAGTGGCAGGAAGAAAAATGAAATAATTGTATGTCTACAGAGCAGTAGTTACACAAAGTCTAAGTCTAACAGAAAGTTTCTCTAGTTTTGGGGCCAGACTCTCAGCTGGTGTAAGTTAGCATAGCTTCACTGTGCTGTTTTATGCCAACTACAGACCTGGTCCATCCTGTGTACAATAAGAAAGCTGCTTTAAGTAAGGGGAACATCTGGGTGGGTGAGGAAAATCCCTTGGACTACGTCATTCTGAGTGAAACAGCACAGATGAGACTGCTGTTCAACTACCCATGTAGCTGATTTCATCTTCTTCCAGCACACTTTTGTGCCATCACTAAAAATTTATTAATAGCAGCAATGCACAGTTACAAGAGGTCTGGTTACTGTGAAATAATTGGCTCCCACTGGTGTTACAGGCATTTGTCTGTGCTCTACACTGCATAAATTACTAGGTTATCTCCTGATAACCATGCCCCAAATTACGCCTTGGTATTCAAAAATTGCCCATCGTTCTTAACTTCTTACATGCTGATTCACAAGTACAGACCATGAGTCACATCCTGCAGTGGTGTAAATTAGCATAAGTCAATGGTACAATACAAATTTGCACAAGCCAAGAACCCAGCCCCCTTTCAAACCTCTTGTAATGTAAAATGAATAGTGCTAAGAGCAGCAGCCCGCTGGCCTGCTACTGTTGATCTTATGCTGAGAAGAAGCACTAGGTCTGTCTTTCACTGTGCTTTGTAATCTCTGCAGGATGAAAGAACAAGGTTTCCTAAGTGCTCCCTGCATTGCAAACTGATGCATCCTTTGAAGAAGCAAAGATTTTGCTATTTGACAGAAGACTAGTGTTAAGGACTCAATTGTGCCTTTTAAACATAGGCAGGAAAGGCACAGCAGAGGCAAAATCTCAGTGACAGTTTTGGGAGGAATTCTGCCTACAAATGCCTAATTCCTTCTGTATCTCCTTAGTATATGCAAGGTATGCAGATGCAGCACCACCTATTACGCTGCCCAGGCAGAGAGAAGGCCTCATTCCTTCCTTCACCCCTCTGGTCTGGTCTGTATCCCTGAAAGAGTGCTAAAAGAGAGCATGGTGATGTTTCTTCTAATGCAAGGACACTTATCATTTGTCCATGGGCAGGACACAGAGTTAGCTGGAAAACTGGGATTTCCCCCCTCCAGCATATTTTGATGAAAATGGGAGGGGGAAAAACGACATTGATGTAAAAACTTTCAACAGACATTTTCAACTTTGTCAAAACTGAAACCTGCCAACCACCATATTTTGAAGCCCCAATTTTCCATTAAAAATGTTTCAAAAGAAGATCAGATTGCCCAACAGGGAGGGGAGGGCCCTTTGTGTCATCACTTTCTCTCATTTACATATGGCCAGAGACTACCTGGCCATAAATTTAGAAGCAGACCCAAACCAAAACTGTGGAAGCATGGAGCTGGATTTTTCTAAGTCCCACACCGGACACCAGGTCAACCCGGCTCTCCGGCAGGAGAAGCCCGCCACTCCCAAGGTAGCACCCTGGCCTGCCTGACCCGCAGGCAGGTCACCGGGACGAAGGCAGAATTCTGGATCCATCTCTCTGCAGTGGCTTTATCCCTTCCCAAACTTCAGGAACCTTTTGGTTCAGTTTTGGGTGATCTCTAATTAAAGCATTGTTTTCCCCACAGCAGATGGCAAGAGCAGATGATCTTCATTTTTGTTTTAAAGTGTTAGTTGGTTAATCAATGGATTCCTATTGGAAGTATTTGTTTTCATTCCATTTAATACCCTGAAAACAGGAAGAAGGGGAAATCGGTTGCTTTTAAGATGAAAATTCCTTGATTGTGTGATATCAGAAGCACCTGGCTATGTTCACCCAATACATCAGTATGTGATCGCATAATTTCCCCCTAGTCTTTATAACAGTTTACACACACATGGAAATCTGGAGTAGTTATACTCCTGAACTTGGAAGGCATTTGAAATCAGAAGTTGGATTTGGTGATGGCAACCATCAATCCTCCTAGAACATGGTGTATACATGAGGGCCACCCAGACCTTCAATGCACATGCCTGAGCAGGAATTTTTGAAGGAGTGGAGGCTTCCCGGACCTTTCATCCTCCCTCTAGGCCACTAAGACAGAATCCAAAGACCAGACTAAGTCCAGATGTATGGTGCCTCCATGGCTGTAGTTGAATAAGTGTCTGGGAATCAAACCCAGGTCTCCTGTGTGGTAGACAAGGATTATATCACTGAACCACAGAGGACTCCAAAGTTGAATTTAGATAAGAATGATATAAATCAGGGATGACAAGGAGTTGAGGGCATTGCAAGAGACATGGCCTGTTGCAGAATGTGGGGACCATGGGTCCCTCTGGACATGGCTGTCAGTAGCTAGGGTGCAAACAAGCTTTGAGACCACATAGCCCCTCCAGACACCCTGACCTTTCCTCTTCCTCACTATACTCAACAGTCAAGTGGTCAGGACTTTTACTTGAGATATCTGTTTTCCAATCCCTGCTCTACTGAATTTGGAGCAGAAGCTTGAATCCAAGCCTTTGCTAGTAGAGAAGAGATCTCCTCAGTATTAGCTATTCTGAGGCATTGTTCCCTTCTGTGAAAACTTCTCCACTCTATACAAATAACAGATAATTTCTGGGAGTTGGAGATGCTTACTTTCATGCTTCTCTGAGGAGGACCTTAACTACTGCACTACTGAATATAACAACACAAATGATACTCAAAAGACAGCTTGGGGCTGATCCAGTAGCCATTTGCAGTAATGACTAAATGTTGGATATAGAAATAGCAGTTTAAGTGCCTAAATCCCTAGGGGACTCCACCCTTCCACCATAATTCTTTTTACTGATTTTGATTAGAGCTTCTCTCAGAGTAAGATGCTGTTCTAGACAAGTCAGAACCGACCCAAGACTGGGCATATGCAACCCCTCGTCTCTGCACTCTCCGCAAAAAAAGAATATGCCTTGGGTGTAGAGAGGAATTCATGTCCAAGTTGCAAACTGGATTTCAGTTTTGTAAATAGGTCCTACTTTTATAATGGGCTGAACCAACACCCCAGATCCAAATCACCATGAACTTCTAAGATAAAGGAGAACTGAGGGGTCATAAACCTTCAGAAAGCCATAAGAGGCCAAAGAGTTGATCAGTGGGAAAGACCCGGCTTTTGCAGTCTCCAGATGAAATATTACATGGATCAAAATGCCATAATTTGATCAGAGGCCAGAGCACAGATTTAGTAGGAAGGCTGCCATCCCTGCCAATAGTTAAACAAGTAAATCTAAAAGCCCTCTCTTCTGTTCCGGTTACCTCCATCTCATAATCTCAGAGGGGGGTGTCATTTTCAGGGGTGGGCAATTATTTCGGGTGGAGGGCCGCTTACTGAGTTTTGGCAAGCCATCGAGGGCCACATGACAGGCAGCCAGAGGCAGATAAACATGAATTTTCTAAATTTTTTAGGGGCCCTGTGGGCCACACAGATTGGCCTGGTGGGCTGCGCCTGCAGGCCACATTTTTCCCACCCCTGCTTTAGATGGTAACCTGGATCATATAAGACCTGCCTAATGGACAAATCATTAGTCCTTCATTTCATTTCTTCTTTAATCCTTCACTTCATTTATTCCAGACAGCCAAGCTGTTCCTAGAGATGGTCACTTGCTTACATCACTATATTTCAGTAGGCATCCTAAATTTAGAAATGTAATAAGAATTATCACAGTGTTTATTTTCATCTCACTGTGGGGGGCTTATCTTCCTAACATCTTCAATTACAATTCAATTTTGCAGGCCATGATAGCACAAGTAATTTTTGCAACAGTGTAATTATTTTACTAAAACCCCATTAAACTGTCATGTAACTAGCCCATATTTACAAAATAAAGATTAATTGGTCCTAATGCCTTCTTGAGATATTGGCTATTCAATCACTAGGAAGAAAGGGAATTATTCTCAGAACTGTGTATTTTCAAAGTGATTTCTTGCAAAAAATTAACTCTCAGACTAAACCTTATTAAATGGAAGATCTGAATACTTTTCCCTTCGGAAAAGACCTTTTATCCATTAACACTGGAAAATCAACCTTTATGGGAATCATTCCAAATCAAATTTAGTGGAGGAGCTGGGATAGTGTGTTCAGACACATATGTCCAATTAAATGAGTACATGCTCTCATAACAAAGAGCCAATTCAATTACCTCCCAAGTATAAACCTTACAGAGAGACAGATGTGATCTTTATTCCAGCAGGTTTACCAAGCAAACATCAGAGAAAGAATGTAGGAGGAGTTAAATAAAGCAAATACTTCATACCTTGTAAAATCCCCATTGGCTGATTACAACAATCTCTTGGAATTGCCAATTAGTCAGGTTTCTCTTTGTCCTTTTTAATTCTTCTACCCTTATTAAATCAGAATCTCAGACAACTTAATGGTTCCCCAAACTCTAGGTCAAATACAGAGGCAATAACAGCTCTAATGAAAGGCTGTGTTTAATTTTGTACTCTGTGGTGAGGAGAAAGGGGAATAATTTAGCTTGATTAAATAATTAAATTTGCAGCACCTTGAAAGAAAATTGGCCATCACTCACAGAAATACTAAGGGATCCCTGACCACAATCATTCTCTCTGTGGGTTCCAAAGTCCTGATAAATTCTCTTTAAGGGCATTTAATTTTTTCCCCTCCCATACTCAAAAGGAGCATTATCCCCTTGTAGATAACGGCTTTCAAAATACTGAAGATCTTCAAGGCTAAATTACAAAACTTACTACTCCCAAAGAATCCCAGAGGAGATTCTGGGCAAACTAGATTCTCCTGCCCACAAGTTTCAGTTTGAACATTTTCCAGCAGGTGCATGCAATCTGGCTTTGAGCAGGGAGGGAGGCAGGAGAGTCTGTCTGAATGCTGTAGATCTTTTTTACGTTCAAAATGAAACAAAGGATGTCTCTGAATATTTGGTTCCTACAGAAATAAATAGATGTTACAACACAAGCTTCTTGAAAGAAGGGACCATCCATAATTTGCGCAAGGGGGTCTTGGAAAGAGTCTTAACTTTGTGAATCAATGCCACTTTGCTGATTTTGGTGAAGCATCAGTGATTTACACCAAATGAAGTTTTGTCCCAGTACTATGATCTTCTTTACAAGTTCCTTCCCTTTCATGGTGTAGGGAGAAAAACACCAGGGGATATCAGAGCAGACTGTTCTCTTTTGAATTTTATTTTTATTTAAATCCTACCCCAAACTCTCCCTCTGATCCCTCAGGACTCTTTATGGACTTAAGTACAAATGCTGAATAGTCACCAGCTTAAACGCATGCCCTTGGGCACATATGATTATGTAGAAATATTTTGATAGCTACATTTTTAAAGGATGCGTAAAGATGTAAAATCAAGTAGGAGCGTCTATGAGAGATTAGATTAGACTTCACTGCTTCCCCTATTGATATCCTGGATACATCAAAGTAATGAATATGGAAAATTAGAAAGAAAAATGTGCTAGAATAAGTAAAGTATTTAATTATAAATGCAGCACCTTGCATTTATACAGATCTCCTTTCATCTAAGGATCTCAGTGTGCTTTGCAAGCATTAATGGCAAAGATCATGGACCATGGATGCAATCATCCCTGGGGCCAAAAGGGGTCGCTCCTTCCCAGAAGAGGCTCTTGATAAACTTATTGTGAATGAAGAGGGAGAACAGGGACCTGTTCTCATGGTAGTTCCCCTTGCAGTTCAGGTGTGGGGAGACTGGGCACAGAAGAGAAGAAGATGAGCAATGCTACTGTCTCCAACTCGTAGTTCATCAGCCAGCACAGCTGAGCCAGTGAAGGAGTGGCAGTCTGCCACTGATCAGGCAGCATACAAGCAGAGAAGGAATTGTGACTCTCTGAGTAACAGTTCTTTCCTGGGTTACTAGGTGGACAGCAACACTGCACAACAACCTCTGCACAGGACTGGGAGCAACAGGGCAATATAAACCAATGAATTTAGTCTTCCAAGGGTCAAGGGAAGTATGATAACCTTCAGTTTACAAGTGAGTTACAATAAGGCTCAATGTAATATAAGCCCAGAGCTCTCCATGAAAATCAATGGAGACTGTAAGCCAACT
>NW_005842100.1:1079045-1083355 GCF_000455745.1 Alligator sinensis | reverse complement strand
TGGGGGGGGTTTCATGAACTGAAAAATTAAAAAAAAATTGTAACCATTTTCACTTCAGGTCTACACTAAACAATTTTCCTTTCAAAGTTTTTCTGTGAAATGAAAAAAACAAGAGAAAAACATAAACAAACAAAAACTGCCAACCAACACCCCCCCCCCCTTGCAAATCCTTGAAATGCTACTGCAACATTTTGAGTATAACATGTAGGAAGCACAAAAGTAGGGACAACTAGTGGGCGGATTGATTCCTAAAGGAACAGGAATGGGGAACTCAAACAGAATCATTGTCTGAATCGCATCCATTATTTGTCTTTCCTTGCCTTTTAGGAAGTCGGGTGCCAAAGGGCTGATGGTAGACTTCCTGTGCTTACATTCTTCAGTGCTAAGATGAGTTGCGAACACACTGTGAGGCAAATGGTGGGGAGGGTGGGAGGTGAAGAGGAGGACTAGGGAGAGACTAGAGAGAATACAACCTTAGGTCATGGTGCTCAAAACAGCTTCCAGGGTGGGTTGGCAAAGCAAGGGAAAAATGAAACTAGGACTTCCATACCCAACTCTATGGTCTAATCCAGTGTTTCTCAACCTTTTTTAGATTCAGGCACCACTCATTAAACTCCAGGCACCCATCAGAAAATGTTAGCTCTTAGTTTTCACTCATTTTTTAACTGGAGAAAAAAAAATAGAGCAATTCTGTTGTGAAGAACTCAAAGACCAGAACATGTCAGAATGTTATTAACACCATGGATTCCTACTGGCACCCTGGCTGAGAATCACTGGTCTGATCATTATGCTACCCTATATTCCCAACCACCACGTACATAGCTTTCAAACTCATCACCAGATCTTTCTGTATTGTGGATGTGATTACTAATATGAGGACTGGTGACATCAATAATGTTTTATAGGTTTCATTTTCAAGCTCAGGGGTATTGGTTGTAGCCATGTTGGTCTAAGGACATAGGCAGACAAGGTTTTTTGGGTAAATCCGATATCTTTTATTAGACCAACTAAAATAGTTACAAAGGCCAGGGAGGGAAGGAATTTAAATTGATGCAAGCCCAGCCATGTCCTGGTTCCATAACCCCAGCTTATTTTTTGCTAAAGGACCACAATTATGCTTAGACAACAGAGGCCATAAGCGCTGACCATCTGTGTCTGCACAGCATGGCTTTAAAGAACTGTGGAAAGGTTGCTGATATTACTGTGGGCCAAACTTTTTGGCAGGTGTACAAAAATGAGAACTGCACCTTCCCCAAGTGTCACTCCAATCTCCATCTCCTTCCTGATCTACTGCTCTTCTTTCTGTTTCCATCCCTACATTCCCTTCTTGATGTGCTGGTTAGTTTTTTGCTTCCTTCCCTGTGCTGCCTACCTGATTTGCTGCTTTGCTTGCCCCTGCCCCATCTGCTGCCATGCTGCTTGTCTCCTCCTCATTCTGCTGCATGTTACACACAGAGGGTTCCAGTGCCACTTTTGGCACCCATGCTACAGGTTGGCCAGCCCTAGGTGATACAATTTAACAAGGTGAACCAAGGATGGTCTTGTGGCTGCTTCTAGCCTGGAGCAGGTCTGTGTCCTTTTCTGATCTCATTTCTGGTCTTCAGTGGGCAAGGTGACCAAAGAGTGCCCAGTAGTAATTATGTAGGAATCATTTCCAATCCAGGGGGACAAAGTCAAACCATCCTATTCCAAGCAGACATTTCTGACATTGTATATAGAGTGCTTCTAGTCTCTTGATACCTTGTCAGCTATTTTATACCTCTACATGATCAATACATGGCTGCACAGATGGTGTTGCCAACAGGGGTTTGGCTTCTTTGACCATGGGATGTTGTTCTAAAATGAAGGAGGGGGAAACAGGATTCACCTGACAAAGAGAGGGAAGAGCAGCTTCACAGACAGACTCACTAACCTAGTGAGGAGGGCTTTAAACTAGGTTCACCATGGTATGGAGACCAAAGCCCTGAGGTAAGTGGGGAATAGGGTGACCTGAAGGGAGCACAAGGGGAGGCCTTCTCATTCTTCCTGAAAAAGTTGGGCAATTGGCTAGTTACCTCAGGTGTCTATACACAAATTCACAGAGCCTGGGAAACAAGCAGAAAGAATTGGAAGTTCTCACACAGTCATGGAAATATGATGTGATTGGAATAACAGAAACTTGGTGAGATAGCTTGCATGACTGGAGCACTGTCATGGATGGGTACAAACTGTTCGGGAAGGACAAGCAAGGACGGGGAGTGGGGTGAGCGGGGCAACCACCCCAGGGGGCCAAAGTGAAGGGGGCACCAACAGGCACTACCCAGCCAGGGTGGGGCGCAGGACAGAGCCAGGAGTGGCTCATTTGGGGGATGCAGGGATAGGGGAAGGGTAGCTTCCATTGCTGTGTGCACTCCTGCACTCCTGGGGAAGCATGGGGGGAGTGTGCCCCCCAGATCGGTGTGCAGGGCAAGGGCGGGCTGCTGCTGCAGGCTTTGCCCTGGGCACCAAACTTCATTGCTATGGCACTGGCTATAGACCACCAGACCAGGAGGATGAGGATGAGGTAGAGGCTGTCTTCAAACAGCTGGCAGATGCTTCCCACTCACAGGCCCTGGGATCTCATGGGGGACTTCAATCACCCTGACATCTTCTAGGAAGGCAATACAGCATTTACCAACTGGTAAAAGAGCAGGCAAGGGACTATTTAGAAAAGCGGGATGTGTACAAGTCCATTGGGCTGAATGAGATGCACCCAAGAATGCTGAGGGAGCTGGCCAATGTGATTGCAGAGCCACTAGCCATTAGCTTTGAAAACTTGTGGCAGCTGGGAGACATCCTGGATTCACAGATTCATAGAAGTTTAGGGCTGGAAGGGACCTCATGAGATCATTGGGTCCACCCCCCTGCTCTGGGCAGGAAAGACTGCTGGGGTCAAGTAACACCAGCAAGGTATGCATCCAGTCTCATTTTGAAGATCTCTATTGCACTGGCAATCTAGGAAGTTTTGAAGAGTGTTGGGGACAACTTCCTGGTGCAAGTGTTGGAGAGACCAACTACGGGCTGTGCTCTTCTTGACCTGCTGATCACAAACAAGGAAGAATTGGTGGGGAATGTAGTAGTGGATGGCAACTTGGGCACTAGTGACCAAGAGATGATTGAGTTCAGGATCTTGAGGGAAGGAAGGAAGGAGAGCAGCAGAGTAGGAATGCTGGACTTCAGAAAAGCAGACTTCAACGTGCTCAGGGAACTGATGGGCAGGATCCCCTGGGAGGCTGGTCTGAGGGGGAAATGAGTCCAAGAGAACTGGTTGTATTTTTAAGAAACCATACTGAGGGCACAAGAACAAATCATCTCAGTGCACAGAAGGACTAGTAAGTATGGCAGAAGACCACCTTGGCATAACAGGGAACTCTTCAGTGAGCTAAAACACAAAAAGGAAGTTTACAAGAAGTGGAAACTTGGACAAATGACGAGGAAGGGGTATAAGAATATTGCTTGGGCATGCAGGGATGAAGTCAGGAAGGCCAAAGCACAATTGGTGTTGCAGCTAGCAAGGGACATGAAAGGTAACAAGATGTGTTTCTACAAGTATGTCAGCAACAAGAGGAGGATCAGGGAAAGTGTGGGTCCCTAACTGAACAGGAGAAGCAACCTAGTAACAAATGATGTGGAAAGGCTGAAGTACTCAATGCCTTTTTCATTGAATCATAGAAGTAGGTTCGGAAGAGACCTTGTAGATCTTCAAGTCTGACCCCCTGCCTGGGCAGGAGAGAAACTGGGCTCAAGTGACCCAAGCCATGTAGGCATCTTGCCACTTCTTAAAGACCCCCAGAGTAGGAGCCAGCACCACTTCCCTTGGAAGTCGGTTCCAGATCCTAGCCGCCTTAACTGTGAAGTAGTTCCTACGGATGTCTAATCTGAACCTACTCTCCAACAACTTGTGGCCGTTATTTCTTGTTATCCAGGGGGGCACTGGGGGAAACAAGGTCTCCCCCAAACCCTTCTGGTCCCCCCTAGTCAGTTTATAGACAGTCACCAGGTCCCCCCTCAGCCTTCTCTTGTGAAGGCTGAACAGGTTCAGGTCCTGTAGCCTCTCATTGTAGGGTCTGCCCTGCTGTCCCCGGATCATGCGGGTGGCCCTCCTCTGGACCCTCTCCATGTTGTCCACATCCCTCTTGAAGTGGGGTGCCCAGAACTGGACACAATACTCCAGCTGTGGCCTGACCAGTGTCGCGTAGAGGGGGAGGATCACCTCCTTGGACCTACTTGAGATGCACCTGTGGATGCACGATAAGGTCCAGTTAGCCCTGCTGACCGTGACCTCGCATTGT
>NW_005842100.1:1078024-1078709 GCF_000455745.1 Alligator sinensis | reverse complement strand
CCACCACCACCCTCTGAATACAACCCTTCAGCCAATTAGCAATCCATCTGACCGTGTAGGCATTGATGCCACAGTTGCCTAGTTTTTTAATGAGGATGGGGTGTTCGACAGTGTCAAAGGCCTTGCTGAAGTCCAGAAAGACTACATCCTCGGCGACACCTGCATCCAATGCTTTTGTGACTTGATCGTAAAAGGCAATCAGGTTGGTCTGACGTGACCTGCCCCTAATGAAACCCTGCTGGTTGCCCTTGAGCATCATCCCCGATGCCGGCCCATCACAGATGTGCTCCTTGATGATCTTCTCAAAGAGTTTCCCCAGGATTGAGGTAAGACTGACAGGCCTATAGTTGCTCAGGTCCTCCCTCCTCCCTTTCTTAAAGATGGGGACCACATTGGCTATCTTCCAATCATCTGTCACCTGGCCTGAGCACCACAAGTGCTCGTAAAGCTGTGCCAAGGGCCCTGCAATAACCCCTGCTAGCTCCCTCAACACCCTGGGATGGAGAGCATCCAGACCTGCTGACTTGAACATGTCCAGCCCCTCCAGAAGCACTCTAACCCAGTCCTCCTCAACCTTAGGTCTTGGGGCGTTCCCCTCGAGTCCGTCTTGAATCACGGTGGGGGAGTCCCGGTCCTTGCACAAGAAAACGGAGGTGAAGAATTTGTTAAAGATGTCTGCCTTCTC